>NC_051122.1:2464447-2798901 GCF_014839805.1 Manduca sexta | reverse complement strand
TTTTTGCTAGGAGCTAGATAGATCAGAAGATGGCAATTTTCATCATGAAAAAATACCCAGTTTCTAAGTTTTGTTATGAGACGTCATAATAATAAAAGCCGTGTATAATAACCTTGTTAAGGCCGAAAAGATAAAATGTCTAAATATTTAGACTTACCGACATGTGGGATGTGGACTCTACAATTATTGTCCCGATTGTCGTTTCTGCGCATGGATTGATACCAAAGAGCCTCGACCAACATCTTCGGAAGCTCTCAATTGGCCGTTGGGTCGGAGGCCAGATGCAGAAGGCAGTATTGCTGGACACGGCACGCATTGTGAGGCGATTCCTCACTTTGAATTCCCTGGAACCGCCGGTGGCCTGGGTCTTGTGCTTCGCCATCGGAGGGTCATTTTTTATATTTTTATATGCATGTTTTTTTTAAATGTATATGTAAAAATGTAAAAAAAATACCTTTAAAATAAAGATAATTGACCAAAGCCGTGTATTATATACTGTCCACAGCTGAGTAAAGGCCTTCTCTACTTCTGGGAGGGTTTCAACCTTAGTCTACCATGGTGGCCTAGGGCGGGTTGACGAGATGGTGAACATGTGGACAATTGTGGCGAACCACATATAGGCTTTTAAAGCAGTACTGCACAGGAACGGTTATGGTGGCGAATTAGGTAACTTGTCAGGAGTTCCTCTTACTGCGTCAAATAAGACCATAATGAGAGTTTTGTTTAGTATACCGGTGAAGATTACAAGTATATAATGTTTAGGACCCAGCTCACCGACCGCCCAGAGTTCTCCATCTCTCCGCGTGGCTTTACGCTGGACTGTAAGAACAGGAACTCCTAGATAACCGTTCAGTCGCCCCTGAGGCTGAGCAGTAGTGGCCAATATAAATTTTCCGCGAGTCCAAAAACTATAGTTTAAGTTTACCATCAGGCGATTGGCTCAATTCATCATTTATACTTATATTCTTAAAAATAATATTATTCTAACCTAATTTTTAGTCTCAACGATTCCAACCATTCGCACTTTAAGAATTCTAAGTAGTTTCTAAGAAATAACAGCATTTATTTGAATGTAGCCGGTGTTTCTGTTTGTTTAAATCGTATTAGAGTGTAGGGGGGGTTAGGGGAGGTTGTTTTATGGCGCCGCATGTGCTCCGAATGTGCTTCATATTGGCATATTTATTCTTAACTCTGCAAACGTTGTGTCTTGTCGTACTGCTGATATTGTGTTTGAGGTTGGCTAACTTATTCTTGGTTTAGTAACAAACT
This sequence comes from Manduca sexta, assembly GCF_014839805.1. NCBI lineage: Eukaryota > Metazoa > Arthropoda > Insecta > Lepidoptera > Sphingidae > Manduca > Manduca sexta. The sequence goes on along the minus strand of NC_051122.1, from coordinate 2,797,632 downwards.
GTTAACTAAAAACTCCTGGATTCAATTGTTTATTTCCGATAGCTTAGTGTATGATTCATTAATATAACTTTGTTTATTTTTTTTCATTTGGGCACGGCAATGTCACCTAATGGGGAATGTATTGAGATCCAATGGAATGTCGACTGACGAGAGATGATTACCCCTCGGCAGTCTACATAATTTTGCCGGCCTGGTGGAACCGGATATTAATAGGCTAATCCTAGAACGCGACACACTAATTATGTGGGAACTATGGCGTGTTTTAACAATCTGTACGGTGGCTATCCAGGCGGATTTAAAATATATCCTTCCACCAACAGAACAGTATTGGCAGAGATTTAATAAACAGCCAATGAAAATCCGCGATACGCTGCTATAAACACATTTTTGAAGAGCCAATAAAACGAAATCGTCTCGATGAATTTAAATAGCAAGTTCCTACTCAGCTGTAGTCTGTCACAATGAATAATAAAGAATTTGTGTTGCCATGACAACGAAGGAAAGCAAAAAGTAGTATTCAAAGGAATGAAGCCGAGTAGAAACATTAATAAATAAATATTTTACGTTTGATTGAAATTCTACTTCCTACTAATATTATAAATGGGAAAGTTTGAATGTTTGAGTGTTTGTTGGTTAGAACTAAATGCAGAAACTACTGGAAGGATTTAAATGAAATTAGACACACAGATAAACAAAGGCGTAAAATACACAAAGCATTTGTTTTTCTTTTTTTTTTTAATATTGAAAATCAGACCTAAGTTTCAACGGTTAATATTATTGCCTTTTAAACCAACATAACAACTACATAGTTGGTAGGACAGCGAGCAGATTTCCCCGGACCGTAATGCCCGGGATGAACACAAATAAATTCATTGTCATTTTTACCGAACGTGCGCCGACTTCATAATTCGCTTCAACGGATTTTCGGATTCAACGGAGACATTCTGTTCACTGTTTATAACTTATGCATAAAAGATTTAACATTATGAAATAATAATTGTTTTGTTCAAATTGTGATTTGCATTTAAATGCTATTTTGCTAAATGGTCTCTGGAGCGTTTTGAATATCTCTTTGGATTCTCTTTGGCAAGAAACGCTGCAATATTTTATATCCTGGCTCGTGTGGGTCTTCTAGCTGTTAGTAAATACAGTATTACTATTGTGAAGTCAAGAACAAGAGAGTCTACGTCTCTCAACGGTAAGAGTTATGCAGCTATTTTTCTGCTAACAGTATGTTATCAGACAGTTACGAGGGTGGCTTTAAACCCTACCGCGCAGCTCTGACAGTTCTATTATGGCGCTTTATTGATTATAATAAATCTTACTCTTACAATTATAAGTTTTTGAATATTTTTTTATTTTGATGTTCCGCATACAAAGAAACAATGTCCCTAAGTAACATATTATATTATACTTACTAGCAACGCACCCCGCCTTTGCATATATGCCACAATTTTTCTGTCCTACAAAACTAATGTTTTGTATGTGTATTTTATTAATATAAATTATACAAATAAAACTTTCTTTTAATCACTCTGTCCATTGGTGAAAACTGTATGAAAGTCCGTTTGCTAGTTTTTGAGTTTATCTCATTCAAAGAGATGGACGTGGCATGGACTTTGTTATACATACGAACACAGGCTAATTTTTTTACCTATATTCCGGTACTTCTTCTTCACAAACAGAGACGCGAGCACCATCTATTACGAAAACATCCGATAAGCTCTAGCAAACCGGTTTAAAGGATATTAACGCCAGTGGAATTACTCGGTATTATGGTTTTCAACACGTGATCGCTCAGGTGACGAGAGCAGTGGAATTCTAGCCAATCTAGCTTAGTTCTCGGTTTGATTTTTTCTAGTGTTGTTATTGTATTATTTCATCAGTAATAATATAATACAATAATATACAATTTACTGTCCAACTGCTGGGCACGGGCTTCCTCGACTACTGAGAGGGATTAGGCCTTAGTCCACCACGCTGGCCTAGTGGCACAAAATACCTATAGAGAACTTTTAAGTATACAGGTATCCTCACGATGTTTTCCTTCACCGTTAAATCAAGCGATAGTTTACAAAGAATACGCACATAATTTTAGAAAAGTCAGAGTTATGGCCCTTGGGATTAGAACCTGCGGACATTCGCCCCGGCAGTCAGCTCCACACCCAACTAGGCTTTCGCCACATTTTTTTTTTATGACTCACGTAAATAAAATGTAAACGATACGCACACATTGCTGTAAACTAAAATAATGTTTAACAATATGTATCGTGTAATAGACATGTTACTAAAAAGATATTAAAATGTGTTTGTTCTACAAATGTATTATAATAAAATATAGCTCCATTAATATTTCTATATTTCCTGATCAGCAATTTAAAGTTGTATGGAGAGCTCACACTTCTAGATTCGACGGACATTCCACTTAAACTTTAGCGAACATTCACGATCTCAAATAAAAATACACAATCCGATATGGTGACTGGTGGCTGCGAGGCAGCGCAAGTTTCCAAGCGCTGAATTTTTGTTCAAAACGGAATATTCTTTCAAACATGGCCGACTTCATTTAATACTGAATTACGACTCACATAAAATACTTGGAAAATGTCGTTTAAAATTAGGATCAGCTGCTAACGTGCACGAGAAACTTTTGATAAGGTTTTACCACAATATTCAGTATTATATTGATCAATTGTCAAACTTCTTATTTGCTTTATCAACTCGAAAACCAAAACCAATATAATTCTGTGTTTCTAAACGACAAAACTTTACTACACGTTTTTGCTCGTAAATAACTGGAAAATAACTCAAAAGCGCAGCCGATGATTGGACTTCAGGTGACAAAACGAACTTCAACACAACGTGATGGGAACAGGTCTAAATTGCTGCAGCCTCCAAGGGACATAATAAAAGTTAAATAAAAGCTGGGCCACTCCGTCCAACGGAAATCCATTGCCGACGAAGCCTCCAGGCTCTAATTTCCGTTCCAGCGCGTTTCGCATGAAAAGTGCTTTTCCTTCGCTATCACGTGTTGCGATTAGAGCTTTATATTTATTGTTTATTTTTATTGTATGTTAAGTATAATATAATAACGCTATTATCTTAATACGGATTATCTACATATTAATTACGAAAGTAATGTAATTAGTTAACATATGTCCCGTATACAGAGACCGCTGCTTTCCGTGGCCAACCAGCCGTACGGAAATATTAATAATTATTTTAAATAATAGATCATTGTAGCCATTTATTTATAACACGAAAAAAATAACAAGAAATTTAAAAGATTTCAAGTAAAGTAGGTTCCTATAAATCGAATATATTCGTAGTAGAACGTATAAATATGAGTTTATGTACAATATTTTCACACATTTTATAGACGCGAGGCTAAAATCATTCCCGCAAAGTGCCTCTTATCTTATCAACACAGTATAAAAAATCTAACGAAGTAACAAAAAGGCTCCAGTGGGCTTTTCGTGAACCGGAAATTAGTATCTCCAGGCCTTTCACATGAAAAGCCCAAGGGCCTTGGACCGGAAGTGACGAATTTCCCGCGGCCAAAGTGCCTATTGGCATTACACACTTTTTAAATTAGATGCTGCTTAGGAGGTCGTGTTTTACACGTTAATTGGATCAAATGTAAAAGGAAATTTACACAAAGATTTATGTGAATATAGTAGGTACAAATAGGTGAATTATAATGTACAGACAGCTTGGTTTTGGGAACACTACCCGATGCCTATCCTATAGATAATGTATTTCATATTCACCACAAGTATACATTTTAAAACACATTAATACATAATTTTTCATAACTATAATTCAAAAGATTTTGAAGAAGTGGATAATTATAACAATTTGGTTCAACCCCTTCGTGACCATGATGACTACAAAATCTGATAAAATCTAAAATATAGTTTTATTTCAATGTCTAACATTCGCGTAAACATATGAAATTCTTATAGTTTGATTAAGTTTCTCGAAAAGAAAAAACTCAAGAATCAAACTTGTGTCCAAAGTGATGAATATAAATTACGCCACAATGCACTTAAACCGCCTTTCTAAGACGTGAGATATAAACATTTGACTTGTCTAAAGTCTGCCTACAGTTATCTTAGACTACTTTACCGAAGAGCCTTAGTAGAGGGAAATAGGTTGCTGGTGGTAAAAACAACATAAAGACAAAAAGTATGCTAAAATGTTACCTTTTAAGCTTTATACAAAAACACCACTAAATCAATATTTTCTCAACAATTTCCAACATAGTGAAGGTAAAAACCCATTCAGCCTGCAAAAGGCTTTGCTCTTTTTACCGCTATTAAGAATTTTAAAATTAAAAACTTGCAGTGTTTTCAAATATTATCGTTAAAATGTGAATTGCATCGAAAATCTTAAAAAATAATTTGAATATAGTAACAGTTTAGAGTTGGCAGAACGTTTGGCTTCATTTGCCAGTAGTGATTATTTGTAAAACCAGTCTGTTTTTTAAATCCTACGTCGCTGTATGAAATGTTATTTATGGGAATGTAGCTTTTATTCTTATTCACCAAAAATGCAATTATTTATCGCGTCACGTCATCTTAGATAGTTTGTTAAAATATTGCCAAAAAAAGGAAATTAAAGTTCTTCGACGAACAAGACGTTATTCATTTGATAATTAAGTTTACTATTTAAATTGACGAATATTATTAAAAATAACCACAATAATAAGTGCTTTTACTTAGAGTATTTCCATTTGTCTTTAAATAAATTTCAGACTCTACCAATAACAAACCGGCATTCTCTTACGAAAATCTCCTTTATTAATATTTATATTTACAAAATATTCCAATTTTCTTCCTTAATATTGAATGGCAATTAATTAGAAAGCAGTAAATTATTCTGTAGCAGGGTCCTTAGGGAATTAACTAAAGAGCGTGCACTAAACGGTTCTCGTTACATGCAACATTAATCTTCACTGCAATGAAGGCGGCATCTTGGGTGGACATGTTCAGACATAGACCATATTGTGAGGGAGCATATGAAAGATACAATTGATTAGCATGTTGTAAAGAAAATCTGCCACACCAAAAATAAAATTAAATATTTAAAACCGTGATAAAATCCGAAAAGTAGTTTTTCCTCAAATGGTATTGAGAAGATGATGATTCTTGGATAATTTATTATACCCATGGAAGTAACTACCATGTTCTGACCCAACAATAGATTTTGTTTCTTCACATCGAACAAGTGATAACACAATGCTCAAAAATAAATATAGCGATGGTAACTACTACTTAGACGGACTTTTATATGAGAGGCCTTATCACTTTCATTAGGTACTTCTAAGTATCCACCATTTTAAAGTAGATATTGAAAATATGGCTTTCACAAATTACTTAAATAGGTTCTTACAGCAGTTTCGTCATACCTAATCAAACTGATACCAAAATCGCCAATAATATATCACATACACATCACGCCTTTATCTCCGAAGGACAGGCAACCATGGCATCCACTTTTCGCCTGTGCATTCCGTCCCATGAATGAAACAATATCAGATTTGCCCGACCTGGGATTCGAACCCAAGACCTCAGAGCCGTGTCGTACCGCGCACACAATACTAGGCTACCGAGGCAATCATAATACCTTCTAACATAAATCACTATACCGCATCAATATATTCGCACATCGGTCCGGCTGTAAAGCAATTACCGCTGCATGAATTGTTCAGTAAGTAGCGACTACAACAATGACTGAGTGACTGGGTAATGCAGCAATACTTTCATCCACTCCACTGCCTGATTGGCATATTGACCTGATGGAAATTCAACGTTCATTTTACTTCTAAGGAATATCAATTGCTTTGTAGTTGGAATAAGGTTGTGTGTGTTGTTACATTATGGAAATGAGCTTTACATCATTGAGCATATTTAACGTAAAATAGGTGCCCTGGTTGCAACTCTGCCTACCTCTTCGGAGATAAAGGCGTGTTGTGTATTTGTTTCTTTATTATGGAAGTGTAAGAGCGCAATATTCTGCAATGGCTCTGTAATTTGAATATCAGTGTGTTATTTATATATATTTGGTTTTATTATACATACTTGACGCGCTCGTCTCGTCAGTTCTAAAAACATTATTAAAATGAAATAGAGTATCTATTTAAGCTCCAAGACGAAAAAATCAAATAATTGCTGATCTGTCTGAATTAGTTTCCTTCTTCGCCAGTGACATCTTTATCTAGCAAATCCCTGCATACTGCAGCATACCTTTACTAACATCAAAAATTTTGGCTATAATCCAAAGGCGTTCCCGCCATTTTATCTAGACCCTAATAGAAGAATCAATGCGTCCTGAAGTCTCCATTGAAATATTCTAGCCGTGAAATACGGCGATCGTATTCTGGGGCCTTATTCTCTATCCCGCACGTTATTTTGACAGTGTGTAACAAGCACGTAACACAACGCATCATGTTTAGGACTATAGAAATTTGGCTTACAGAATACCATTCCACGCACATTTCTCGAAGATAACATGACACGGCCGCGTTACGCGTTTACACTATCATACAGAATAAGGGCCCTGTAGACAAACATTAAAGTCGCGGACAGTTGTCATTAGACAGGAACGGTCCAAGGGCTAAAAGAGCTGTGCCAAATAACATGGGTTCTGTAGGTATTTTAACAAATGTTAGGACAACGTTTCCTTGCTGTGCTTTGTTGTGGTAGGTTATATTTTATATCCGCCCGGATAGCGACCACCGTACTCAAGGTGTAAAAACCCGCCATAGTGGCCCACGTAACTAAATCGCGTTCCCGGATCAGCCTGTGTATATCTGGCTCCATCAGGGCAACTGCTGATGGGGCAATCATCTCTCGTTAGTCGACATTTTACTAAACCCCATTCGCGTATAAAAAAATCTTAAATCGTCTAATGGTACATTTTATTGAATAATACTTAAAGTTATAGTGATTGATACATTGCACTCTTAATAAAATAATGAACTATTTCAAAATTGTCAATTTGTGGGAATCGTCAAACAACCAATTTCTGTTTGCGACCTTTTAGTTTTTTCCCTTTTTTGTTCATGCTATAGGTGTCATTTTTTACCTATCTTTAATAAGCTCAAATTTATAGCAACTTCAAAAAAAAGGTAGCAAACAAAAATTCGTTTTCCGACGACTGCCACAAATTAACAATTTTGATATAGGTCATTATTTTATTAAGAGTGCGACAAGTATCAATATATCTTTGAGCTAACCTTATCTTATCTTAGAAGGCTTTATATTATGTCCCTTGATATTTGAAGCATGTACCTGGACAGAAGTATATCCTTACGATAATTTATTTATAACCTTTTAAGGCATCTTTCAATATCCAATATAAATAGCATAACATTAATATAAATAAACAGTCGCAAAGATATTTCAGTTCCAAAAATCACGAATTAATACATAAAAATGAATTAAAACAGTGTGGTAACATAGGAATGATATTTTGTATTAAATTATTACAAAAATACAAGTTTGGCTCACGATAGGAATGTATAAGTAAGTTCAACCGTCTCATATGAAGCAACAAAAACAACTGAAGTAACATTTCACCTAGAAAATGGCGTGGAACATGGACTTTAAAAATAATAACGTTGTTTTTCAAAGGTATTATCTTGGCATTTACTGTTAGCGAATATAAAAATGGTACTTTATTTGACTCTTAGTTAAATCAAAAACAGCTCTTATTATGTACATTATCATAATATATTAATCCCAGCACCGTATTGTATTTTGCCCACAGCTGGTCACAAGGCTCCTCTACTATTGAAAGGGTGTGTCCATTACTATAAACAAATTTTGATACATAAATTTTTAATGAATATTTGTACATATCGTATTAGTTATATCTACTGTTGTATTTGCTCACTGCAACAGATTTCTCTAAGGCACCTACCGTGATTATCTCTGTTCCACTCTAAAATTAACTGGGAGCGAATGCCTACGGCATTGAGTTCGCCTATGTACAATTTTTGTATATGAAATGCAAATAAATAAATAAATATATGTACTACGTGCTAGATTTGGCGTTTCGAACATTTACTGTGTACAAGTGATTTAAACTGATATCCATTCAAACTGATTTTAGTAAAGTCAATATTGACAGCTTGTGGTTGTGTATGGACTGGCGCTCATGATATAAAAACTCGAGTCTAAGTGTAAACATGGATTTCGATAAGAAATATTAGTCAAATAAGTACAATTATTTGTAGTTCAAGTGAATAAATAGGTTATAACAGTGACGTTTTGGTTGTTATTTTAGTTCAGATTTCGAAAAAATAGTTTATATGGACGTTCGTGTCTATAGAATATACGTGAATACATAACAACTATACTTTAAAAACTTAATTTAAAACCGATGCTAAACAGGCGTTTACCTAAAACCCTCGCGGAATGCCAAATCACAGTTGCGAAGCGGGCGCCCATTGTCGCATTTTTATTTATTTCCAATTGCAATGTAATCTCGCGATCTGCAGCTGCACAGAATAAAAACAAGAAGAGAATGTCGCCATCTTCACAGGCCCGCTGAATGGCGCGCAGCGACTTACGAAAATTAAAATTGTTCTGATTGTTACTTTAAATTTTGTTTTAATAATACAAAGGCTTTGAAGAGCAGTCTGTAAGTTTTTTATAGAAGACAAAGACTTGAACGTAGACTGAAATATACCTGGAAACAAGACAAACAAACAACTGTACTTAAATAAAGATAAGTAACTCACGCGCCAGACAATATTATATTCGATATTTAAATTAAACTACTTTTCGGATTCTGCAGCGGTTTTTTATATTTTAGTTTTCTCCCGACGTTCGAAGACTTTACAGCATTCATGGTCACGGGGGCGACTGAGGTTTTTAAAAAAGTTGTATAATTGTGAAATGTAGGTAGATATTGTAACTTTGTTATGCTATGTTAATAATTCTGTTTGTTATGAGTGACGGCCGATGTAAGGTTAGCGCATGTGTGCCGTATCGAACTTGATTATTACTATTCTTCCTGAAAGATGCATTCTAAAATGATCTGATGTATATCCAATAAAACAGACCAACATTACAATGGAAACTATTGAAATACGGCAAACGATATATTAAAAATACAAATTGCAAGTTAACCTAACTTATTTAGTATAGAGTATGTAATAACAAAAAATCGCTTTTATTTCCTTTAGCAAACAACCAGCCAGCACACAACCAAGAACGCCAATTTAATTAAGCAGCCAATAAATCCAAAGCCATCATTGGCCACGGAAATTTCATTACCTAATCGTATGAAAATGTATTCAGCGTCGCACCAAGTCGCCGGGCAAAGGGCAACAATCATGCAAGTTTGCCCGGCATCAAGTTGATTAAAGGCCGACCCTTTGTGCTAAGACAAATATTAACGTAAACTTTAACTCGGGCCAATATGGGCAAATTAATAAACACCTTTGGATCTTGGAAGTGGGAAATTGAATGAATGTTAATTTGTTGTAGTAGAATTTTATAATAACCATACAGTGCTCTTAAATGTTAATCATGATGATGTCATTCACGATATTAACCAAAGTATTTTTACAAATAAATTCGAGAAACAAAGCAAGTCGCTGGCTTGATGGTAACCGCTATTTCTATGCTATTTCTGTCATCAAACAGCTGGGGGTAGTCACTGTCGTGTTTGGGTTTGAAAACATTGTAGCCAGTGTAAGACTGACATAAGACTTAACATTGCACGAGCGAGCGTAGTGGAACACCAAAAAAAACTTTGTAATTCAAGTTATTAGATGGTGTCTCTACTGTTTATGGGCGGTCGCATCGCTTACCATAAGATCAGTAAGCTTGTCTCGTTATTCAAAGTAATAAAGAAAAACCGGCACGACTGCCAATTTACAATAGTGTCACCATTCAAGCGCTTAATAATTACCACTGACAATTAATTAAGTTATATTTGTAGTTAAAAAAACAACCAAAAACAATCAGTAGTATCTTTGGAAGTAACACGAGCACTTACGATACTCTCTTCAGATATTCGAATAATTTTCACCGCAAAAATACTCCTTACATTTTGGCAAAGCGAAACGCGTCCCATATTCTATTGTAATAAAAATATACATGTGCGTTGCTGGGCTTGTGTCAGATCAGTTCAAATGAAAATGGTCTGGAAGTAAAGTGAAAAGTGATTGAAAAAATCAGGCGTTCATAAATTGAAATGGATATTAATAAATTTATAATTTTTTTTATGTGCGATTTATTGAGGAAATTGTTACAGATATTTTAAGTAAATATTATAAGTAGTTTGTTCTACACGCCTTTAACATTTAATTTTAAAAATTATATCATTATTATAAACCCTATTTAAATTGTATACATTTTTAACAACATAAAATCCACTCATAGTTCTTATAAGTATTTTTATTTCAACTGTGTGTTTAATTCTGTAGTTCTTTATGGACTGCTATATTATTCAGTTTGCAAATGTGATTCAATAAACCTATTATTTCCGATTTCTCGTTTTGTTACACCTTCTTTAATTACTTTGTTATCTGAAACCTTAAAAATTTTAACAGCTGACCAACGTTTTTTACCAACAATAACATCAAACCAAATTCCGACACAAAAGGCACATTCCAAAAAATCTAATATCAAAATTGAATTCAGTACATTGACGGCAGCATATATAAAACATAACCGAGGAAGGTCCCCGAGATATCTGATTATGGGATTGGGTCCCCATCACATTATGATAATGGATACTTTGGAGACGCCTCGATATATAAATAGATTGATTTCCAATTTTTCCCCACGGCCGGTGGCTCCGGGGCGGCGAGGGCTGATTGATTTTCGGTTATTGCTGCAGATATTACTATTGCTTTTCGATAATTACGAGATAATGTCACGGATGGACGTTTTGTTTCTGCTAACGGGATTTGGTTCGACTTGGCAAGTGATAAGGGATTTTTATGCCTTTCTAGTAAGAGTTAGTATTTCATAAGAAAATTCTGTTGCAAATTCTTATGTAATATGGTTATTTAGAGTGGATCCATGCGGATAAACATTATATTTTATCTTTCTTTTATAAATTAGCGTTTTAGAATGTTTATAACGAGCAGTTGCACACGAGTTGTTCAATTATCAGTCGTGACCATTACGTTTGTGAGCATTTACAAACAGGGCCATGACATCTTGTTGATTTCAAGGAGGAATAGAAACTGAGAAGTCATAATTTATTTGGTTTCCAGAATCCGACCTCATCTGATCATCAGCTTGAAGTTCTATCTCCTCTCTTAGTTCCTGTCAAACATTTTAATCCTCCAAAACCTTTTAGACTCAAAGGTAATCCGACACGCACAAGATTCCCTCCTAAGTCTGCGTCAATCGCCATCCCTTCGACAATTAGGCAAGGCTGGTCGGCCATCCGTTCGTAATTTTCCACACCACTTGCGTTAATTAGGTCAAACGCGCGTCCCTCGGGATCTCCCGACGGACGCCGTAAGACGTTACCTTGGATATTAGGCCCACCGTCCATACAACGTTTTAAACTTACAAATGACCGCTTTAATTGAACCCGCTAATTGAAGTCTTCTTTGTATAGAAATTAATTTGCCTTTATAAGAGGATTTTGGGAGTTGTTAAATGATTCGTAAATTGTTTTTGATAAGGTGCCTACTTTGATTGGAAAATTTGTGTCAAAATTAATTTTCCGGCTACGAGCTTCGATTCTGAAAACATTATTGGGGCTTATAAAGATACTTATTGCAAATACGTAATTAAAAGGATTGATGAGTTGAAAGGTTTTGCTGCATAGAATTTGTAAAGACTTGTTGGTTTTCGAATAATTCTCCATTTAGCGGGCTTGTGCGCTTCTTTGGAATCATTTGTTAAAGGGTCCTAATGTGAAACATAAGTGTAATTAATAAACTACTTACTAAATACTAAAGCTATGGAATCTATGTTATCTTAGTTACGTGACCAAGCGGTAGTTCGGCTAGTTTCAAAGTTTCTTGTTGAAATTGCAACAAAGGTGTTGATCCGATATTCTCCAAGTTTTAAAGAGGTTTTTATGAACTTCGTTTCAAGTAGGGTTTAACATAAGAATGTTATATTGTGAACTCAAAAGAATATTATAGGAGATGAAAATACTTATACGTACGTATTTTTATTCGGGGGATTTATTTAAACACACTGTAGTTAATACCTGCAAGTAACTCATAGACTTTTGTTAGTTACTTGCTTCGTGTATACTTATACACAATAAAAAAATCATAAATTACAGAGTAAACCTCAAATAAAATCCTAAATAGACTTCCAAAGTATAGATACCTCTGTGCTAGCTACATATCTATGTCATAGTCTACATATGACCTTTAAGTGTTATTTTTCCGTTCATACTTTAAACCTAGCTAAGAACAGACTAAAATATTCAGGTGCTTAATTATTCGTACATTACATTTCAACAACTATGTTAGGTCCCATATAATGGAATCCAGGAGAATCAAGAAATATATAAAGTGCATAAAAAATAAAATGAAATAATCCTTGCCCGCATATTCACCTCCTGTCTGCCTGCAAAGTGATCAATGTTGTGAAGGCGTTGTGTGTAAAATTGGCTTAACGTCATCTAATAAATTAATATACATAAGCTTACTCCTTGCCCCCAATTTATTTTACCCGACTTAATAATCGAACCTTAAACGTTATTTTCACGACCCAAGTACACCACTGGACCAAAACACCAGCGTTTTTCGACACGCCGCCACCTCATATGGACGCGCGACCCATTGTCCATACTTCTCCGGTTGGCTTGACATTGATTTTTCGGATATAGACGCTGGGCTCGGCTTATAAAATTAGGGACGGAAATAATTATTTTCCCGATAAAGTCTATTGGGTGGTAATCGATTTTTAACCCTCTGCTGATGTCAGTGACCAAGATGTGTATCTGAGGGACTTGAAACCTTCTAGGTAAAGATTAGGTGACTTCAAATTCTTTTTCAGATTACTTACGCGCCTGTTAGTTTCGAATGTTTTCAATAGTTAGTAAATGTCTACATAGCTCATGTTGCTGTATTTTTTAATAACAGAGCGGCGTGACAAGCCAACCTGAAGATGAGCATAACAAGCGGCATAAAGAGAAGCAATACTAGATACATATACTTTAAACTGTTGAGAGCTGCGTAACTGCATTGTGCTTGTCACCGTAAAATATTAGATGTTAAATCTTTAACGCCTTGGCAGTACACCAAATAACGTCCTTTGAACCGATATACTGCAATACTTTAAAAATTTTAAAGCGGAATTAGGCATTGCAATTATGGTATCGAAGTGGACTCTGACATTTAAAAGACCTACCAAATACCAAATAAAAAGAAGTAAAGACTTATACTTAACGTTACAAATTACAAATCTTCGGTAACTGTTTCCTTCCTAACCGAAATTCTGTCACGGCGGCCAATCTCAACGGAGATCAGCCAGGTATGCAGGATATATTATAGTGCACAAGTGTGTACGCAATACACAGGTGCACTCTCTATGCCTTCACTCACATAATCCAGTGAGACGGCAATCCGGCATGATCGGAAAGAGATCAGGACCAACGGATTGACGTGCTTTTCGTGGCATAGAGATAACACACCACCAACTTCCAAACTCGAAGCTGCGACTAATTAATTTTTAAGATGAATGAAACCCAATCACGGTTATTTCGAGCCGACTCGGGATTCAAACCCAGGACCTCAGCGCCGTAGTCGTAGTCGTACCGTGTACAATTACAAATACGCCACCAAGGTAGTCAAACTAAACCAAACACAAAAGCAAAGAATACTCCGTAACGTCAACACCTAGCAAATAAAACAAACTGAACTTCAAAAGACAAGCAAATCATAACGTGTCACGCGACAACAATTACCAAACAAAACGTTTCCTCTGAAAACAACAATGCCATATCCATAATTCGTGTTATGCTAATGGACACGCCGCCGGCACTCGTGCCACTTGCCCCACTACTTGCGCGAGTACTTGCCGCTAGTTAACATCAAGCCTTCTAATTCACGCGATAAATAACACATTTCATTCCTATTTGCATTTGTCGCTAAAACGGAAATTGCTTGCAAATCTCAACCTTCGTTTAAATGATTTTGTTTTATGGATGTGGTATTTTAGCTGATTGCGAAAAAATGTGTGTAAATCGCCATCATAAATAGAGGTGGATGTTGTAATATAATAAAGGATGGATGAGATGATACCGAGCTGTGTTCTTGTATTGACGCAAAAAGAAAAACTTTTTAAATACATTTTCGGGAAAGTTTTTAAGTGTTTACTATTTTTGCCAAACGATTACTCACAAAACAAGTTTCAATTTTGCGATAAGTTAGTCGATTCATAAGCGTAATACGAATTAGTCAAGCAGCAGTTAGTTTAAAATTCGATCAAATAACATAACATAAGTTTTCACAGGTTTTCTTGATTTTAATTCGTACTCAATCTATTATAGTAATATAATTTTACGATGTAATTATAATATTTAATTAATGACAAGACATTACTAAATAATATTTAATCTACAAGTAAGAGTATACTACAAGTAAGAGTATAGTATCTAAAAAAGCGGCGATAGCCTAGTTCGGTGTGGAACGGTCTGCCAAGACGAATGTCCGCAGGTTCAAATCCCAAGGGCACACACCTCTGACTTTTCTAAATAATCACGTGTGTATTCTTTGAGAATTTATCGTTCGCTTTAACGGTGAAGGAAAACATCGTGAGGAAACCTGCACATCCGAGAAGTTCTCTATAGGAATTTCGAAGGTGTGAAGTCTACCAATCCGCACTAAGCCAGCATGGTGGACTAAGGCCTAATCCCTCTCAGTAGTAGAGGAGGCCCGTGCTCAGCAGTGGGCAAGTATATAATACAGGGCTGGGGCCTTATTCTCTATCCCGCACGTTATTTTGACAGTGTGTAACAAGCACGTAACACAACGCATCATGTTTAGGACTATAGAAATTTGGCTTACAGAATACCATTCCACGCACATTTCTCGAAGATAATATGACACAGCCGCGTTACGCGTTTACACTATCATACAGAATAAGGGCCCTGATATTATAAGAGTATACTACCAAGACTGCGATTTCAGAAAAAATATTAGATTCAAACTACACTACAAACTCTCTTATTTTATGGTAAAATTCTGAAAACTATGTAAAATAATGTAGTCTTGCTTAAATATCTATACTTCTATACTATTATATAATGCTGAAGAATTTGTTTATTTGTTTGTTTGACCGCGCTAATCCCAGAAATTAATGGTTCGAATTAAAAAATCTTTTAGTGTTGGATAGCCCATTTATTTCTTTAGTCGGTATATATCTATATAGTATATAAATCTTATCTTAGTAATATTATAAATGCGAAAGTTTGTAAAAAAAATATGTTCCAATGTTTGTTAGAAATAATCACGGAAACAGGTAAATGGATTCGGATGAAATTAGGCAAACTAGTAGACCATGACCTGGATTGACACATCAGCTACTTTTTATTCCGTAAATATTTTCCTTAGGTAAACATTTTTAACCTGTTCTTCAGTGTTTTTAAATAGATGGCGCTACCGTCTTATAGTGTTTTTTGGACTCTTGTAACGGGAAAGATTTTTCAAGCAAACGAAGCCGCGAGTATCAATTTTAATACAAAATAATATATTCGCTTAAAAAACGGAAAGTATATGCGTAGGAGGTACTTCCAAGTATCTTTAATTTTTCCACATTATGTGATGAATATTTTATTAGGGACTAATCGCTATTCTATAGTCTTTTCTCATCAAAAACTCACGCTGTCATCCCGACTTTTAATCCAAAACCATATTACGTTAAAAATAAACACATCAGAGCACAATTTTTGAAATCAAACACCCCTTCCTGCCTCTCAGATCTTTTATTGTAATAATACCATATCCGATTCAAATGACAACTAACTCGTATTCACGGCTGCATTCCAAATGAGATGCAAATGCTGGAAGCGGCTGCGGCGGAGTGCTGCCGTACAATTTGCGAACCACTGTTGAATTTCGGCCCAGCTCGGCTACCAGGTACCAAAACTGTTTTAGATTGATGGCGCCAAACACCGGACCCGTTATCTTTTGTTTGTGCTGTACTTCCTGCTCGGAGTGACAGGCACTATGTCTGTCTCAAGGTAAGCTTAGTTTGTTCTTGCTAATTGGTCTCCAATGGTTCAAATATATTTTAATTACCATTATCAATACTTTTTATTATATATGACAAAATAAATAGTATTTATCAGCTAATTAATGTTGGCTAAGTGATTCTCTTTCGTAGGTTAGTTTTTTTTTTTATATCTTTCAATGACGAGAAAAGCTTTCTGTTCGTCTGATGGTAAGCGATACGACCGCCCATAAACAGTAGAAACATCATCCAACACCTTGAATTACAATGTATTGTTTGGTATTCCACTGCGTTCGCCATCCTCTGACATGAGATATTAAATCTTATTATATCCAGTAGTTACATTGCTTACAATGTTCTTAAAACCGGAACACAACAGTGACTACCCACTGCTGCTTGGCAGCATAAATAGACATTGCGATGGTACCTACCCAGACGGAATCTCATATAAAATTTGTTCAAAAGTAAAAAGATCATTACTATGGAAGTGTAGAAAAAATCCTAGCGTAAAAAATAAACATGATCTTAAAACATACTCCAAAAAACTACGACTTATTATTAATTTAACACAACGCTCACAAAATAAGATATATATTAATAATGCAAACAACAAATCAAAAGCCACTTGGCATATTATAAATAAACCAAAATATGATAATCCAAAAGAGCCCATAACAAGAATTATAAAAGATAATATAGTAATTAGTAATCCATATAATATAGCAAATGCCTTTAATGACTTTTATATTGAGCAAACTAATGGAAGTACAAAAAATAACCAAAGAAATCCCTTTTATAAATCTAAAATGCCATTCATACAAATACATAAAAATTCAATGTTTATGCGAGCATCCCTTCCTGAAGATGTGCACAGTATTATTCAATCCTTAAAAAATAAAAACAGTGTAGGTTATGACGACATATGTACAAAAGTGTTGAAACATGTTTCTCCGATAGTAGCTCCACCTCTCAGTCATATAATCAATTTAAGCATATTAAACGGAATATATCCAGATAAATTAAAACCAGTTATTGTAAAACCTATGTATAAGAAAGATTCTAAAGAAGCAATGAAAAACTATAGACCGTTAGCTTTAATACCAATTATATCAAAAGTGTTTGAAAAATTTATATATCATGCTCTTTATAAATTCATTGAAATTAACCAGATATTAGCTAATGAACAAAAGGTTTCCGAAAGGATAAATCGATAAATATGGCAATTTTCGATCTCCTATCTCCTATATTACATAATATGGACCAAAGAAAACCTATTTGTGCTATATTTATGGATATGCAAAAAGCATTTGATTTTGTTGACCATAACACACTTATAAAAAAACTAGAAGCTTATGGAATCAGAGGTAATATTTCACAATTAATAAAATCTTATTTGAGTGACCGAATTCAGTATACCGAAATAACACATATTTCTCTTAAATCAGCCAAGGAAATTAAATTTAGATCTAAAGGTCGCAAAATTAAATTCGGTGTTCCACAAGGAAGCGTATTAGGTCCTTTACTATTTCTATTGTATATAAATGACCTCCCCAGGCACATAAGTCATCAGATGGTGTTGTTCGCAGACGATAGTACGGTTTTAATTAATTGTAATAATCCGTGTGCCTTCGAAAACGACATAAATAATGCACTTAATGAAATTATCGAATGGCTTTTAGTTAACAATCTTTTAATTAACATAGAAAAAACTAAAGTTATGTTCTTTTCCCAACGAATAAAGTCACCTGGTCATGTTGTTAATTATAAGGGTAATATTGTTGAAGAAACAACTTCAACCAAATTCTTGGGCCTTCATTTAGACAGGGATATGTCATGGCAAACTCACGTTGACAATGTTTGCAAAAAGGTAAGTCAATATTCTTACGCCATGTACAGATTGGCTAAAGTAGTCGATATGAAGGCCGTCATAGTAGCGTACCACGGGTTCGTGGCGTCGACGTTGCGCTATGGCATTATTTTCTGGGGGAACTCCGTAGCCAGGGACAGGGTCTTTAAGGCACAAAAGCGCTGTATTCGAGCTATAGTCAAGATTAAAGCATCAGAAAGTTGTAAACCACACTTCATGTCATTACAATTATTGACATTACCATGTCTGTATATTTTTGAAGTGGCGGTATTTGTCAAAAGTAATGCATACTTATTTTTAAAAAACTATGAAGTATCCCACCGTACATTACGCAATAATCAAAAACTGTGCATTGTTCCTTCGAACACCAAATTAAAGCATGAAAACTTATTCTGTTTGGCCCCTAAAATTTTTAACAAAATACCAAATTCAATAAAATCGCTTAATATAGTACAATTTAAAACAAGACTTTTCAATTTACTTAAAAATAAATGTTATTATTCTGTTATAGAGTATTTAAATGATACTGACCTATGAATGATCTCAATATTGTTATTTATTACTTAAGAAAAGAATTTAATTTTGTTTATTGTTTTTAATTATTATTTTATGTAGTTTACTTTAGTCAAGTAATAAAACCAAATAACTTTATGTGATGTCATAGTCAACATAAAACTTATATATTTGTACGCTGACACAACAGCAAAGCATAGTGAACAAATTATATGTTACTATAACACCTGTAAACTAAGTATCTATGCTTACAAATAAATACTTTGATTTGATTTGATTTGATTTATATCAGTACCCTACCATCAATAGTTTTTCAATATCTTTAGATATTCACTGTTCAAGTAATATACTAATTTGCATAGAATTGTAGTGTTTAAACTACTAGGCTTTATGACTAATTTCTCAGACTGATAAGCGCAGTGCAAGCTATGCATTGTTCTAACTATTGTTTATGAGCAGTCGCTTACCATGAAGCGAGCATGTTCAGCTCACCATTCAGCTATATTAGTGGCTCATTTGGACAAGCTAATATAATGTTAATCCCAACACCACTAACAACAGAAATGTCGGATGAAAAACAATTAGTAAAAATTCACGAACGCATTCGATTAGCGTAATGTCCGTCATAAAAGGTTAGGACGTGAACGATAATCGTCCAAATTCTTCGGACGAGATTATTTCGAACTCATTTATTTAAGTTTTAGACTGTTACGTCGAAACGCAGCCATCACAAAGCCCGCGAGGATTTCGCCCGGGCAATTACCAAGCCCTACTAATTGCTAACCATCTCAGAATTGCGTTCCACGGAGAAATTGTTTTAATGAAAAATTTGGCTTGAGTTTTTTTTTCCGGCAAACTTCACTTTTTTGTTTGGTCTCGTTATTATAATGGTTATTTTTAATATGATGGATTAGAATGAATGTATTATTTCTGGGATATTAACCTCTTTTTATTGCGGGACGGTGGATTAAGGACGCTTACACGCCTGTCGCTGTTTGGGAGCTCCTTTCGAGTTGAAAGGGTCTCTTCATGTCCATCATTAAGTTGAATAAAAAGCTTATCTGTAGTATAATGGCACGTTTAGTGACGGCAGGACGGTAATTCTCTATGACAAACTACGCAGTTTGGAAACAAGGAATCTAATAGAGGTAAAGTTTGTTAGTTAGCTTGAGGTAATCTTAGAAATTACTGTACTGATTGTGAAATTTATTTTAAAAGACAGGTGTACTTTGCCTGAAGGATATTTGATTTTTTAAAGGCTTCAGAGAAGATGTGAAAGCAATAGTTACTAAAAAATCGTTAAGACTTAACTCAAAGGATATAAAATATATTAAACCCAGCAAGATTAATATAAGGCAATTGTATTACCTACGAAATCTTAGCGATACGTATGGTCAACTACTAAATACACACTCGAGATTTATATCCCTAAAAAGACAGGTAGAGGCGCGACTGGTACGGCATAAAATTAAACAATTATAATTATTAATTGAATAAATATAGTTAAAGCCGAAAAGATATGTTTAATGAGAATTATCATTCATCATAATTAAACAACTCATTTTGTTAAACAATGTTATTCATGTGAAATGAAAAATATATTGACCAAGAATAAAATTATGATAAAACTAGAAGGGACTTAAATAAAGGAACTAGATTATCTCTCTTTACTTTGACAGTTAGTTTTTACATTGTATAATATGTTTCTTATAAATATTATAAGATTAATTTCACGTTTCGCCAAGTGTGTTCCGTCCCATGATGTGATAGGGGGCGAGCTCGGTAGATGTTACCTTAATTATACGTACAAATGGCAAGCTTGAACAAACAGCAGCCAAAAAATTAATATTATAATATTGTCACAGCATTTATACTATATAAGTAATTGTAGCAACTAATAATCGTACGTTTAACTGATCGACTCTTCAATCAGCATTCCTTCCCAAAAATATATCAGCGTTTACTCCCCTGACATTTCTGGATATTTCCAGTTACTTACCAATCCTCCATTAGAGGGTAATTATATAATATTATAATAATATCAGCCCTGTATTACATGCTATACCACTGTTAGCCACGGGCCTAATCTACTACTAAGAGGGATTAGGCCTTAGTCCACCACGCTAGCCTAGTGCGGATTGGTAGACTTCACACACCTTCGAAATTCCTGTAGAGAACTTCTCAGATGTGCAGGTTTCCTCACGATGTTTTCCTTCACCGTTGAAGCGAACGATAAATTCATAAAGAATACACACATGATTTTTTAGAAAAGTCAGAGCTGTGTGCCCTTGGGATTTGAACCTGCGGACATTCACCATTAAAGCAAGCGATAATTCACAAAGAAGATAATTAGCAAACCATAATTAAGAAGTTAACACATTCGCAGCGCAGTGAAAGTAATCACCAGTTCCACTATATTAAGCTGTTCGCAAATGAATTGATGCGTTTCGACGCGATTCGGCGCGATCCGACGCCATTGCGATCGCCCCGGGATTGTTATTGTACCGTTTTAATTTTATTACATCTTCAACGTTCAGATTACTTGGATTAAATTTCAGCGATGCTCTTATTATCGTTGTATTTTTCTTTTAAGAGCTTTCGAGATGTATTTTCTCGAAGCTTGTAGCTACTAATAACGATTTCGTAAATCCTCTGCGCTTATTAAACTTAATGCTTGTTTTGCGGTTAATTGATTTTCAATCTAGGTGTAGTCAAAATAAATGTATATGTGATATATGGGATTATTTTGATATTTGTAGTATATGTGATACTACGTATTAATTAAACACACATATCACGCATTTGAGCAAGGGGTATGCAAAGACGCAACTAGGGCATCCACTTTTCGCCAAGTGTGTTTATTCCCATGATGTAATAAGGGTCGAGTCTATCGCCATATCGGGCATTAATTCCAGACTTCGGACTGATACTGGGCAGAAAAACCCAAATATCACTACCCGATCTGGGATTCGAATGACTAATCAGTCGCACCAACAAAAAAAATCTACACGTCATTCAAGATTTCATCCAGCCTGTAATAGTCATCATACCCTTTATAATTCACATCCAGATCAGAAACAGGCAAATATCCCACAACAAATAATATCGATATAAAGCAATGAATATTTCAGCTTAACTCATTCAACCGTCATGCAATTCGCTTTACACGATATTTCGATGATAAATTTTACGTATGCTCATTATTGAGAATAATTTAATGACTGATGTAACATCTCTTTGTGCAACTGAGTGACGAGGCGAGCGGATTTTTATAATATGCGCTACAATTGCATATAATACCACCACCGATGAGTAGGGATTCGAATATAAAATAGTACGCTCCGCAACCGACTTCAGTCAGCCAGTAGGAATTTACGCGTTGTCGCTTATTATTTTTATTTCAGGCTTTGTCTAAATGTCAATAGAAATGTACATAATTAATATACAATCCAAATATTGGGTTTCTATACTCACTATCAGTCCGAAGTAAAATAAACACTATGTGAAAATAGGCGTCTTCACTATCTCTCTCTTTTCTTCAGTCTATATATTCACCCAATGCTGAGTGTAGGCCTCTTGCAATGCACACCAGGTTATTCTGTTCTTATGGGCGCCTTATTGTGTATTTATTCTAAAAATACAAATTTACTAAAAACATGAATTATCTAGCCTACAAGCTGCTTGTGAAATGAGTAATATCGTTTACAATTTAATTAATCCAAATAAACAAAATATACCATAACAACCTATCGATCATAAGAAACGATATTCAACCGAGAGTCAAACCCAACAGTTTCCAACAGATATACAGCTACACAATGCGGTCTATGAAGCGAGCGGCCCGCGTCAATCCACCCATTGTGTTCCGTGCAAGCTGGTCCACTTGTCTTGATTAACTGATGTGTTGTCTACTGACCACGAGACAGCTAATGTCAATCATACATCTAGAAATTATAACTGTATTCTACATTGATTCTGAATTTCATTTAATGCGTAATTTTTGACCTCGTCTTTTACTTATACAGTTAGCTTTGATGTATACCAATGATATAAATTATGGAGTAAATAATATGGAACGTTTTTCTGTCAACTTTCATTAATTCGGGGAGCTTGTGATTATGTTAATCCAAGAATACTGGTCCCTCTATGTAGCGAATTGCAAATAATTCAACGTTTTACTCGTGATGGAAACAAAATATTCACATAAGTCCTGGATTAACGCATAAGCGGCTTCTTGCGCCGAAAAAAATAAGTAAGTATTTGCCGGAAAAAATATTTTGCTTCATCACAATAACGAACTTAAATCGTTCCCTGGCTACACGATTGTATTTTTAAAATTATTTGAATTTGTAATTATGACTACTCGAAAATTGAATAGGTGTTTTACTGCAATTTTATGGTTACGTAAATAATGAATTAATTATTTAACTAGCACACAATATAAGTACTAATGTAAGCAACATGAACAATCAGTGTAGAGAGTTATCGGCTGTGGAGTGTTCCGGGATTTGCGTTGCTAATTCACACCCCTTTGCGAGTGTCGCCTTTTGTCTCGCAGCGGGACGTGTTTAGTAAATATTGGTGATTGGTATTGGTCTACCAGCACTACAGTTGGATACGTAAACAAGCAAATTAGTATAAATGTTTTATATTTAAACGGGACTAATTAAATTTATACATTAACTATTACATGGAAAGGCGTGTATTGGTTATCAATTATAGTTCCTTTTAACGGTGAAGAAAATCATCGTGAGGAGACCTATATATCCGAGAAGTCTCCCAAAGAATTTCTACATATGTGAAGTCTGCCAACCTGCACTAGGCCAGCATGGTAGGTTAAAGCCTAAACCCTCTAAGTAGTAGAGGAGGCCCGTGCCCAACAGTGGAATAATAGGGCCGGTATACTATACTAGTGCTTAGCAGTGAGTAATATATAACACAGAGCCAGTATACTATACTGTACTACATTATAATTGTAGTAAAGCTGTTTTCTAATATAACATATTTTTATGGCTTACTGACATCGTTATTAGGCTATAGAACAGTAAGCATTAGTTTAATGTGCAAGCGGGAAATAAACATTTCAAGTATTTTTCCAAAAATACCCATTTGTGATTGAAATTTATTTTCGATGTGACCACGCTCACTATCAACTGGCATACCTGTCTGTCATTTCGAAAAGTGGCCTTCTATTTTATTTATACGCGTGTTAGGTACAATAAAGTTTCATATTCTATTGAACATTAAAAAGTGACCTGAATTGCAAACGAATCCGAAGTAAAATCCACAACAAACCTTAATACCAGAACTTTACCTTCATGAATATACAATTTAAACTTATAAAAGCAGACTCTTAACTAAAACTCGAAACGCCGAACGTTCGAAACCACCGTTTCTTTAACAAAAACATTTAACAGATCGAAAGCCACAGGAATGGCCAATCTTCAGCAAGTTTTACCAACTTCCAAACCCCTTTGATAGACCCGGGAGTCGTGGAGTTCATTATGGTTAGAGGAAATTGTTGGCGGGGTATGTGGACTGCAGACATTTTAAAAACTTGAAAGCCTCGTCTCGTAATACCATTTCCGGGACTGTTTTCTGGATATTTCCGGAAATGTTTCCGCGGTATCCCGTTGCAGGCGAAATTATTTTGACTTTTGGATGTTGAATTCCTTTGTCATTTTTATTTGGGGTATGTGTGTGCGCTATTTGGGTTCCGTGGGATTCAACTTATTTTTCAACTTTCGACATGTCGTTCGCAAAATCATCTTTATACACATCCTATTACTGATCACATGTTTTTACTATTATCAATCAATCAATCAGCCTATCACCGTCCACTACGGAATGTAGGCCTCCCCCATTGAGCGCCATCCAACTCGGTCTTGAGCAGCCTGCATCCATCTACTATGTACTGTTATGCAGCAGGTCTATCGTCCTACACTACGGCTACCTAATTTCTCTAATAATGAGTGTTTAAAATCGCAGTTAGGCTCTTTACCCATTCCGACATAATACGCTCGGCAAATTTACTAATTACAGAAACTTTTAAAACTCTTATTCTTCTGTATTAGTTATCTCCACCTTAATTTATAAGCCCGCAGATTGTGTCCCTAAAGATACAATTATAAATAAATTTAAAAAGGCGAATAAAATTGCACAATCTACAACGGCTTCCAGCTGCATTTTACCTCGGAGACATCTTTACACCGCATCCAGGGAATTCCGAAACGATACAAGATATTGCGCTGTAACCATCCAAATCTGAACCCATATATCCCTATCTTGAAACTCATTCTTTCTAAACATAGTGAGTGGGGCGATACATCACACTGGCTTGGAGGGCGGACGGTATATAAAAATTCCTCACTGGAAGTTATTTTGCGAGAGGCCTCGGGGGAGCTTGGTATCAGAATCTAGCATAAAACGCCCGCCGCTCGCGCGAACGTGTTGAGATTTGGTACAAGTTAGAAGTAGTCGCGTTTGTCTATTTAAAATTATTTTAAATATCCAAACATACCAGCGTTGTTAAACTATATAAAAGAGCTGAACCGTTTTGCTATTACGGTGCCAATATTATTCTGGGCAATAATTTTCATATCTATAAAATTTATTCTAATTATACATATTAAGTTCTGAATTCTATTTAATGTATTTAGCGGAATGTTATATACAAAATTATTGCAACTAAAAACAGGACTACTTCCTTGTTTTATAATTTTTCGTTGGTTAGCCTAGCTTATGTTATTTAAAAAAAAATACTTTATTTGATTAGTAATGCAATTTAAAAAAAAAACTTAACGCAAAATACTTCTTTAACATTTTTATTTCTAACCAACAAACCCTTCCATACAAACACCCATAAAACTTGAACAAAAACATTAAACATCACGAGCCTAAATAACAAGAGCTATAAATTAAATTATTTGTAGGCTAAAATAAATCTAGCCACTAATCTTCACTAAGTGAATGGTTCCCATGGCGCGCGCGGGTGTGCGGCACCGCCATGGGACATGTAATTAATGCTCAGACATTATTTAGTACGGTGCTTAGCGTTAAACCTACGTACAGATTACAAGCGTACCAAGTAATGAATATGGGAGGAGAGATGGCGTTTATCCATAGTCACATATACGAACTGTCTGTCTGTTACGCTCGTACGAAAACTGAACCATTTTTTTTTTTTGATAATATATTTTTATCCTGAAAATATTTTTTTTTATTATCACAAGACATGTAAGTATCAAGGTACCAGGTACCCTGTAAAATTTTGTATAGAATATAGAGATTAACGAACTTATTTGAGACCAAAATAAGCTAGGAAAACCATGGATGCATTTTTTAATATTCCTTAAGGCACCAGCACGTGTACAATAATCAAAATAATTAAATACACACCTACCGCTCCTATTCGAAAATCAAATTAATTCAACCAAATGCAACAGAAACCGTCACAAACTCTCCCGCGATCTCCTGTCCCTCATACCAACCCGCAAAGCCGGAATCCCTCTATGAAATACCACCTCTCCCTCCTAGGTGAGAATATGTTGTAGAGTGTAAAATTTCCCTGGGTGACAAGCGTTAGGGGCATTTTTCGGTGTTACTATGTCGGCGCCGCTGTAATAAGGCGCCAGGGAGTCGTTTTAAATTGTACATCAACTTTCGGTCATTGTTAACTTTTGATTTTGGGTATTTATGAGCGCGGAAATGTTTTTAGAGTATTGTACCGTTTCGTAATGTACATGTATTAATCGTGGCTACCATCCGTCGTAATAAGAAAGAATTAAAAAATATAAAGAGGAGGAATTCAAATTAATTATAAATATTAATAGAATAGCTGGTGGTAGGTCTCTCATATGTGAAAGTCCGCCTGGGTGGGAACCGCAATGTCTATTTCTGCAGCCAAGTAGCAGTGTGTAGTCATTGTTGTGTTTTGGTTTCAGGGACATTGTAGCCAATGTAACTACTGGAGATAATAAGACTTAACATCTCATATCTCAGGGTGGCGAACGCAGTGGAATACCAGACAATTCTTTGTAATTCAAGGTGTCGGATGGTGTTTCTGCTGTTTATGGGCGGTCTTATCGCTTATCAGCAGGCGCATGGCAAGCTTGTCTCGTCATTCAAAGCAATAAAAAAGGCTGGTTATTAGTAAGGAAAAAACATGTAAAATAATATCATACGTTAAATTAAGGCACTATGAAAACTTTCGATGTGGATTTCAAACCTGTGGGCATGGCTTATAATATTATTATTTTGTTGTTTTAGCGTGTATTAAATAAAAGCTATTATACTTCATACAATAAAAAAATATCTTTAATGAAATAAAAAGAAATTTAAATGTCTAAATCTAAATGTCAATAAATTATCATTACATATTGTTTTATTTAAGTGCTTTACTGTTAATTTGCAAAGAATATTATAAAAATATAGAAATTAATTTTAAACATACTTAATTATTAACATTGTAATACACTACAAAACTTCCTTTTGATCTATTATAAAATCTACTTCATTATAATATTTCTAAACGACTGGTGCAAAGATATTTCATCTACAAAAGTTAAAAGCAACGAAATTATAAAATGCAACACAAACAAAAAACATTATTTGTCAAAACAATTAAAGCAAAGAGGCAAATAAAATTAAACTGGAAATCCGATAATATATCACTGCTAGCATCAAGTGGGTCGCCAGAAGTGTAGCCCAAATAAGCACGTCTCACGGCCGTGGCCCAATCCTCTTAGTATGGGAACACCGCCAGCCTCTGATTGCGTTGGCAACCGACGCGCTTTGTCTATTATATTTATGTACGGATTTGTAAAAGCAAAAATAATTGCGGATTCATTTATATTTTTATCAATTTACCGTATTGGGAGGGTAATAACATTTTACCAACCATCGAAAATACAAGAGATCGCGTTTCAGTTAGTACACTTATTTATACATAATATAATAATACAGCAGAACCTGGTGTGATAATAATAATATCAATGTTGTTTTATACACTGTCTCACTGCTGGGCACGGGCTTCCTCTACTACTAAGAGAGATTAAGCCTTAGTCCACCACGCTGGCTAGTGCGGATTGGTAAACTTCACACACCCTCAAAATCCTATAGAGAATTTCTCAGGTATGCATCCATCTTTTTACATCCAGGCTATCACCGCTTGAACCTGATGTGAATTTTCCTAATTCTCTACGGACTCTTTGTCATTCTGTCAGCGCATATCCCCGAATTAATGATAAGATTTTCATGCAGTTTCATCGAGTGGACACAGTATACAACAGAATATGGGCTTAGTCGCATTCAAATCTGATATCGGAAGAGTTCCATTATACAACTTTTGTTGTATTATAATAAGAGATTTTTCTTAGTCCACGTATACGTAGTGCGGGCTCAGCAGGTACATGGTACGCATGATTCTATATGGAAAGCTGCATATTGCTACATCCAATTTAGAGATTTACGTTATAAAAAACACTCCGGAACCAAACAGTATTAATTACTTGAGCTTCATTAAATACAAATTTCATATAGCGCTACAAGACGTGTGTGAGCTCGCTGCAGTTTGTGCACTACGTCACTTCTTCGGAGATATGTGGCTATACACTTGTATACTTGTTATTAAGAGGACTTCATACAACCTAGAAGTGCACACTACAAATCGTTTACACACAGCTAGCTGTACTAGCTATTTTGTTTCGTAGAGATAGGTTTTATTACGACCGCCCAGCCTTCATGAAGAGTGACTTAGCGATTATGTTGGGTTTACCGTACCTTACGACCCGGTGTTGAAACAATCGGGTTGCGCCACGGTCACACAAAAAACTAAAGCAGCTTGTTGTTGCTTTTCGTTTAGAAAGTAAGTTTTCTGGAAGCCCAGAATCAGACCCTTCATATCTCTCCTCCTTCCCTTTTCTTTAAGTGAGACAGCACATTCATAATTGTTTTAGTATAGTTGTTTACGGACGAGAGACATAATCAGGTGACCCAATTGCTCGTTCACCGGAATTTGCTATAAAAAGTAAAGTATCTCTCGCACGCAATTTTGTTATCGATTACGGTACGGTTGTGTTCAAAAGTAAATAAATGGGAATGGCGAGTAACAGCCGCGCGGCGTGCCAACATAATCATGTTTTGGCTTCACGCCCGCTCCGCTGATTCCTTCCGATTATGTCGATATCGGTACGTCAGTTAGCTAAATATTTACCAATTGGTAGGCGAATTGGGTAATTTTAAAAAAGCTTGAAACGATTCTTCATGTTAGAAAAGTAAAGCAAGCAAGTAATTGTGCTAGAGACAAGTGACGTGGCGTCTTGATTGTCGACATTTAAATCGGTTTGATGTATCTACCATCGGGAATGTGTCTGAGATTATAAATCGATTGTCTCGCTTTTCTGAGATTCTAATCTTGACGTAAGTTAACTTGGGCAAGGTTCAAACGAAGCCAAAATTGACTGTCAAAGTTTAGATCAAATTGCAACGGTAACTTAAGTGTGTTGAGTTGAGACTCCCACCCAAGAACTACCCAATAGTTACAATCAAATAAAATCCTTACATACCTTAATCATAATTAAAATTACCGATGAAAAACCCTCAAAATGATCCCCAAAAGTTGTATTTGGTTGAAACATCGGCCGGATCGCAATTTAGCAGCTATTTGCATCTGAATAGAATGTGATTGCGCGTGTAGTGGTCGCGGTCGGTCGCGGCTATATTTTGGCTAAATTTTTTAACTCAGTTAGCTCGTTGTGGACATTTAATGGTTTTTGTATTGGTGCATAATTGCTGGGTGACTGGATGATTATTTTATTATTTAATGTATGTGTGTATGAATGTGTTTGTAATGATCTGATAATACCAGGTCTTTAAAACCATTCTGGAACGTTAGAATACTCGAAGTGTCAACAAGTAAGACAACTTCTACGTACTTACTGTGCAAATTTATCAAAAAGTATTATCATTAACCAGCTTTTTCTTGCAGCAAATATTTTTTCGGGATAAATATTTTCCCGGGATGAAAAGTATTCTACAGCACTCAGAAGTAATGTAGTTTCGTATTAGTGAAACATTTTTCAAAATCTTTATGCACTTTATAACTGTAAAATTACATCTAATAGTCCCATAGAGCCTTTGATTCTTACAAGATCATTTAGAATTAAACAAGTTTTCACAAATTCTCCATTTTTTTGTTGACTGTACAAATGTTCATAATAGGTGTATACAAATCATAATATCTTCTAATTTTAGACAGTCTCCGTCTCGAAAATTCACCCTGTAGATTAATAACTGAACTAATTTGTCTAGTGCCACAATTCCAGGTTCCAGAGTACCTAGGTGGCTTCCCGACTTATGTTTTATCAATTACCAGAACCGAAGATTTGACATGCTCTGCTGGGCACAGAGATTCCAGATTTGAGAACGTCGCTCAAGCGAAATAGTCTTACGCTCAATGCTTTACTAACTTACCTGTGAGGATATATATATTTAAATATATTTTTATACAGATCTGCAGGTCGTAGGATACATTTTGTATCCGCCCGGATACCGGCCACCGTACACAAGGTGTTAAAACCCGCCGTAGTGGCCCACGTAAGTGTGTCGCGTGCCTGGATTTGTCTGTGTGTATCCGACTCCAACAGGCCGCCATAATTGTGTCGACTGTCGAAAGGTAATCATCTCTCGTCAATTAACATTCTATAGGACTGCACTCCACTTACCATCAGGTTCAGTAAAGTCACTTTTCCGTGGTTTTATAATAAAAAACATACATATATATTGTAAAATATATATAAACGAAATTTTAATATAATTTACGAATAATAACTGCAACTCTTATTAATTAGCCACTGCTACATAGCGTAGCGTCAACTTAAAACTACATCTACATTCTTTATTTTACATCTGTATATGTTTTCCATGGACATATTGATCATATAACAGATAGCTAAACACTGACCCCACTTAAATAATGAGATGTCTTTCATAATTCTGTCACTCCAAATAGTTTGTCTTCACACTTTGCTTTCTGAAAGGGAAATGAAAAAAATATTTTTACCTCCTCTAATTTGGGTATTTCATTAAGTTCTGAATTAACATAAGTTACTTTGTATCCCCGACATATTTATTACAGAACTTTAACTTGTCTTAATTTTTGGTCAAGTTGCGGAAGTCGTGAGGAGCTAGTCTATGAAGAGACCAGCCCAGTTGTGGGGCATTCAGCCAATGGAAAGCAATCCTAGCCCACACTACATAATAAATTCCTAGCAGAGGCAAAGTCGGCTACAAGAACAAAGGGAAGCGAGGAATCGTCACCTCGGTTAGCCAAAGTTAAACTCGAGTTTGTCGCGGAGTTAACGACGGGGTTATCTTTGCTTTCACGAATAATTTAATAATGAAATAAACTCTCGCAAATTTTGTTTGAATTTTCATTTTGTTTCTTTAAAGGTATCTTTTGGATGTATTTCAGTTACACCGGGTGTTTGGTTAATGTGTTTTGTACGATTAATGTGTATTGCAACTGACTGCATTATAAGATAATTTTCGGCTACTACTGGAAATTAATGAAATGGGGGTCTCTTATTGGCTTAGCTGTTCTGTTCATTTCGTTATATATTTATAAGTAATTGAGAGCTGTAAGCCACCTAAACAAAAGAAAATTAAAATATGCATACAAAGTTATTATTTATATTATTAATTATTAATCTAAGATTTTGTTCTTATAACAGAATTCGCTGATGTTTCTTTTTTTTAATAACATGTAGTTTAATTATCTCTAAGTGCTCTGTATTTTACTTTTTCCGGAAACAGCCTTTATACGGACGAAGACACAACTAGAACCAAGTAAACATTATCCCCGTTATTCATAGACGTTCTTTATCTAAGGACAGGGTAAAGCTGTGATAACAAGTCTGTTTCTCAGTGCTAACAGCATGGCAGTCTTCGCAGTGCGTAGCCATAGGGCCGCTGTGATTGGCTAATATTGTTGAACCATATTAGCCGTCCTTAGATAAAAACGTCTTTGAATAAGGGGGCATAAATACAAAATTATATTATATTACTAACATGATTTTTGCATTGATGGCCAGTGAGAGACGTAAGATACATTTATTTCGTAAAAAGAGTTCACGATGCAACGAGAATCCTAAAAATAAATTTTGAGATTTCCTCAGCTTTTGTAACCATCACGTCAATTTTCCCATTTTCAAAAACGTACACCGGACGTGGCACGTGGCTCTGGGCGATCCGATATCTTCTATTAGTGCAACGTTACACTGCGCTTCCTACAGTGGGAACACGAGCCTAGTCTGGAAATTAGAGCACACCTCACACTTACATGGACGCAGGTGTAACTTGATTGTTTTAAAATGACTGTCAGCTCTTGGCTGACTGTTTCTGATGGTTTCAAAGTAATAACGTACTCTTGAAACATAATGCGGTTTGTGTTTGATTAAGGACTTAGTATGCGATTTCATTATGTTTCTGTAAGGCTGGTAGCAGGCCGTTTTTGGCAGATCCGTCTGGAAATCCTTAGGGGAGGCCTATGTTCAGCAGTGGAGTCATGTGACGATGGTGTAACGTTACCAATTATACTAATATATATACTCTGTCAACGTTACTATTGTCTTTCTAAATAGTTTGTGGTTATAATGTGAATGATTAACGCCCTCGCAATTAAAACTACCAATGAGCATCATCGTTGCAATGAATTGTCATTGCACTGACGTACGTCCGAATGGCGTCTGCATAAATAGGCGTGCAACGCGACCCGCAGCCTTTTGAGCCATTATCTTTGGCCGTGGCACTACATATTCACACACGTCGTTGTTCCCGCTAGGGTGAGTGTGCCAATTTACTAACCGCTAATCATGTATTCTGGGCGTCAGGGCTTGTGAGCTGTCACGAGTCGCTGGCGCGGAATGTAAGCCTAGCTTGCATTCCGACCTGGTGGATTCTGATTCCAGGTTCTTCTTTACGGCGTGCCTTCTTCTTCCACGGTGCTAACACGTGTGCTTGTACGGTGCACTATCACGGACAGCAGATGGACGGGAGAGCTGCCTCCCGACCACGTCCAGCTGCGCACCACCATCGTCGGGTGTGCTGACCCCGACCGACTGCCGGCGAGCTGTCGCCGGAGCTGACCACGTGCACACCACCAACGTCGCGGGAGCTGACCCCGACCACGTGCACACCCTGCTCACCTACGTGGCTCTTCCAACTGCCCGGCGAGCTGCCGCCGGAGCCAGCCACGTGCAACATCTACGTGCCGTTCGCCTGGATCGGAGTTCCCCAGGCCAGTGACTCGTGTTGCATAACACCAGCAACCAGTACCGAGTGTAACGCGGAGGTGTAAAAATAAAGCTCGTACCACGTAATTACCCTGAGTTTTCAATTGTCTCCCTTCTATCTGCGGGTAGGTCCTCAACCGCCGCAATGGTGAGGATAGTGAAGTGTTACTCTTCAAATATTATACGACCAAATATTTATAAATAAAAATAAAAATCCACGCTACCAAAT
Organism: Manduca sexta; assembly: GCF_014839805.1. Classification (NCBI taxonomy): domain Eukaryota; kingdom Metazoa; phylum Arthropoda; class Insecta; order Lepidoptera; family Sphingidae; genus Manduca; species Manduca sexta. The sequence continues at coordinate 2,764,557 of NC_051122.1, read as the reverse complement.
ATGTTGCAGAATAAGTTGTAATCAAATAAATATTTTTTACATAAGATGCCCGCCTGATATTTACCTTTTTAAATATCAAGAAACATGCCTTTAAACTTGATCATCGAGAGGCGTCGTGGCTTCCTTTGATAACCTAAATTATAGAGGTTAACACTAAAAGGAATTATTCGTGTCAACTGACCACGGAACGCGTTCGTTGGTGGAGTTTCCGAAGGGGTTAGTACGGTTATAGCTGTCCAGTCAAGTATCCACGTCAGTTGCTCTCTCGTCATATCTGCAGATCTCTGCTACTTACATACTGTTCAAACCAATAATAAATAATTTAAACCCTCTCCCCTCAGCTTCAAATATAATTTAGAGCTACTCAAAAATCTCAGTTCATTCTTAAAAAATCTAATTCAATCTAGTATTTTAATTCCAAAATAGTCCTATCTGGAATTCGAAAAAGCCGATTCCAATCCATGAGCCGGCACAAAGCGATCCCAGAAGACAAAAACAGAACTATTTAAGTGGCGAAGGCTGGCTCGTGATAAGCATACATTTCGACGCGGCCCTTTCTCGCAATTTATGACGCAGTTTGCCGTATTGGCTGCTACAGTTCGGCGCACACTGGAATATTCTGGAGTTTAGTTTGGACTTTTATATCCTAGAATGTATCCATGGAACTGATGGTAAATGGCCGTCAAAGGCTCGTATCCAAATGTTGAAATTTCATTAGTGTTGCATTGAATAGCTTTATGTTGGGTGTATTCCCCAAAATCTTAATTCTAACATTTTTAATCCAAATGCGATGGAATAAAATTGGCTCATGTAGAAATTGTTAGAGGTTTCTATATCATACACGAAGTGTATTCTCGCTTCTCTCCATGCGTTTCCCGATCCCTACACTATAAGTTATTAGTACCGTCTGTCTCACGAAGCAGTTGTTTACTATAAAATTAACAACAGAAGATGAAAGCACCTAAGCTGCCATATCCTTCAAATAATACCTTAAGAAATGTTACCTTGCTAAGCTACGACTTAGCTATATTAATATCTGTTGCTAAGTTCACGTCAATTATGGACGATGACCACCTGCAAATTAGCCATCAATACCTGACAATAAAGTAATACAAATACTTAACTTTTTTTATATTATAACTCTAACTTTCCCAGTGTGCGTTCCACTCGGATCCGGATCAGCAGATCCCGCGGGACTGGCTGTCCTCCTTTATGGCGTCCCCTTTAAAATAACCCGCCGATACCTCCGGGAACGGTTGCCCATTGCCTGCCTCCAGTCGCTACGCAGCTATGCCTTCAAACTGATTGTTTACAATGTCCTATAGTATAGCTTGAGAGATTATATTAGAAGAAATCCTGGCGATAATTTACAAAAACGAATGAGAAAAGCAACTACAGGGGTGTAAAGCGATAATTTTAGACGTACAAAGGTTTATTGTTCAAGCAATAACGCACCCAAATGAACCGTGAGATTGTATGTTTGATTCTCAGATCGGTAACATGTTACGTTCTTATTATTTGAAAATAAAATTATTTAGTACCAGCTTAAAACGTGATCCAATTAATTCAAGATAAAATTAGAACTAACTTAGGACGTACGTAACAACAATGGATCTCCATAAACACCGCCATCTCGCAAACTCTCATTGCAACAAACCTTATAAAAAGTTCCTCGTGCACGTTTAGCCGCTCATCCTAATTCCAAACGTTATATTCCAGATATTTTGTGCGAGTCGCAATTCAGTATTAAACGACGTCGGCCATGTTTGAAAGAATATTCCGTTTTGAACAAAAACTCAGCGCTTGGAAACTTGCGCGGCCTCGCAGCCACCAGTCACCATATCGGATTGTGTATTTTATTTGAGATCGTGAATGTTCGCTAAAGTTTAAGTGGAATGTCCGTCGAATCTAGAAGTGTGAGCTCTCCATACAACTTTAAATTGCTGATCAGGAAATATAGAAATATTAGTGGGACGAGATTGTGTGGTTTTCAGAAATAAAATATCAATACAGAATGTAATAAATAGATTATTTTAAGATAAGTATTTTATGTGGGTTCATGTTGACCTGCAAGAGGGAAGTGTCCGATCTACGCAGAATGAGCTAACAGTGTCTTAAAATGAAATAGTTTTATTACAATGTCTAACATTCGCTTAATATTAGAAATCATTAATAGCAATTCAGTTAGCACCAGATTAATTACAAAACCTCACAACAAAACCGCTCGGTGCCACAACGCCACTCAATAGCCAATTAGTAGACATTATATCGCATCACGTGACCCGCCAAACACAAACGCCAATATTGTCAAAATTGTACACGCACGTTAAATTTTATTGGTGCAGTCGTAAAAAATCGACAATGCCGTGTCGCGGTTGGTGTTCAAAATCGACCGCTTTGCACTTTGTACCTTTGGTATTTATGTTATTGGATTGTAGTGATGCGGTCGGTTTTATGTTAGTTTTAATGTTAAACTGTTTTTCGATTCAAACACCAGTTATATTGTTTTTAATTTATGCTCAGTGACAGTAGGATTGTTTTTATTTTTGTGAGTGAGTATGAGTGCATTTCTATTATAACAGTTACTAAACCCTGCAGGGTACCAAACTTATAGGTTCGAACTATGAAAACATAGATCTAAGATTTCTAGGTGAAGAAATCCGGGCAATGCTTACAAATTTATGTTCTGAGTGATATTACTACACATCGCCAACTTGGTACATTTGATTAAAAAAAACATAAAAGTATTTCTAAGGTTTATTTTATTTATTGATTAACCTCATTTATTGTTTTCATATATATTTTTATTGAATATTCTATATATCTTTTGCTGACCTTAATGACAAAGCCTCAGGTACTTGTACGTGTTAATTAAACTCAAGTACCCGGCATTGTTCATACCGCATACAGCGTTAGACTCGCCAGCATTATTAGCTGTACATGTTTCATACCACCTAATTAATCTCTTCTAATCTCGACTAAACTAGTTATTATGAGCTTTAACTAATTTCCTGTATAACCACAACATTACCCCGGGAAGTAAACAAAATTCTCTTTTACGACGTCACCTATATAAAACAGGATTTATAACAATAAATACGGACGTCTCAGTACCATTTGTTGTTAAGGACTGAAGGAGTGAGAAATGTTACCATCACCGTTAAACGCCTGATAACATATACGACTGCGTGGTAATTGCGGTATACATAGCTTTTGCTCGCGGCTTCGCCCGCGTGACGGAGGTTTTCGAGATAAAAAGTAGCTTATAACCTTCCTAGGGCCTTAAATTATCTCCATACCAAATTTTTCAAAAATTAATTTTGAGAAAATGGATAACATATAAGCAGATAAAAAAGGGGACTTTGTTTCATAATATGTATAGATATAATGAAATTAGTCACGTTCAGCTCTTTGTTATAGTATATGTATCTATACTATAACAAAGAGCTGAATATTTCCTACTATTATTATAATGCGAAAGTTTGTGAGGATGTATGTATGTATGTATGTTTGTTCTTCTTTCACAAAAAACTGTTGAACGGATTTGGATGAAACATTACAGTAATATTGGTTATACACTAGAATAACAAATAGGCTAACAATTTATAATGATTTTGTGTAATTTGGTCATAATATAACGATACATATCAAGTAAGTCGAAAAAAATGTATCCCGAAAAATTCCTTCATGCGGGCAAAGCCGCAAGCAAAAGCTAGTATTATATAAAACTGAATTTTGTTTTTTTCATTTGCACGGGCTAATCTCAGGAACTATTGAATTTCGAATTGAAAAAATCTTTTATTGTTGGATAGCCCATTTATCGATTTATCGAGTAAAGCTATAGACTATGTTATAACATATAGGCTATGCTACGACCAATAGGAGCGGTGCATCAATGATTTTTTTGCAAGTACGGGGAAATTTATTCCTTTTGAAAGCTTTAAACAAAGCCCCCTGCCGCATCTGTCTACCTCTTTGAACGCGATAAGCCCAAAAACTACCCAACAGATTTCGTTGAAATTTATTTTAGACCCTGGGAACGATAGGCTACTTTCTATCCCGGGAAAATATATATATCGGGACATTTTCCCGGAAGACTCTTTCACGTGGGCGAAGCTGCCAACAAAGGCTATATTTATACCCGTAGAACAGTCCGGCATAATATTTGTGATTCTTGATGGCGTTGAACAATTATATGTGTTGTATACTAGTTAAGTCTAGATTTAATTTCCCGGTCTAGGATTCGAACCTATTACATCGCAGTTGCATTTTACGCCAGTTTTAATATTTCTAGCGAACTTCGACAGATGTACATGTTCAAATACGTATTCCTAAAGGTCAGGAAATGGAGAACTCCCCGATACTTCCAATTTGAACCAAAAAGATTTTAATGTGTGACCTTACGGAATCGATAATAGTCATTAATTCCACTGAGAAGAAATTAAAATCCGATACGGCGCAAATTTTCCTCTTTTCTTTGTAACTTTCGAGCCAAAGTTGTATAAAACTGTGCAACTAATAATGAACCATATTACTTTGTCATAAGATATAATTTGAAATATTTTGCCACGCCACTTGAGTCGAAATTAATGGAACAAAGAGATTTTCCAATTTAATTTGCCTGTACATTTGTTATCGTTTTTTACGTATTTATCTGCGTCTGATTACATTAAGCTTGGCGCACGGCCGGGCCGGAGCCGGACCGGGACCGAAACGTGACGACACCGGGTCATTGGCACAGTGACAGTTTCATCTATATTGATTAAATTTACGACTGAAAAACAATCGAGACTGTCTTTCTCGATTGGAAAGAAATAATTACGAGCGTTTTTTTTTTTGGAATGCGACAATTTGTTAATGTGTTTTCATTGCTTTGAATGACGAGACGAGCTTGCCGTTCGCCTCATGGTAAGCGATACCACCACTCATAAACAGTTGAAATACGGGCCAACAACCACTGCGCTCGCCATCTTGAGACATTTGTTAAGTCTTATTATGTCCTAAAGCGGCGATAGCCTAGTTGGGTATGGAACGGACTGCCGAGACGAATTTCCGCAGGTTCAAATCCCAAGGGCACACACCGCTGATTTTTCTAAAAAATCATGTGTGTATTCTTTGTGAATTTATCGTTCGCTTTAACGGTGAAGGAAAACATCGTGAGAAAACCTGCACATCTGAGAAGTTCTCTATAGGAATTTCGAAGGTGTGTGAAGTCTACCAATCCGCACTAGGCCAGCGTGGTGGTCTAAGGCCTAATCCCTCTCAGTAGTAGAGGAGGCCCGTGCTCAGCAGTGGGCGAGTATATAATACAGGGCTGATATTATTATATATATTATTTTATTATTATGTCCTGTAGTAATACTGGCTACAAATCTTTCAAATGTTAATTGAAAAACGTACATTCCAGTAATATTGTTACTGCTTGTGGACAGTTGCGGCTATTTTTAAGTAGTCGCAAATGTAACCCTGGCCATTACAATACGTAAATTGTATTCTTCAATCTAACTCATTAAACACTAATGTCCCAAATTATCTGACTGTGCCGAAGCGTTTTTATTTGATACGGTTCTGCCACGTCACTGACACCGCACACTACGACCAACACTTTATTACATTCCGCATGATATAACCAGTTTTATTTAAAAAACACGAAATTTCCCAGAAAATAATTTGATACGTCCGCATTGGTATCGCGGTTTACGTAAAAAAATACCTGACGCAATATTCTTTTAATGGGAACAACTTTCAAATGGGGAGAAACAAGTATACATGGCCGACGAGAACGTCATCAGTATAAGTATTTATAAAAGTGTTTACATCACCCATATAAATTACTTATAATTCGACCACAAGTGCTTACTATGAACAAATTAGTACTTACAATTCGACTCCACGTACAAACAACAATCTCTTATATACGGTCGCAGTAGTATTTCAGTTTTGTATATTATTACTAAGTTTTGCTCGTGGCTTCACTCACGTAAAAAGCCTTGTCTGCCACAAAACACTCTAAAACACTATAGTAATTCATAGCGCCACCTTTACGACACCAACGCCATCTAATTAAAAATCAGATTAGAAAAATGATATTATTTTCCATTTCAAAAATACTGGGATAAAAAGTGGCCTATGTGTTTATCCAGAACAAGGTCTACCCGTGTGCCAAACTTCATTCAAATCCGTTCAGCTGTTTCTGAATTTTCTTGTAACAAACATCCAAACATTTTCACATACTTTCGAATTAATATTAGTAAGATAAGAAATAAGATTAAAGGAAGATTATTGACAATTTGTTAGAAAAACAAGACAAAATGTCATTGCAACCGTTACACCTATAAAACGTTTACTTGAAAAGCAATATACATAACATCAGATGTAAGCACTTGACAGTCTGCCATCAATCCCCGTAGAGGTAAAATATTCACAGCTCGGCCCGGAAGACACAATCCCCTGATTTCTCCACGGTACAGCCTTCATTTAAATGGTCAAACATTAATCAACCCTGTACATCTTCAGAATCATGGAAATCGGATTTTAATACCAAATTACTATGTTATTTGGATCTGTGGCGGTACAATCGATGCATACACCGCCATCTTGTCAACATCGCCGGAACTGCAAGAGGATCGATGCAGTGACGCAACTACAGTGATATCACACAGCAATCACGATAGATGGCGACGTCGATCCTGAATCACGCTTGCACAATTTGAGTGACGCGTTGCATATATACCATCTCCGAATAGGAACCGTCGGAGGGGCCGCGGCCGGTCAGGCGCAACATCTGCCTGACTGGGAATCTTCCCCTTCCATAGAGGAACGTAACCATCTGTTCCTCTATAGCGGCGTTAACCTTGACGCCGCTAAAGATCTTTTACTTCTTCTTCTACTTATTCTCACAAAACAAGAATCGGCATCTATACTCTGATGAAATAAACACGACTCTGGTCGTATCTCGTGGCTACAAGACAAAAAAAATTTACAGTCTTAACTCCTAGGCCATTAGACCGAGTTCACTCCTCAACGTTCCAACGGTGTCCTCCACGTTAATCCATCGAAGCTAAAGAAACAACAATAACAGACGTAATTGAGGCGGGTGGCCCTCGACGAGTCCGCCTCAAATCCATTTCCGGCGTATAATCGAAGCGCTGCCTTCGCTGACCGGCGCACGATTAATCAAACTTTAACGACGTCATGTCCGGCCATCGTCAGTGCAGCCAGATTTAGATTTTAGGCTTACATGAGATTTTTTAATTTTTTAGGACATATCTGCATGTATTGATAGTAATAGGAGAAAGATGGATACAGTGATGACTTCTCCAATGACGATAATAGACCAATCAGAAAATAGTTTGACATGCTAACAAATGACTCATTTTAATTAGTTTATTCTTTCCACTGCGTCCAAGGTAGCAATCGGTATCGTTTATTGATTTCGATCGTTAATATCACCGGTATTGAATATGATGCTACTCAACGAGACAGGCATCACCACTGTATATTATAATTTTTTTATTGCTTTGAATGACGAGACGTTCCTTTCGCCTGATATAATGATACGACCGCCCATAAACAGTAGAAACACCATCCAACCTTGAATTACAAAGTATTGTTTGGTATTTTACTACGCTCGCCATCCTGAGACGTGAGATGTTAAGTCTTATTATGTCCAGTACTTACACTGGCTTCAATGCCCGTCAAACCGGAACACAAAAATGGCTATACAATGCTGCTTGGTGGCACAAATAGACATTGCGGTGGTACTTAATCAGGCGGACTCTCACATAATATACTTACAATACCTACCAGCAATAGTACTATACATGAATTAAACTCAAAACAATATTTCAAAAATTCTTTACATTTTAAAACTATATATAACGCACGCCTGAGCCATCCAAACAGCATTTCACATGGCAATTTGTTTAAAAGAAAATCATACTTCCCAACTCTAGTTAAATGAAATGGAACTTTAGACGGACGTAATAGAGTAGAAAATGGATGATGTAGATGTCAAATGTATTTTGAAGTGGTGTTTCATGTTGCAGGATTCCTTAAGGAGAAGCTGGAAGAAGATTTAATACTGTACTATTAAGAAGATGTTTGAACGTAAATCCTGTATCTTTTCATATTTATTTAGTCTGGCTTATTGTTCACTACAGTTTTGATTTTTAGAAATGGACTATTAAAGTATAAACAATGAGAAATAAATATGAAATAGGCAATTAATGCTCTGAAGTAAATTATTAAAAGTTTATTGCTTTCTGATGTAGAGTTCATTATCAACTTCTGTTATGTAGATTTTTTATAAATCTTTTTTTAAATAATTTTCGTCCTGATGTTTTGAACTCCATGGTAAGCGAAAATAATCCTTAAATTGTTGCAAGATATTACAAGTTTAAAAACATGTTCAATTATTGTAGACGTAATACACACAACAGAATCCTGATATGTCGCCCAACCCTTAACAATAATATGGTGGTACACTGCACCCTTAATATTTTACAAATAAGTTTTGTCTAACAAAGATCTTTGAGTGTGTTTCAAAACGCTTCGAAGAAACAATTCTGTGCATGTGCCAGCGTAGAGACGCGCTGTGGACAGACAGACCGTCTTCTGAATGTATTTCAGTTAATCATACCATTCATATAATAATATCAGCCCTGTATTATATACTGTCCCACTGCTGGGCACGGGCCTTCTCTACTACTAAGAGTGGTTAAGCTTTAGACTACCACGCTGGTCTAGCGGATTGGTAGACTATCCTTAATATGATTACAGTTAATATAACATGTTCAGTACTAAGTAACATGACGTCACAATCACGAAATTTCATTTCATTTCATTTCAATGATTACACATGTAATTGATGATGTTAATTAATTCGTAATCAATAAAGATGTTTTAAATCCTCGTCTATTCCTCGTCACTTTAGTTAGCGGATTTTAAAATGGAATTAAAATTACTCCTTTAAAATTACAAGCGGTTGTGAAAATTAGAAAATATTAATTAAATAAATGATTTCAAACAATTACATGTCTAATAATTGTTTAACAATTAATTTTGTGGCATAACTGGTAATGGAAATGGATATATTTCATTAAAAATGAATTCAGTTTCAAACGATACTACGTAAATAGTTTAGTATTCACAAAACAGTGTTTTAAAGTAGTGCATTGAAATGGAAGAAAAATTTATAACTTTTACTGTAGCTTCGTCATCGTGAACGTCCTACTGTTGTGTTTTTTGATAATCACTTACTCTTTATAATTGTTTGATGAATCTCTACTATAATAGAAGACACAGATGATTTAAAAAAAGAAAACCTTTTCTATATATACTAGCTTTTCCTCTCGGCTCCGACTGTGTAAAAGTCCTTTTTATACATTGTTTCTATATACCAACTTTGAGTCCCCAATAATTCCTTGAGGAGTTGAATTTCAAACTACTCTTCCGTGTTTCTTATATACATTATAGAGAGAATATTTGTACATTTTAGCCTTCTACGATCATGAGTTTGGGCTGGACATTGATTATTCAAGGAGTGGTATACGCGAGTCAGTCTTTTTCTTTCTACTTTAAATATCACTTCTAATTCGCTGCTCCGTCCGCGTGATGTAGCTTTCCCGGAATAAAAGACCCACTTTTGTAAAAATATATGTTAATCGAGGGCATGGTCTATTCAGTATTTACTTGAAACGAAAAATCAAACCTCAAAACATCATTAAAAATAATATTAATCGCGTACATTCAGAGTTACTTAGAAGTTAAATTTCTAATTACCCTCCAGTATTCCTTACATTTATCACAGACGGAAATTCCGCGCAAAAAATCACCTTTCTTAGCAAAGGGCTTGGACTGGGCAGTGAAGAGTCAGCGAGTGAGGTCTTCTCCTATATTTAAAGATAAATGGCGTGCATTCTGACTTCCAGCTTCCTGCTCGAGTGTTGTATAAAAATGATATTTGCGGAACACATCGGAGCCAACAGGCCAAGAGCCAAATGCAAATACGGCTCGGATGTCATGCGGTTACACTATTTTGTTACGTGCCACTATTTAAATATTCTTAAATAAATAATAAAGACACACAGTTTTCGACAATCCGATGGGAATGTATTGCTTTCCAATGCGTATCGGTTCGTTTGAGTTCGAATTTTGTATGGATACGACGGTAGTTTTGTTTGTTTGTGTAAATATTTTAGTGAGGTATGTCATATTTACAATCTGACGAGTTGGTGCGTTTAGAGAGTTGTTATTTTTAGAATTACAAATTAGTTTCACAATATTGCAGTAGTTATGTTACGATGTCACATGCAAGCCGAGACGCGAGATATTTTCTATTAATAATTTTGGTACCTTCACTTATTTAGTGATTTATATTTAAGAACTAATATTTCAAACCATAAGTTATATTGGCTTTAATGAATGAGGCTTTAACCTATCCTATTTGAAGTATTTTTATCGCTCTGAATAATGCGACGGACTGGTCGTTCGCCTGATGGTAAGCGATACGGCCGCCCATAAACAATAGAAACACCACCCAACACCTTAAATTACAAAGTATTGTTTGGTATTCCACTGCGCTAGCCATTCTGAGACATTAGATGTTAAGTCTTACTATATCTAGTAGTTACAATGTTCTTCAAACCAGAACACAACAGTGACTACACACTGTTGCTTAGCGCCAGAAACAGACATTGCGGTGGTACCTACCCAGGCGGATTCTCACATATGAGAGACCTACCAACAGTAAAAGTAATCATTGATAATTTCATCTAAAAAGTCCAAACTATACTCAAATCGTTATCAGCTTACAATTGAAACTCTCGCCGAAACCCTTATTAGTGAAACACTAAACCCCCTTATTTGACTCATTGGAAAAACAAAGGACAGAGAAACTGAACAGGAATATACAGGAAGATTTGTTCTACGATTAAGCCACAATCTGTCGGTAAGGATTCCTGCCCGAACCATATCGAGTCCGCAATCAACACTGACATCTTGCAGCTGTGGTTCACAATACATGGACAATGGACATTCACCAAATAAATACGTGTAAAATATTGGAATAAATATGTAAAATTTATTCTAAAATGATATTTGTTCTTGATCCGCGATTAGTCAAATGAGACGAGCAAGTTACTCGCATGCTTGTTAACGCCACAACTAACCTTATTTATTCAAAGAAAAGAAATGAAAGACAAGAGGAGCGTTGCGACTACATTAGAGCAGATTTTTCAATTTACGGCTAAACCTTATTATAAACAAACAAAAAAAAATTACATATTTGCAGGGGTACCCAAACTAGGCTGGCCTGTACCTTGGGATACCAGAAACAATTTAAGTTGAAATATAAACTTTGTATAATATATAAAGGTTTTGTTACTAAGAAATCGATTTCAACTTGACGCATAATTGTTTTCTAATGTCTAAAACGAGTCTTTAATGCCAAGTATAACACTTGAAACAATGTCCTTCAAACCGGAACACAATACTTGAACACTGCAATGGCAAGAAATAAATGGACCGGTAAACATATCTATACGAATTCACGCTTTTCCGACTTTTATATTTTCGAAACGATTTTAAGATAATAAGTAACCACATTTAAACCATACATAATGAAACAATATTAAACATTCTGTATTTTACAAAATATTAACCGAGTCCAGTCTCAGTTAATTTCCGGGTTTTAAAGTAATATCTCTTTGAAAGTACGTTCTGAATTTTCTCGTACGTTATAATTAAAAATACGTTATAACGGCTGGGTTCGAACATGAAATACTGCGGTTTGTATTAATTTGAACAAAAGAAAGATCACAGGAGTCTGCTAGAAGTATGCCGCTTTTAATAGGTTGGCTTGGTAATATTTAAGGCAGGGCTATGTTCAGCATTAGACTTCCAAAGACTGAAGAAGAAGAAGTAAAAGAAGGCCAGGTAAATCAGTGTATGTATAGACCACCACCTAGATTCCAGAACAAGAAATTTCAAAGTACTTATTGCATGGATTTACACTACCGCTTCTAGGCATATATTTAGTATAGAAATTCTTTAAAAAAATACACCGAAGCATATAATCAAACAAAAAAACACCATAAACCTACAAAGCAATTCAATGCCTACATAAGACAACTATAGCCCAAACGCCATGAATTTTTTTGACTTTTGATTATTCCCCTTCTGATGGGGTGCTTAGAGGCCCATAATGAGATCCGGGATGTTCGCGCGGGCATAATTGATTGTTGAATGGTTCACGGCCATTGAGAAAATGTGAAAAGCTTTTGAAAGAACGAATGTAGCTTGATGTTTCCACGTTTATTTCAATAGAACGTTGGGTGATTTTGATCTTTAATCTTTTGATAGGATTTTATGTTGTTTGTGTATATTGATGTACAAAACGATTTTTATAGAATCAAAAAAAAACATTGTTTAGTGTTATTATAAGTTACTAGTTTTGGCTCACGGCTTCGCTTGCGTGAAGAAGTTTTTCCGAGATTTAAGTCTCGCTTTATATGTTTTAAGGATAAAAGTCAGCCTACAGAACTCAGAAGTAATACCTTACTCCTAAGTGCTATGATTACCTTCGTATTAGTGAAAATATTAATAAATTCAAAAAATATTCAAAATCGGTTTAGTAATTGCCGAGATTTGTGCGTTCAAACTAACAAACTTTCAGCTTTATATATTAGTTTAGATATGTAACTCATGTGTAAAATTGCATGGTGGCAAACTCAACGGTTTCAGCCATGGGTTCTTTACATTGACTCAACAAACAAATATTCAATATACAGTTTAATGGCGATGCCGCTCAGTTGGCTCCGCGAGACGATAATTTGAATTAGACATTCCCAACAAAGTAAGTATAACGCCTACATAACATCACGCAATGCGAGGCCTCATAACGTTATATAAACTATTTTTAGATTTAGAATAAAAGTAATCGTTCATACAAATAAAACTCCGTACATAACTCACAAAATTGATTAACAGAATAGTAGTAGTGGCCGTAAAATCTCGCAATATCAAGTTTCCCTCTAAAAAACGTGAAAATCCTCTTCGGTCCGAAACATGTCCAATAAAATACGATATTAACCCTTGCCGTTACGTTTACACGGTCATAAGTTTCGGATTAAAAAAGGGCAGCGGCGGGAGGGTTGGCCAATGAATGGGAAGAAATCGCCTACGGATGAGTTGGGTACCCTTTGTTGCCCACGTATAGAGCCGTGGGTGTACACACTCGGGGACTCTGATAAACGAGCTGGGATTTTTGCAATGGCTTGATAATTATATGTTACATCTGTATGTATTTGTTAGAAGTAGGATATTTGTAGCCGTTCCAAATCCTACCGTACTCAATGTGTATAACCCGCCATAGTGGCTCATGTTAGTGTGTCGCGTTTCGGAATCAGCCTGTATCGGTTAGAAATAGTCCGGCATAATTGTGTCGATTGCTGTGGGATAATCACTCGTCAGTCTACACTCTATCTGGATCCCAGCTTATCATAGGATACATGATTATCGTGGCCATCTAAAAAATATTTAAAATCATAGCTTATCAGATCAACATGAAATTACCTATACACGTAAAGTTTAATTGAAACTATTTTTTTATCTAAAATAAACTCTTTAATTTATTTATAAAAAAAATATTGATAACTATGTAAACCTACATAACCGATTTTATATTGTTCAGCTATTGTTGCTGACTGTACATGAAATAAAAAACAAAATCAACACGAGTAACGACTGCTAGCTAAAAAAACTCAGTAAACTCGTCTAGCTGTGGTTTTGTTTCACAAAATGTCAGAAACGTACACGTGTTTATTCGATATTCCGAATACTTTTAGACAGCAATCATTACTTATAATGGCTAACAACTAACAGCTTGTTTCTTCACTGTACTTTAAAAGTCACGTCCAATGCAGTCCAAACCTATTCACTTTTTATTAATTATAAATACATTAAAATCCAGTTCCAATAATTGACATATATTTTTAATGGTATTCAAAAAGCTATATCTCTGTAAACCTAGCGCTAACGCATATAAACATAAAATAGGCACATAAAAACATATATATTAGGGGCCCTATTCCATCTAGGAGTATAATTACGGGCATTCTTATCGAAAAACAGCTTTGATAGTTGTTTAGATAACTAGGGGACTTGTTTACTCTTTTAGCTATAAGAGCATCAAAGTATTCCTTCGATTAGAATGCCCGTAATTGCAAAAAGCCGGATGTGCCCCTGTAGACGGATTAAGGCCCCTGACTATTGTAAAAACCCAACTATGAAGGTGCTTTGGGTGCATCTCTGACTACCTCTTCGTGGATAAATATTATGTGTATGTTAAGACCAAAAAAAAAATATTATTGTTAAAAAAAATATCACCATTTTCCTTCGCCAAACGTCTCGCAGTCTGTACGATCACAGTGCAATAATAATTTGACCCATGTTTGGTTGTCACATGTCGGCTGATGTAATATCAGAAGCCACACGCCTGTCCGTTTCCACGGCATTCAACACGACAAACATACTGCATGGACCTAAGCACTAAAATCAACAATACACTATCACATCTACATGATAGCTTTAATTGAGTCACTGGATTTGTGAATTTAAAAAACAGTGTTGGCTTTAGGGTTAGTTGCGGGACATCTCGTGTTTCGAAGTCTAAGGACTTACAAGTAGAAATTCAAGACACGCTTACTTGTGACGCTGTGGAACGTGAAGGAACTCTTGTAAATAACAATCTTATCTAGTTGGAAACAAACGAAAGGTCGGACGCCCGCCTACAAGGTGGACGGACGACCTGGCTAGGGTCGCAGGAAGTCGCTGGATGCAGGCCGCTTCCAACAGGTCGACGTGGAGATCCTTGGGGGAGGCCTATGTTCAGCAGTGGACTTCCTGTGGCTGATATGATGATGATGATGATGATCTAGTTGGATTGTCTTCTTTTTGTTTTAGTATTTAATGTCAGATGTCAAAATTTTTGAAGCCTGGTATTATTTGTCAATATTCCCTTTTATTCGGTTTTAATGAGGCTGGCATAACTATGGCGGCTGGCGAGAAATAATCACAATACCACTTTCTATCAAGGGCTTTCTTTCTATAGTCACTTGACCATGCCAGTACGAAATATTCAGCGGCTTATGCTACTTTTTTAATATCCAAACACATTCACATACTTCCATATTCCATATTGTTAGCTATAATAAAAATATCAACGCATCCTCTAATGACGTTACTAATTGGTATAAAGTACGCACTCTAAGAAAATGGCTTCTCGCGAGCTGAATATTCATGGGAGTTGTTAAATGCGCGGTCGGAGGTGTGTTTGCCTTTTTAAATGGATTCTCACGGTACGAATGGAGGTGTTACTGTTGATAAACACGGTGCATCTAAAAGGATACTTGGAACTTGATTCAACGAAGGAAAAATGTATTTCTGTACTGTATAACAAAGTATAAAGAAATTTGTAGACGCAAGCTACAAATTGTAGTGCAGACATTTTTTTTTCCACAGGTCTAAAAAAACAAACAAACACACATCACCCTTTTATACCGAAGGTGTAAGCAGAGGTAAATTAGGACACAATTTTTCGCCGAAAGTGTTCCATGCCATGATTTGATAAGGGGTGAGCCTGTGGCCTCACAAAAATTCTAGACTCCTTCTTGATAGTGACCATAAAAACCCAAATATCACTTTTCCTTACCCAGGATTCAAGCCGGGACCTCAGAGCAGTGGCCGTACCACGCACGCAATACAATGGTCATGACTTCACTATGGCGTAGATACGCCACCGAGGATGTCTACAGATAAGTGGAAATATTAGTCTCCAGCAGAAAAGAAATGTGTAGACCGTTGACTAAGTATCTCACGTTCTAGTTTTAATAGCCTCAGTTAGATTGCCCAAGGTTGGAGTACCCAACCCTAATGCTCTTTTGGTATTTGAAACTTGGACAAGGCTCAATTCCTTTTTTTGTCAGTATTCGGACACGGTAATAGTCAGTTACCATCAAATAACCGACGTTCTCCTTTGTATTTAAATCCAACCAAGCTTATTTACAAAATAAATACACTTGCCCAATTAGTTAAAACTTGAAAATCATCCATTCCACTCCTAATCCAAAGCATCTATCTAATTCAAAACAGTCTTGGAGTTTCCTAAACATTGCTATTCTGCCCGCCGTATGGAGTAATCCTAACATCTATTCAACCAACGGATCCCAATTCGGCTCAGACGCTTTGTTGTGAATTTCAGTTGAAGAAACTTGTAACCAGTGTTAACTAAATGCACGTACCGTTTCCTAGTTGCATTGTAGTGTATTTTGAAAAGCAGAATGTTTTATTGCTGGAATTTGGATTTTAAGGCGGTAGATAGTGGATTGAAAATTGCATTATATAAAAAATTATATAGCCAATTTTATTTGGCTGACGATCCATCTTTTATTTATTGACGAACCTTTGATTTTTAACATTTATTGATAAATGAATTTATTACAAAAGTATATTTTAATAGATATATATTAATGTATCTAATTACATACTTTTTATTTCTGTTCTTTGTTTTAATACATTATACGAATACCCCACCCCGTCTCATTTCTACAATACCCTAAGATATAACACAACCCGAGGCATTATGGCCGACAATAATATACATGCTATGTCCACTAACATAAACAGATCAGATAAACTTACTTTATTCTTTGGATTCTCAATATTTTTATCGAAATGTTTGACATTTCAGCAATATTGTGATAAATTCTACTCTCCAACACTTTACATAAAAGTCACAATGCATTTACTTTTAATATTTTTGCCTTTGTACATCCTTTATATTCGAAATACTAAGTGTTGGAAATATTCGAGTATTCCACTAAGGATATTTGGGAAATTGATTTTCATGCTGACAATGAAATGCGTTGTTTAAACTCTCCCTTTGTTTTAATGAATCATCTCTCCGAATGATAGGCGGCAAACAACTTGAGCACATTACTGTGTGATGGGAGAAATTTTCTATACGTAAGTAGGTATAACTACAGTAACATCAAGCTTTCATATATTTACGCGGATGTTAGACATCGATGTAGTTTTTGAATAAATGTGGTTATTTATATTTTAATTTTCTCTCGGTCTAAGTGGCGGTCTTCGTTACCATGCGTGTTGCAAAGTCTACGAAACTTCGGAAAAAAATTATACAAATAAACCGCGATTAAATCTGAAGACTTGTTTTAATTCGGTAACGTAAAGTTGTTTACTGATTATTATAAAATTGTGAAAACTGGATATATTTTGTACCCACTGGACAGCGACAATCGTACATGCTCAAAAATTTTAACAAATCTTAAGTCACGTCTCCTAGTTAAATACATCCAGTAATTTAATAACAACAGCTCTATGGGTTATGTATTTTGTCCCGCTGTTAGATACAGGGGCTTCCTCTACAACAAAGAGAATATCTACGTCATTCAATAAAGCCTTTTTTATTTTTTGATTTAACACGGGAAAATGCTTTTACGAATTTCGTCAGACTCACCGGTCTTAACCGTCCTACCTACAAAAATCCCGACATGCTACACTCTATCCCTCATATCAGTGGCATAATTTTAACAAGAGCACCGATGTTTTGTTGAATGATATTAATCATACTTAGGCTACTACCATTAGATCAAAGTTAGTTACTGTGAAATGCTAGAACAAAACTTCATAGAACTTCTTAACTTCGTCTATACTTGAATCATTATCTTCTATAATACAAGACTGTAAATTTCCATCGCATCGTTTAACACAAACAAAATCTTCGAGCGACGATGTCCATTCATGTCCTCCAACCCTGCGGAAAAACTTGATGAAGATAAACACAGTGCTTGGCTGAAAGTAGGGGATCCGGCGCACGCAAACACACTGCCGACCGAGCCCGATCAGGCCGATGCATCTGCAACATGCTTTGTTGATTTAAAGGGCAAGTCTTACCTGGTACTATGCGATAATTAAGATATGGTTTTAACATTTCTACTTGTAAAGACGACTGAATGTTTGAGTGTTGGAATATTTGCTAGAAACGAAAAAAGAAATGTTGAACGGATTCGTTTTCAATATATGCCCTAATTCAACATATCAATAACATAACATAAGTTTAATAAAGATTTTAAGCAAAGTCAAGCCGCGGTCAACGCCACGAAACACTTTGTTATTCACGGTTCTACAGAGTGTTGCTAATTGCTACTGAGTTTGAACAGTTGTTTATTATCATATCGTCTTTACCCTTGACCTTTGTTACCTCCTTGGTTTAGGGGCAAGGTATGTAAGCTAACTAACGCTTTCAAATCTCACGTAGGGCAACACATTCTAGAGAAATTGTCGAACCCGGATCTTTTAGATAGGAGTGACATAAAGTAGACCGACACCCGGTCGTAGAAACTTAAACATACATTCCTAAAAATGCTAGATAAAATTTTACTCTATTCTAATCATCGTATTTATACTTTCATTCTTATAAATATTATAGTAACTCTGTTAAAATTTCACAGCTGATCCAATGAACCAATTTCTATGAAATTTGGACAAACGTTTGTTCGATTGCGATAAAACTTTATCAACGTGCTACTTGCACGAAGTTTGAAGGGATTGTACAATTAGCTTACAGTGGGGGCCGCATTTTGTATCAGCAAATGTATTCGAAAGATGAATTTAAATGTGATAGAAATGTGTTCTTTCGTGGCAGCAAAGCTTCGTGTACCAGTTCGCACTCCGCCAGTCCCCTTAACCACGCTTTGTAAATATGTTACGTTCGGATGTATTCGCAGCATCTCACAGCAAATACGTTCCGATTTGTTTTATTCAAGCACACGAAACGTTAGATTTGTGTGGCGAGATCAATTTTTAAATTCAATTTCACTGACTTTTGCTGGTCTTGTTGGGCAAAAGTTTGGCTGAGAGGAGCCGTGCATTCAGTTAAATACCAACACGTAATATTGTAAGTAAAACTATTTAGACAAATTTAATAATTAATCTTATATATTATTAACAGTTAACCGTGAAAGAAAACAGCATGATAAAACCTCCATATTTAAGTGATCTGCACAAGTATGTCGTGGATATGTCTGGCACTATTTCTAGACTATCGTAGTGAACTAAGGTCGTAATTCTCTTAGCGGTAAAGACCTGAGGCCAAGAAGGGGTAAGGCTGAGCTGATATTATTAACAATGATGAAGCGAAATCACATGAAGCTGCCAACTAGGATTTCATTATCTCCACGATATTCTAAGCTAAACGAGCACCAATCAAAACAAAACACCCATCCCACAGACGTACCGACTATTAAAACCCGAAGAATGAAAAATCCATTTTGAAAGACAAAAAGAATGAATGCCTTTGGAACAATAACCGAGCATGTTCGAGGGGATTTGTAAATATCGGAGCACCATAGTAATGCGAGCCCAGTCGGGTATCGAACCGAAACTATACGAAAAGCAATCACTGATCTAACGCAGAATCATCCGGCGACGCCGTGAGCCGGAACAAAAGCGAATCGCTTTGATCTGAACATTGTGACTACGATTCGTGATTTAGCGCGGACTTTTTGTAGAGGAATGGATGGATGTGGGATAGTGTTTCTCAGTAATGAGGAAGATTTAAAGCCAAGCGGATGATGCGTGGTTAGCAGACCCTCTTCTATAGTTTATGTTTGAAATTTGTATAAATTGCACCGCCGTGATTCGGACTTGATGTTTCACTTGGTAATTGTGCAGCGTGCGACGAGTATCTGCACTTTTAAAGAATTCCGTATCTCCTTCTGCCGCTGTATGTTCAATATCTACAGCAGAGTGCTCTAATTCGCCATCCTGTCAGATACTACGGCATCTCTTAATATTACAATTTCAGTTTTAAAACATTTTCTGTTACAAACAAGCAATACTTCATTACAAGAGGTCGCCGCATCCGCCCAAAAAACAAACCCGAGCGCTCGCCGATTTGGCGCCGAGCCTAATGTGTCGCTAATTTAACACATTAAAACTTTATTACATTATATTAAACAATATGTTTTGCGAGTCCATTAGCAGCGTATAGAGTGGAAACAATTTCATATTCCCCTTGTATTTATTGTGAACTAGTTGACTTCTGCAGCTCTGTGTGTATGGATATATTTTCGATAAATATAATAATAATAATAATAATAATATCAGCCCTGTATTATATACTTGCCCACTGCTGAGCACGGGCCTCCTCTACTACTGAGAGGGATTAGGCCTTAGTCCACCACGCTGGCCTAGTGCGGATTGGTAGACTTCACACACCTTCGAAATTCCTATAGAGAACTACTCAGATGTGCAGGTTTCCTCACGATGTTTTCCTTCACCGTTAAAGCGAACGATAAATTCACAAAGAATACACACATGATTTTTAGAAAAGTCAGAGGTGTGTGCCCTTGGGATTTGAACCTGCGGACATTGGTCTTGGCAGTCCGTTCCACACCCAACTAGGCTATCGCCGCTTTTTATTTCGATAAATAAAAGTATTTAATCTAGTATAAAATAGCTTAGGTTATTCAGAGAAAACATGCAAAGGAAATAACATAAATACATATATACAATGAGTAGCAAAAATACTGTTTATAAATAGTTCTTTGCAGTCTTCATAATGTTGATCACTTCATTGTATTTGAATATATACCCTGAGGTTCTTAGAAGAATTCCATCTTAGACAGTCCCCCAGCCAGTCAGCCTCATATTCCCATAATTTAAAAAAAAACTGAAGTAGAAGAATATTGTTTGTTTTATAACTATTTTCAAATCTACCTATATGTTATTACGCGGACAATGGTGTGGGTTATACATTTATTTTAAATAGTATTTGTATATTCGTTTAGTCTAAGATTATTTTATATAGTTTTTAGCATGTAAGCGTTTGTTGTCCTTAAATTAAAAAAAATTAAAAACATTAAGAGAGAAATCGATGTTCGGCGTAGTATCCTCTGGATGCCTCTACTCTCCTGTTCTGCCTCTACAATAAGTACTAGAAAAGTTCATGTAATACAGAAGCATGGCTCCAGCAGTGTCGATGGTACATAGAGGCGCTCGCAGATAGCTTCAAACAATGAAACGGGAGCCAGCGATATTTCCATGCAGGCGCCGACGCCGGCCGCAGCCCGAATTGATTTTATATACGGCTCGGATGATTGACACCGCGGCATTCACTCGTGAAGTCAATATATCATGTATAATAACCGTTAGCTTACACCCATTATCTGCGATACTCACTGTTGTTTTAACCATATGGGCAGGGTTAGATGACTTATAACTGTATTTTACTGTTTAAAATAGTTTTAGTATAATATAACATAGTTAAGCCAAAATAAGTTCAGCTAGCATTCGCCACGCATCCCAGTTTGCTTTACCTTTTGAATACAACAAAGCATTCCATTGTGACAAAGCAAATACAAATAAAACTCCATAACAGTAGTCGTGGATAACACAAAATCCTAAAAAAAACTACAAATAACATAAAGCAATAAATAACAAACAAAAATTAAACTAAAAATAACAATAGACAAATATGCAGTTTCGACATCGATGATCACCAATTGTTGAGGTTTATATAAACAGATTTAAAATATTGTAATCCCAATTTTAAATAACATCGACGGAACACATAACCATATTACAATTTATAAACGAAAGCGCAATAAAGCGATAATTATACAACTAATTAGCCAACAATCGACAATGAAGCGACCAAAATTCAAAACACAATGTCCGAAAGAAGTTGCGTTAAACGGATCGCGGCGATCAAGCGCGTCAAGGAAGGCGCAAGTTGGCGACATCGCCTAGTTCGGTTTACTTAGCGGACTTAGAAGCAACTTAGTCCAGAACTATTCACTCAGCCGCCGACGATGAAGTAACTTCGGCGACTTAACGCTCGCCGAGCGAAACTTCGCTTTGGACGCGGTAAATCGAGCTCAATTGATGTGTGGAAACAATGAACTCGCAGCTCTCTCGGTTTCAACTTGCACAATCTCGGACGCGGATTCGAATTCCGATCCGAACGTTATTGGATAGGTGCTCGGTATGTTACGCTTTGTCTGCCTTTAGATGTTTGTAATTCTGATAATCAGCATCTAGTTACGTAGTTTAAAATTATATAATTTTTTAAAAGCAGAAAGTTATAAATCGATTAAATAAGGTACTTCTTGAATACTGTCGCCAACGAACATCTTATTTTTCAATTTCTTCACCTACAATAAAAGAATTAAAATTGTAAAAATCTGTTTTAGAGACCTCAGACAATAGAAAATTTTCATAATATTTTTATGAGGTCGCTGCACCATCTTTATCAATCCATTCCTTTCATGTTCAACACAACTCTCTCTCTCTCTCTCTCTCTCTTATAAAAATATAATTACCACATCTACACCCTTTACAGTCCAAACTTCCTGAACTGCTTTACTGTCTTTCAATGAAGCCGCGATGTGGCGACGTCCTTACAACTGCTTACGAGCGAGATTAATACATCAGACTTCACCGCTCCGTACTCCGCACATGCATCGTGCATCAGCAGTTTCCAAGTATTAAAGTGAAGCCTTTAAACTAAACTACCAAGTTCGAGTTTAGAGAAAACAGTTTTAATGTTATAAATAATAATAATTTCAGCCCTGTATTATGTACTGTCCCACTGCTGGGCACGGCCTCCTTTACTATTGAGAAGGATTAGGCATTAGTCCACCACGGTGGCCTAGTGCGGATTGATAGACTTCACACACCACACACTCAAGCTTCACACACTCAAAATTCCTATAGAGAACTTCTCAGATATGCAGGTTTACTCACGATGTTTTCTTTCAGCGTTAAAGCAACCGATAATTCACAAAGAATAAACACATATTTTTTTGAAAAATCAGAGTTATATGCCCTTGTTATTTGAATCTCACATTCGTCCCGGCAGTCCCTTCGTGACTATGTTGTAAACATATTTGTTTACCGATAGTAGGACTCTCTTATCCAAAAAGTCATTTGGGTGGATATCACCACAATATTTATTGCTACCGCCAAGCACTGGTATTCATGTATTCCAATATGAAGGAAATTGTAACCCGCGTATTGAGCTTAATGAGACTCAGCATCTTATGTCTCTGAATGACGAGGACAGCGTGCCGTACTGTACTTTGTACTATAAAGTTTTGTATGGTGTTACTATTGTTTATATGGGCGGTCACATAGCTCACTATGAGGCGGGTGGTATGTCCCTTTCGTTATTCTGTTGCAAAAAAAAGATGATAATATCCATATTTTATAATGTCTCCACTCTATCATTGAATCATAAACAGTAGCAAACATATAAATAGATATATATACAAAACTAATAACCCGTCAGCTTCACAAAACCCCAAAAATCCAAACACAAATCCCTTGTACAAACGGGACAACAACTAGAAACACGGCAACTCTGTAACTGACAGACACAAGTTTCCTTTCAATTTGTAGACAACAGTACGTACCGTGGCCGAAATCTAACTGCGAAATTAGGGCAATTGTGAGCCAGTCCACCTGCGAAACAATAGGCGGTCGCTGCTGGTAAGTTTGCACGTTATTTAACCCTTATAGTGCGAGGGAGTCCTAATTTGCGATAGGGGTGCTACGTACGGGAATTCTTAACAAATTTAAGCCCATATTCACAAACGTTACTTAGCTAAGTACGGTTAGATGTTATAAAATTAAATATATTTCTGTCATCCTACTGGTACTGGTGGTAGATCTCTCATATGTGAAAGTCCGCCTGGGTAGTTACCACTGTAATGTCTATTTCTGCCGCCAAGCAGCAGCGTGTAGTAACTGTTGTTTCCGATTTGAAGGACATTGTAGCCATTGTAACTACTGGACATAATGAGATTTAACATCTCATGTCTCCAGATGGCGAGCAATACCAAACAATATTTTGTAATTCAAAGTGTTGTTTGGTGTTTCTTCTGTTTATGGGCGGTTGTATTCCTTACCATACATTACTGCCTCGGTGGCGTAGTTGTATTGCATGTCCGGTACAATAGCGCTCTGAGGTCCTGGGTTCGAATCCCGGGTCGGGCAAAGTGATATTTGGGTTTTTCTGCTCAGTATCAGCCCGGAGTCTGGAATTTGTGCCCGATATGGCGATAGGCTCGCCCCCTATCACATCATAGGACGGAACATACTTGGCGAAAAGTGGGTGCCCTAGTTGCGCCTCTGCATACCCCTTCGGGGATAAAATGCGTGATGTTATGTATGTATGTATTATGTTATGTATGTATTCCTTACCAACAGGCGAACGGCAAGCTCGTCTCGTCATTCAAAGCAATAAAAAAAATATTGGCATGCATCTGGATGACAGCCTTCATAGTGCGTTGCTAAGTGGCACTGTGATTGGCTAATATTGAAATACAACTTTGTTTCAGTTAGATGTCAGATAAACAAAACCAGAGAAAACTGAAATTGCCGACTATGGGTTCCAACGCATCCTCATAATATTGTTTGCGTGAGCTAGTAAGCCTGTATCAAAATAATGTTAAATGTTATTAATATCGTAACATCTTGGACAAACAAACATTATATATAAGTATTGATATCTTAAGATTAATGAAGGTAGATTGTCCATTGTTACAACTACCCCGCTTTTAAAAATGTGTCAATCTGTGTATAAATTATAGAACTTAAAGAATATATTTTATTCATCTTGAATAGTAATACACACTAGTTTGTAAATAGGTACAGGAGTTAGTTTTGATAGGTAATGTTTGAAGTAGCGTTTCTGAAAGTATTTAAATTCAAGTTTCTTGGCAGTATATGCATATAAATATAATATTGTGTGTTTTATTATTTTGTCTCCCTAAAGTAAACCTTAAATTTTTAGACAAAACTACGAGTCAAATGCAATTCAACCCAAACATTACTACAATTTGATGACATCATTATGCAAAGTTCTAATCTAAATCATCCAAAAACACCACAAAAAATTTAAAGTACCAGAAAAGTTACCTATTCCTTCATTGCCTCCCTCTTTGTGAATAAATAGCATCAGACAAAAGCAAAGTAACAATAGCTCGTTACATATAAATAATAAAGTTCCTCGCACAATAGTTAATCACAAAAGAAAGGCTGTTAAACCAGATCAGAATAACTGAAGAAACTATAAAGAAGAAGAATGTATGCCGGTGTTAAAAACTAGGTTAAAAACTATATCTACCGACTTTTATATCAAGTTATGGAATCGGAGCTTCTATTTCTGCAAATAGTTACAGTAAATTTGTATAATTCATATTGCGCTTAGTGATAAATAAGCTGGCTTTTGTATTCATAAAATTACTTACAGGCTGCACTTAATTAAAAGCGTACGATATGATCATTTTTGAAATCAATAATAATTCATGAAATTCTCCAGATGTAAACAATACTGTAAGTTGCAGCAGCAGTGGGAATGATTTTGCTTACACGGGACCTACAACTTTAGTAACGGTTTTCATTCAAAATTCGGATGGTGTCGCTACTGCTCATTGTCAACCGTGATGCTTCAGGCAAGTGGTTTGCTCATTGCGTCTTCTACTTATACAAAACAAAAACGAAATTCCTTTCATGTGAATCAAAAGGTCACTTACTATCACCCACTCCTATGTCGACTATATAAACACTGCAAATAAAACTGATTAGCCTAACAAACCCTATTGAAAGTTTAAACCTTATCTGAATCTAGTATCGGATTAGCTTGTTTGCGACCAAACGCGTCACTGATTAGAGGAACTACACCAGCAATATCTCTGGCATTATAAATGAGTTCTTGGTAGTTTTTTACTATTTATTTATATGGGATTTATACAATATTAGATTTATAGACTAGTTAAGAAAATTAAAAATACATATATCAATAGTTTCCACTTATAGAAAGCTTTTACAAAGTAAAAGTAGATGTTATTGGTAAAAGTTATTAATCACTAAAAAAATAATTAATTAATAAAATAACAAGTGAATGCCAAGTGTTATTATAAGTTTACAAATTATTAATTAAATATAAAAGAAGAGAACTAGACTGAAGTTAACAAAATATAAATTAAATAGTTAATTGCGTGGTGTAAGTTTCTTGAGTTTCGTTTTATATTAATTATTTTTTTCATTAAAAATATCCATTATACAATATTCTTTATTATATTATGATATACACGTTACAAAAACGTGTTGCTGCCGATAATTTGACTTACAAGCAGGTACGTAATATAGTTTATTTGCGTGAAATTTAATATCTATATTGATTTATTTACTGCAATAAGTTATTGTAATCTTTTTGCTTTCTGGAAACTTCTGGGTAATTTTTTTCTGTAAAGAAATATTTTTTAAGGATTATTATAACGATTTATCCAGATTTGGATGCTGTGGCAGAACTTGATTACAGTTAGACAATGTGCTACTGCAAAGGAAAAAATATTTCTCAACCCAGAGATAGATCTTAGGCCCTATAGGTTTCAAACCAATTTACACTAAACCACTAGACCAATATATCCATAATTCATCGAAAATAAATCTAAATTTATAAAAAGAAATACAACATCAAAATATATTTTTCACCTTTATTACTTAAGTAGTATAATGCAATAAAGTTGTTACGAGATTGAAGCCGAGAATTTGAAAAGTTAGGTCTAGGCCAATTTCAAAATAAGCAAGAAAAATTATAAAAGCTTTCGTTGGTCATGCTGACTCGTCAAACCATTAATATTTATTTAATAGGCTCAGATTTATTATTTTTCATTCACGTTCGAAAATGTGAAAAGTTTTTCGATTCTAACGGCTTTATTGAACGAATTAGAGAAGAATAATCTTTAATACTAGGTGGTCATACTGTAGAATACAGAATAGTTGGTAATTCGAATCTCGTATGCAAGAGAAGTTTGAGTGGAAACCACTGGATATATTTATATCACCGAGGATTTCTTTTTAAAATGCTTTATAGGTAGTAATAAAGACTTTATATAGTGTAACACAGGACTGCGTTGGTTGCGCAGTTGTATTGCGTGTGCGGTACAACTTCCGATCTGAGGTCTCAGGTTCAAACCCCAGTTCGGGCAAAGTGATGTTGGGGTTTCCTTCTCAGTCTCAGCATGCATTATAACATATCTGGAGCCTGATACTGCGATAAGCTCGCCCCTAACACATCATGGGACGGAACACACAGGACGAAAAGTGGGTTTCCCAGTTGCAAATCTGCCTACCCCTTCAGGGATAAAGTCGTAATGAGCTTGTTTTGTTAGTTCGCACATTGAAAAGTACTGTCGACATAATGTAGTGTCAATCTAAACCTCGACTACATTATTCATAAGTTTAGTCTGAAATACTATCAAAAAATCCTCGTAAGCAGCAGCCATTCATGATATCAAAATAAATCCACTTCATCCGCTCCTAAGCAACATTAGCAACCATCAACAAAATATCGCTGAGTCACTATTAAAAGGGTATATGTTATATTTTTGCACAAATATATATCACATAATTCTATGTCATTTCATTTCCAACATAAGTAAAAATTAACATAGAACCTTGTAAGTCAACCAGCGATATCCTATTTCCCTAGCTAACTCCAACGTAGAAGAACAAGGCAAAATTATAGCATCCATAAAGCCCGTCACCTGATGGTTGGATAAGTAGACTAGATGTAAATACGGGCAGGCACGGTGGCAATAACGGCCTTTTCACAGCCGCCTCCGCCAGCATCTTAATTTGAATAACAAAGGGAGCTGCATGCGGTTGAATAATTAACTATGCCACGTAATATGTCGCCAGGGGATTGTACATTTGGGCGCTGGGTTTGGCACCGCTCGTGACTTTGTTTACGTTTTTGTTGCCTTTGATAAACTGCAGCTCTAATTAGCGCTTATAATTAAGTTGGGGGTTAAAAGTTTTGATGTGAAGTCTGTTAGTCGGTTTGGTAGTTGCTGGTAGTGGTCCTGGCTTTACTGAAGGTTATGTAAAGTATTTGGTTGCAGCCTATACTTTATATACACTCGGCTGCCATCATTCATCATCATAAGATTGCTGAACATGGGCCTCCCTCAAAGATTTCCAGATCGACCTATTGTAAACGGCCTGCGTCCAGCGACCTTTTGCGACTTTTATGAGGTCATCTGTCCACCTCGTGGGTAGGCATCCGACGCTGCGCTTGCCAGTTCATTTGCTGCCATCATTAGGCCAAGGTTATGGGTAAAAAAGCACAAGTAAATACTAAAATAAAATTCCACTTAAATTATTTATACTGGTCCAACCCGATCCTGTAACTCAGGTCATCCTATCTCATATACGCTGCTAGCTAACTAGGAACACATTGCATTTCTAAACAGTAAAATTATCTAATTAAATCACAATATTTGTTGAAAATATTGCAAAAATTCCATCCTCTATGATTTTAAGTCTTTAAACACTTATTTGGGAACTCACGTCACGTAGTATAAAATTAACTTGCCGTATGGTACGGGGACGCTCAAACAAAACTACTGCGCAACTTTCAACCGCTCGCTACTTTTATTTCGTATTATGTCATATTTCGTGCTCGGCTCTTTTGAAATTAATAGAGTATATTTGTTTTCAACTCTTTGCATATTTCATACGATTTATTATGTTACTTTTATTTCTTGCTTTAAGATTTTTGCTTTCAAATTGTGACTAAAACTACTCAGTTTGTAGCTATTGTAACGACAAAAATTATACTTTAACTTATACTTAAAAGCATCAATAACCTAGTTGGGAGTGGAATTGGCTGCCGAGACGAATCCGCACTGATTCAAATCCCAAGGGAATGTTCTTCTGACTTTTCTAAAGTTATGTGTGGGTATTCTTTGTGAATTATCGC
Source organism: Manduca sexta (assembly GCF_014839805.1). Taxonomy (NCBI): domain Eukaryota; kingdom Metazoa; phylum Arthropoda; class Insecta; order Lepidoptera; family Sphingidae; genus Manduca; species Manduca sexta. The sequence goes on along the minus strand of NC_051122.1, from coordinate 2,735,702 downwards.
TTACTTTAACAATAAAGGAAAACTTCGTGAGGAAACCTGTACACCTAAAAAGTTCTCCATAATAAATTTGTAGGTATGTGAAGTCTGCCAAATCCCACTATTTCAGTAGTAGAGGAGGCCCGTGCCCAGCAGTAATAATGATAATATATAAACTTCAATAGAAACCTGCGTAACTTCAAAATAATTTTGTTAAAGTTCTTGATTGCTTGCAAATGCACCAACTAACAAAGAGACTATCGTCCCTCACATCCACCACAGCACCTTCTGGAAGCCAGTATTAACAGTTTACGAACTAAATAAGAAATATATGACTAGTAACATAGCCGGTCTGTTGCTTTAACCTATTTCCATCCCGTGGTTGTAGCACTAACACGAGCTAAGGTAGCACAAATAATCCTAATGTAAACTCCTTTAAACCAATAAATCATTTATTATTTACAAAACAATGATAAATAAGGGTGAGGATCGTTCAATTACTGTCACATTTATATTCTATTACTGTGATCTGCAATGCAGGCGCCATTCATCAATTTCTTACCCACTGGAGTCGATAACTTAACGGTTTTCATTTTGTAAATTTAATTTCAGCTGTGTGACACTCCGGTCCGGTAGAGATTGACGAGTGTCGATGTTTCCAGTTGTTACCTTCAATTCCGCCCGATTTTCGGTGTTATTCGATTATTGGCTGTCTTCTTGTTTTGATATTTTTTATTACTTATAATCGCACCTATATTAAAATTCGCTGCCAGGTCGCCGGCCGTTGGGACCCAGATACCACTGGAGCGATGTGGTGAAGGTGACCTGCACCGACTTCAAGCTAGTAACTGGCGAGAGCTGGCGTGGCAGGGACAGCTGGAGTACTCCCGTTTCGGAGACCAAGACTCAGTTTGAATCACGTAGCCAACGGAGTAAGTATATTGAAAGTCGATGGTTCAGTTATTACGATAACGCTAAAATCTTACAGTTTCTCCACATTGGAGTAACAAGACAAGTATCCGGCCTATCTGGCAGTACCACCACAACTACTCAAAGCAATAAATAGAACATTAAATTATCAACCTTGGTACTTAACTGCGCTCCTCATTTAGAGATATCTCTTTATAACAGTAGCTTTTACTTGCTACTCCGTTCGCAAGAGTCCTTCACGGAATAAATGCCACTGTACATTACCCGGAATATAAGTAATTTATAGGTTAAACCATGACTTAATATTTGTGTTATTCATCCAAATCCGTATATTTACACATTACCTTCTAACATTTACAAACTTTCACATTCATATAGTACAAATGATTACAAGAGTGTTTTCTTTTTCGTCGTATATAGTTAGATATTTTCTCGAGACATCGACACAATGTCGGTGCGAGGAGGCCTCTCTACCCGGCGGCAATGCGGCATCGTTAATCAGACTCGCCAGTGTTAATATCACAAATATTTATCAGTGGCCAACAGAGCAAATGAAAATATTCATTTGCTGCCCGACTCGACAATGTTATTAATTATTCTTATAGATAAAGGCAGATATTGTAATTAAAGTTTTACATTTTGCGCAGATTGCGAGTGGAAAGTTTTATTGGTCTGTCTTATTTTGTAGGTATGTGTTGTTGTAGTTGATTACCCTTCTTAACTGAAAACATTGCTTAGTAATTAATACGTAAGAAATCAAAGGATTACTTAAACTCCGCGCGGTCGCATTCAATTTATAAATTGATTATTTAACACTAATTGGAAGCAATCTGTAAGCAACCCAAAAATACGCCTTAAAACCCCCAGTTCTACGAATCACAACACGATATATATGTTCTAGCCAACCTAATGATGCTTTAAAGAAATATAGTTTCAGGTCAGCACCAAAACCTTTCGCTATCCAAATTTCAAACCATAATATTGTCACGTCTCCATAGTGCACAAACTTACTGCCATATTACCTTTAAAATATTTTATTCAAAAATATCTTATCTTTAAAAATATCCGTGAAAATTGCCAGAATGCAATTATTAATCACATTGTAACAACAAGATTGCCTTGCAAATGAGAAAAATCATTTTCACGAACAAGTTTTCTCAATAAATCATTCAAACTGTTATAATTTCAGTAAAATCTCATTACATAAAGGTACGAATTGAAAGAAAAGTCGCCGAGCGTCACAGATTAAGGAAATATTAAGATTTTGCAGATAGCGCTTAAGATATTACGTTTCTTTTTTATGTTTGGAATAAAGTTTTTGTTTTTCGAATCTCATCGAACTATAAATAAACGTAATTAGTGCGAAAAGTTGGGGAATAAATTAGATGTTCATATTGTTTGTGAGAATTAAACGCAGGAAGTCCTGAATGGATTAGAATAAAATTTGGTATAAACATAGATCAGGTCCTGGAGAGTATAGACGGGCTATTTGTTATGCCGTAAAATGACTTTACGAGGCACGAAACAAAATGTTGTCTTTTATGTTTCTAGTTCTCAACGCCCGGTTCAACGTCTTTTCTCGAAATAATATTGTCTTAAAACCACATATTTCCTTGAAGTTAAGAGTAGTCTATGTCGCTTGTCAGCCTTTAAACTGTCCCAATGACATTATTTAATAAAAAAATAAGTATATCAAAATCTTTAAAGAATTTCCAATCTCCTTAGTTCTCATTTATTCTTTGACACTCCGAACGAAATTTACAAATGGAACCAAAGTTAAAGGTACAATGGAAGAAATTGATTAATTCTTCACAGACGGACATAAAACTGAAACTTGATTATCTGAATATCGCTTCAAATGTTTAAGATCAGACGGGAGAAAAAGAAATTGAAAACTTATAAAAAAGACAATTTATACGGCTGTATACTTTAAAAAAGTTTTTTTTTTAAGCAAAAATTGTTAGTTCGATTCGTTAGGTTGTATCTGTGCATACTGACACTAAAACCATTGAGGAGATAAATTCTAATTTCATGAAGGACAAACGAACAAAATCTTCAAGGTTTACTGATGTAAGTTCAATAAACGACAAACAGCAAAACAATGATGGAAATAATAAAATTAATAAAAATATGGTCCCTAAAAGTAAAAAAATACACATTGAAATTAAATACGTTCCCTTTTAAGGAATGAGGTATATTACACTCGTCCAATAGCGTACATATTAAGTGAAAAACGAACTATCTTCAATGTACTGTACATTCTACTATGAATAAAACTTTTTACCTTCCCAAAAATACGATGAAAACGTGCGTGTGTTAGATTTTTAAGTAGAGACATTTTAGAATAATTGTGTATTTTTATACACAGATCAGATAGATCAGATACCCTAACATAGGTACGACTCCCAAATTATTAAATGTTTAATCATCATATTAATAAACAATGTTTAATTGTGAAAGAAACTAAAAGGAAATAAAGTGTATTTACTTAACTTGTCAGTCTCTTAGTATTGCTCTGCTCGACGGCTCACGATGAAATGCCCCGTATCAACCAAGAGGCCGGTATTTATATCATTTCGAACGTCAAAACATTTAAGCACTACCGCCATTTCAGACAAACGTTTACAATTTCTATTTTAGTTACCTTAATGCATTTGTTTACAATAACTTACACAAATAATCACATTATAAATAGTAATATAGCTTTTTTATAAATAATCTATGCTAATACGGCCATACTGACAGTACTTCGTCCCCGAAGTACTACTTCTTGTTGTGTTTCCAACGAGTGAAGGTTTGGTAGTCGGCTTCCTTTATTTTCTAGACATGTACCATTTCCGTACTATTGATTTAAACTTATTTGCCAGACGACTAGATATCCCAGTCACATTCACCAGCTACCGGTGAGATCGACTGGCCCCGAAGGTGTGGCTAGCAGCTAGTAGCATAGTACCCGATTTGACATGTTATTCCTTTTCAATCGGTGCTTTGAGATATACCAACACCAAACAAGAACAGTGATTACTTCGTATATCATTTTGTAATGATTTTGTCAGTTGCCTAGACGTGTCAAGTCCCCTCCACCTGCTGCAAGTGGGATAGAAATACACCAAGCAAATGACCGTCCAGCGCAAATATTTTTTATTGGATTACCATTCATGTTTTGCCAATTGCCTAGACATGCAAAGTCCCTTCCACCCGCTGCAAGTGGGATAGACCTACACCAAGCAAGTGACCGACCAGCGGAAACATTTTTATTGGATTGTCTCACATGTTTTGCCAATTGCCTAGACATGCTAAGTCCCTTTCACCCGCTGCTAGTAAGATAGACCTGCACCAAGCAAATGACCGGCCAGCGGAAACACTGACAATCCCAACTTACATCACGACATTAATTCATTGATTACAAATCAAATTAGATTATGGCTACGATTTGCAAAAGATTCTATCGGATTTTGTACAATATTGTTTTCCAGTGTATTATCTAAATGGGCTTAAACAGAAGGTATATTTACATCTATTCCCGTAAGTAGACGCAATAGGGAGAAACATGTCAATTTTAGTACCGTTATGTCCATAGGTGGACCTTCCATAAAACGTTCGGCCAATCTGACTGATCATTACACATACTCTTACTACCAAGCATAGCGGTCACAATAGACATTATCATGTCCAGTTAATCACCATGTCTTGGAGTACTACGGTTATATGTTCTATATATAGTTCTGCAAAGAATGATGTACTTTTATCTGAAATCACTATAGAAGAAGTTCCAAGTATGCTGATAGTATCTTGTAAGCCTCGTATCAATTCCGGAGCAGCAAGAATTTTAGGTGGTTGGAGTAAGCAAAACTTAGTATACCTGTCCGTTAACAGAATATGTCCAAATCCTTTATCTGAGCGGAGAAAAGGTCTTGTGCAATCCAAGTTAATGGTACAAAAACGAGCATCTGTTTTCTCGATCTGGTGAAGGAAGCCTTGCTTGGGACCATTGTACCCCTTGTGCTTAATACCAAAAAATGCGATGTATATTCTCGAACAAAGGCGGCTAGAGCCGAACATTCTGCCTCGGTCTGCCCCAGGGGTGCAGTTTTAATTGTACACGGTACGATTACTGCGCTAGGGTCGCCGACCCGAAGCCCGGTTCGAGCCGCAATAATTGCGATTGGGTTTTTCCATCTTAAAACGTTACTCAGTTACAGCTTGAAGTGAGGAAGTTGGCGGTGGGATACCCCCATGCCGCGGAAAACACGCAAAGTCGGTGGTTCTGCGCCTGATCCTCTCCGGTCATGTCGGATTGCCGTTTCTCCGAACTGTGAGTGAAGGAACAGAGAGTGCACCTACGTATTGCACAACCACTTGTGCATTGTAATATTTCCTACGTACCGATCTCCGTTGAAATTTGCCGCTGTGGCCGAAAATTCGGCTAGGATGATTTTTCTATTTCACCCAAATATTCTACAATATCGACAAAAAAAGATCTTAAAATCCCTAAATCCAGAGACAGCGCGATCCAAAACCGTTTCAACCAAATATTTGGGATCGTTCCTATAGACCAGTTGAAAGTTAAATGTAAGGCGGCTTTTAGAAATGGCCCATTGCGGATGCCAATCCACATCTTATAAATTCATTATGATCGTGGGTTAAGAAAGTCATATTTAAAGGAGTCTCTAGAAACTGGTATTTGATAAATACACATTTCTCATGTCTATTGACAAACAGAACTTAGTCCTGCTTAAGGTATCAACTTGGTCTTTAATGAAAGGGAGAGTAAATAGTACTGGACTTGCAAACGCATTATATGAATTCTAGTTAACCATTGACGACTATTTTTACTTTCTCCTTTTTACGAGGAGCTATACGATAATTATCAGCCGCAGGATATCCATTATCCACTGCTGACCATGGGCCACTCCTAGAAATTTCCTGATCGACCTATCGGGAGCGACCTGCATCCAGCAACCATCTAGTCCACCTCGCAGGTGGTGGTAGGTGGATGTCCGGCGCTGCGCTTACCAATTCATAGCCTCCATTCCAGAACCCCACCCTGATGTATTCCCCGGGTTGCTGTGCTCTAACGGGCATAGCTGAAACATAAGGATATAATCTCAGGAGGAGTCTGTATATTACTATTGAGGGAACCCATTTTGATGTTTTTAATCTGCAACACTTCCGCAGATTAATTTTGCAATTTGGCTTTCGTTAAACAAAAACTTTGTATCTCGCAGCAGCCTATTCTTTTTTTTACGTTTACCCAACAAGAATCTACAGAATTGGAGTAATAGATTACGGCTTTGGAAAGTTCTCAACCAAGTTCTGTTTCTCCGGATTTAATCCGGAAGGTCCGTGCGGGAGTTCTCCCAGGCTTGCTCCCAGCTGTTCCCATAACTCGAACTATATTAAGACTGGTCCCTGTAAGGCTTTGCAACGATTTTGATACTTCCCCAAGCAAATTCGTTGGACAGTTCCTCGATACTGTGACACCAGCTGTCTGCACCATTGTTACTAGTCACTGGATCGAAGACCGGGAGCGTCACGTCGTCATCCGAGCGTCGATGTCCTGAGGCAGCAGCCTCACGGTTTGTTTTGAGGAGAACTTCTAAAATAACGGGATTCTGAAACTAAAACTTCATGGTATTAGTATGTGAGGTGATATCTATCCCACTTCTGATGTTAGATTTTTAAGTAGAGACATTTTAGAATAATTGTGTATTTTTATACACAGATCAGATAGATCAGATACCCTAACATAGGTACGACTCCCAAATTATTAAATGTTTAATCTTCATATTAATAAACAATGTTTAATTGTGAAAGAAACTAAAAGGAAATAAAGTGTATTTACTTAACTTGTCAGTCTCTTAGTATTGCTCTGCTCGACGGCTCACGATGAAATGCCCCGTATCAACCAAGAGGCCGGTATTTATATCATTTCGAACGTCAAAACATTTAAGCACTACCGCCATTTCAGACAAACGTTTACAATTTCTATTTTAGTTACCTTAATGCATTTGTTTACAATAACTTACACAAATAATCACATTATAAATAGTAATATAGCTTTTTTATAAATAATCTATTATCTATCAATATTATATATCAATATCTATCAAGTAATGAAGACATCGCACTGATCAAAGAAAACCTTCGGATCCGAACAAATGGAACACGTAAAAATATAAACACCGTGTTTTTACACCAAATTAAATGAAGGAATGAGGAAAAGAATATTTTTCGTTGCGAGGCTGGAGGTACGCGGACTGTTTATTTTGTTTTCAACACGAAAATATAAATTTCCTCCCAATATGACATATAAAGCAATAAAAGAATGTTTAATAACGTACTGCGTGCAAGTCCATTGTGCTCGGCTAAATAGGGTATCTGTAGACGAGAATATTCGCTAACAACTCTAAATAACGTCCCAAAACCTGCTCCGTCCGCGTCCAGCCTAAATGAGAAATCGTGGAACGTGACAGCATTACTAAGGCACAACTTAATTTCTAACATTTTCCCCGAGCCAGTATTTAAAGAGTCCGTTTATCATCCAAATTGTGTATCGAAAGTATTCGCCGAGCGATTTTCAATTTTGCTTATTTTGTCAATTATCGTTTTCTTTCTTCCTTTCGAGCGTTTTTCGATACTTCTTCACGTCGGCTTTTAGAATTGTTTACGTTTAAAATTGTTGAGTCATTTAGCAAATTTGTAATAAATAAGTGATGATAATATATATGAAAAGGGGAATGGGATCAGACATGCTGTTACTTTTTCTGATTCTGGCTCGAAGGCGCTTCCAATGCTATTAAACGCTGCGTGATCCAATATACTATAAATACATTGTTACAAGTAGCTAGACTGCAGAAGCCCATCAACACAGTTCCTTATAGAAATAAATCAATAACATTTCCAAGTCAACAATCACGCAACAAATCTGTTATTGTAAGATCCAAAGAGCCCTAACTTAAGGCGAAGGGTCAGGGAAGTTTCAGGTGGGCAACTCAGAAGCCTTTAGAGAACCAAAGGGCCCGCTTAAGAGCTCATTCCGAGAAATTAAGCATGAGAATGCGTCTAAGTCGCACGGTTTAGTTTTAATGGGGGATCAAGGGACGGGAGGGAGCGAGTTAAATAGGTATAAAGTTGGTAATATCTTGTACCATCTTCTCTTTGGAGTGGGTCGAAGGCTGATAAAGCTTCATTGTCTCGGAAACGGACTTTTATAAACGACGTAAGAGCAAATTCTTTATCGCTAATCTCACCATCGTACGTAACTCCTTCTTTCCCGCTACCTTCCTATCCCTTGCACCTGATGTCCGCTGGGGCAAAGCCCTAAATCGCGTTAGTGTCGAGCGTCGTGTTTATAATGCCGCCCTGCGCCCTCAGCCCACCCGGTTATTACCGGAATAATCAGGAATAATCGACATTGAACCGGATTTGGCCGGATTAATTTGTTTGTTATGCATTGCTTCGTAGGGTGTGTCCACACTGGGCGAGAGGGCACGGTGGCTTCGCTAACCAAGTGTTAGATTTAACTTACAGCCTCATTCAATGAACGATCTCAATTTTAATTTTCTATACCTAATCCGATTCCGAGAAAGAACCAATCAAAATAAAGTTATAAGCATATCAAAAAAATACTTCATTCTGATTGGTCCATTTTTGAGATAGTTTGAAAAAAGCGACCGAGATCGCTTATTTTAAATAACGGTTAATGACGAATCAAGCAAAACTTTCTCCCGATCATAAGCGCTAACTTTATATACTAGAAAAAAGCCAGACGCAATTTTGTATTACACAGCCACATGAATTTCCTTGCCACAGTGACTCTTCAGATATTCTTTAGCAGAAATAGAAAACAGGGTGATAGTCAAACTATCTCTAGATTACGAAAAATTTAACAATGTGCCAAATGCCTTGTAATAGTGACTATAGCCTTAGCCGTTGTGCGAAGAAACGTTTGTGAGTGAATGAGACCAGTGTGGACTCGGCTATTCATGGCATTTTGTACATAAACTGTGTTATAGCTGTCGGGTACTGGGATTAGTATAGCTTCTATTAAATTGTACGGCGTTTAAGTGTAATGGGTCGTGTCGTTTTGAGTCGTTTAGTGGAGCCTACAGTACGGGCTACGACAATGACGTCAGTTGTTAACCATAAATAATAAATATGAGTTACCGACCTCTTTGTTGTGTGAGCAAAACAAATAAATAGGCACTGTATTCTGTGTTTAAATTAAAAAAGAAAACACACAACAACATATAAAAGCTCTGCAAATATTTAAATATTTAAAAAGATAATATATTTACTAATAAAATACCCGTTTTGTGACTGAAAAACAATAAAAATACAACTGGCATTCCCTTTTTAAAAGCTATTCAAATCATAATACAAAATTAATTCCACCGAACATTTCACCCTCAAATGCTCAGTTACTAAGCGTGCCAATTAAAATGACTCGTAACACCAAAACCCAACGTCGAAATAAATCACTTGGTCCGTTGATGTATAAATAATTATTTAAAATGGTTCCAATGCTAGGCCATTAAATAAATAATGCTGTTCGGGGACGTATATTGACATGTGTTGGGGACGCGGCGGTCGATGCGGTTTTCACCCTAATTAAATGGTGCAACTCGCTTTATTAATATGCGTTTTAGTGTTAAATCGAGTGTTAACCGGTTTGTGTTTATAATTCATTCTATGTCAGGGTTATTGTAATGTTGCGTTTTGTGTAGGTACTATCCAGCCGCGAATTTATGTGCGCCTAGTAACACAAATGAAAATGGTAAAAACTTTGTCGTTTAAAAATTATAGAGCCACGCTATAACTACGGCATGAATGGATCTGTGATGGTTACCATGAAGCAAGTCGTTCTCCTCGCCATTTTATTATATAACAGAAAAAAATATATATATTACAAATATCCGCCACAGGGGTCATCACCTTAAATTGGTCACTACCAGATCTCAAAACAACCCTCATAAACACTTTCTAAGTAATAGTGTGGTTGAAGCATGGCACAAGTTACCTAAAAATGTTGTGTCAGCTCGAAATAACAATATATTCAAGAACGACTTAACAGCTACATTGCGAATTTAAAAAATAATTAGTGTTTAACAAGATACAGGCGCTTATCAGTTTGTTATAACTGCGTGTCTTATAATAAATAAATAAAAAAATAAAATACATAAGTATCCTTCATATGAAGTGGCGATAATCTAGTTGGAAGTGGAATGGACTGCCAAGACGAAGGTCCGTAGGTTCAAAACCCAAGAGTATTATGCACTTCCAACATTCTAAAAAAAGTTATAAGCGTATTCTTCGTATTATCGCTCGCTATAACGGCGAAGGAAAACATCGTGAGGAAACCTGCATACCTGAGAAATTCTCCATTAAAATTTTTAGGGTATGTATAGTCTACCAAGCCGCACTAGGCCAGCATGTTGGATTAAGGCCTAAAACCCTCTTAGTAGAGGAGGTCCGTGCCCAGCAGTGGGACAGAATACAGGGCTAATATATCTTTCACATGCAAAATCCCACTTAGTATCTCTCGACCAGCTTATATAATCGACTTCAGCTTAACTAAGTAGAGTCACGAAAAGAAGTCTCATCCACACACATGAATACTCAGAAGCGCGAAATATATTACTAATTGTTTGCAACTAGAAACTCTCGAACATACAAGTTAATTTTAATGACAAAACGGCGACGCTCCAACTTGCCACTTAAACTATGACAAACTGTTTCATTGTGTTCGTTATTAATTATGTTTGTACGTTTGCTAGTTCTTTTGTGTAGTTGTCTAGAAAATTTAAGCGAGTTCATAAAAAGGAGGTTTTTAATTCGACATGTATTTATTTTACCCTAGAACTCAATCATTAATTATTAACCACTGCTTGGCGGCCGAAATAGACATTGCGGTGGTACCTACCCAGGCGGACTCTCACATATGAGAGACCTACAACCACAAGGCATGTCCATATAAAAAAAATAAACTATAATAAATAAACACTCAAAACTATTTCGTAGTAAAATTGCCCGTTAAGCCGCCATTTGCAACACAAAAATGATTGCTAGTAAATATCAATATAATCCGTATATCTAGCTCGCTTAAATGTACTGGTTGCGGATTACGTTCAGGCTTACTTTGTGTGGATTTTTCGAATCAAAAAGCAGACAAAATGATTGGCGTGATTGGATTTGCGGCCAATATGGCGTCAAAATCGCTATATTACTACAAAACACAAAAATTCTCAATGGAAATTGCGGGTGTTTGAGTATTTAGGAGTATTAGATCCATTATACTAATACATACAAAGGCCAGAGAAGTTATTAAGCAGATCATTAACTACAAAAATATATATACATTTGCAGTGATTAATCAATGTTTTTCCCTTTCTTCCTTGCATATTTTATTTCATAGCTAGTGTTGCCCAAATTCAGTCTTGGTCTTGCAGTCTTGGTCTTGTTCTTGCGTTTTTGCAAGACCAAGACCAAGAACAAGACCGCGTATTTTTAGCAAGACCAAGACCAAGACTGACCGTGCAAGACTTGAGCAAGAACAAGACATAGCCTGCAAGACTCTTGCGTCTTGCAGCTAGGACTTAGCGCTATTTCACTGAGTAGTTAGGTGTAACAGTTCGGTGTATAGGTAGGTACGCTTAGGAATTCTATGAGACGCAAAAACTGTATCAAAGAATATGAAAAACTGGACCTATGCGCATTACGACTAATACCATAAACATAGCGAATAAAAAAATATCTATTAAAATCAAACTGAGTGCATGCATAGCTATGTTTTAACCATCGGCACTTTGATAATGCGGCATCAAAGGTTTTGTACTTACTTCTCAAAGAAATTTGCCGCTTTTCGGAAGTACATGGTTATGATACACGCGCCGGCGGCTTCTTTTGAAATCTAAAACAATCGTTGCCGCCACGCCGAAATCATAACATTTGACACTATTTGATTGCCGCCATAGGGCGTAGGTATACTCATGCAAAATAATTTCGAATTTTAAGAGTACCTACAGGTGTTCCAAAGAATAAATAAGTTTCAGAGTGCTTAGAATGAAAATGAATACATTATACTGATCACGCAAGTAGTATTATGATTGGGATAAAATGGTAAGGATAGCCCGACTAGAAATTTAAAAGTGCGACCAATGGGGCCCCTCTTGGGCTTCCCTCTTGGGGCCCACTTTGGGATGTCACGCAAAGCCCTCTTGGGCTCCCATTGGGAAATCCCAAATGGGCCCCTATTGGGAAATCCCAAATAGGGCCCAATTGGGAAATCCCCATCAGATCCCAATCTAAATTTATAAAAAATCTAAAATTTCAAAAAATCAAAAATAATTTTGAATTACGGACTCTGATGGTACTATAACTTTATATTTCGATTAGAAAGTGAACTATTGGTTGAATGCATCCTTGTCGTCAGTTGGGCTCGAACTCGGGTCCTCTTGATCATCAGTCGTTCACGTTACCACTGGTCCAAGCGGGAATATTACATTCGTCGCTTTATTTGATGTACATCGAATCAACTAGATGATATTACTAATATTGCAGTTAAATGTTTAATATTTGTTTCTGTTTTTCGTTTATCTTAGTTAGATTTATTCAAGCGGAACTATTAGCAATAATTTACTATTTCAACGTTGGGATTTCCCACTTAAATCCCACTCAAGCCCCAATTAGGAAATGTTAACAATAATTTTTCATTTTTACTTTGGGATTTCCCACTTTGGCCCCACTCGGGTCCCAATTGGGAAATATTAATAATAATTTTTCATTTTTACTTTGGGATACAATGATAAATCGTAAAACTCTTTTATTAAATTTCTTATAAGTTGAAGGTTCAATCTCTTTCTAGACAGATAAGTATTGTTCTTTAAAATACAGTCAAGTTATTGTAATTAATTTGTTTTTTTTACATGTTTTAGCAAATGTGAGCTTATAAATCATAAATGTTTATTAAGAAACAGTTACTTCCATGGAAAACGACATATAGGTCAGTTGATTTTTCGAATTTCTTATCAAATCTTCAGTTATTTATTAATCTGCTTGATCTTTACTATGGCTATGTTAATTCAAGCTCACAATGTTCCAATTCTAATACGTTTTTCTAAGATTTAAAGTAAACTTTAATAAATAGTAATAGACTAATAGGTAATTGCAAGACTTGCAAGACTCTTGCTGCAAGACCAAGACCAAGACCAAGACTGGGAGCGCAAGACCAAGACCAAGACCAAGATCAGGTGTATTGGCGCAAGACCAAGACCAAGACTGGCTAAGTCTCGTCTTGTTCTTGCATTTGGGCAACACTATTCATAGCAGACAACGTCTCCCGAACAGGCTGCCTAAATAGACATAATTAAGTATCTTAAACAAAATATTTATATAGCAATAAAAATATATTATAATAAAATTAACTAATTAAAAAATGTACGAGTTGAATACCTTGTCCTTTGTTGGAATTTAAAAATACCATCAATTCCTGTCTAATAAACCTCAGTCACTTAGTTATAATAAAACGTAACTCTAATCACAATCCCGCATTTGCAGCTCTAAAAACGGGACAAAAACGCCCCGGGAATGTGTCACGGGAAAAAAGTTAAATTGATGCGACGCGGCCGCGTTTTAAACTAAACTTCTAATCTCAATTGGGCTTTGTTCTATTATTTAGATCGATAACGTGTTTCAACAGTAAAGCTGTCAGCTGATGATGAATCAAAGCCTTGAATCTATATATTGTACCTGACTGAATATTGTTTGCTCGTTGCAAAAACCTATTGGATTACCCTAATGAACATCACGCCTATTTCCGTCCCATAATGTGATAGGGAGCGAGCCTACTGGCATATCGAGCACAAATTTCAGCCTTTTGGCTGATACTGAGTAGAAATCCCAATATCACTTTTCTCGACCAGGAAATCGAACTCAAGTCTTCAACACTGCAATCATATCGTAACACAACTACGCCACCGAGGCTGTATACAAACCTTATGCTCAAAATTTGTTTCGTAGCATTTTGTAGCTCATTTAAATTAGATTTAAATGATTTGTAGTTTAAGTATTTATCTTCAAAATAAATGAATATAAACAGAACCTAAATAAAACGTAAAAAGGCTCTACGTTTGTATTTTAAAGAACTTTTGTTGATATAGATATTCAATTATAATTATTCCCTCTCTTAAATCATTTTGTTAATGAGTTAGTTATAATAATTCTCCTTGCCGAATCGCATATATTCTACATTTGATTAATGACCAGAATAATAATGAGATTTCCCATTACAATTAGTTTGTGCATTCATTAAATAGATTTGAATTCTACGAACCAAAGTATGTTGTGATTACTAAATATTGATTTCTCTCACGCATTAGAGCGAAATTCAAAAAAAAAATATTTAAATAAATGAATGATTATGGATAATGAATATTATTGTTACGGAAAATATCTAAAACATTATTCAACTATGTTATTCACGGTGGCGTAGTTGTATTAGGATGCGACTGCTCTGCTGAGATCTCGGGTTCGATTCCCGGGTCAGGCAAAATCATATTGGGTTTTTCTACTCAATATAAGCCTAGGGTTTAGAATATGTACCCGATAAGGCGATAGGCTCGCCCCCTATCACATAATAGGACGGAATGCGCACAGCGAAAAGTGAGTGCACCAGTTGCGCCTTTGCCTACCCCTTTGAGGATAAAAGGTGTGAATATAAGTTTGTAAACAATTAACTTAAAATAACTACAAAAATAATCCTTGTTACGGTACTAACATAAACATAATAAATGATGATTTGATCTAATTTCAAAACTTTGCAACACACCACTTATATTTTATTATACATATATTTATAACCCTTATACTCCAACTAATTTCCCTAACATAAAACAAATAGAACAAACAAGTTAGGGGGTAACGTAACCTCGGAAGTCTCGGAAATAGCAAGTGTAGTGTTGACAGCACAATGGAGTTATTTCAACCGTGAACGCGACGCACTCGTGTATCGTTAAAAGGTAATTAGCAATGCTAATGCTATTCATATGTGAACAGAACAATGCTGCTATGTAGGAGACGGTAAGGTACTTGATTCAAAGATATCTTGTGAATTAATTTGAAGAAACAATATAAAAATTACTATGATTACTAACATCTGCAGATTTAAACCATTTATTTCTCTACACACACATAAATACCACAAAAAAGTATAAAAAGAAAAAAACAGATGAATAGATTAAGTTATTGAATGCATTTCGATGAAATTTGGCACATGGATAAACGAAATCCTGAGTTAACTTTGAATCATATGGTATAAAGTACTATTACGTGAAGGACTAATGTGATTTTATCCTCCAAAATATTTTGCATCGTTTCTAGCCAGGGACTAACGTTACCTCCAAACAAGGATGCAATCTATAAGAAGATGTAGTAAAACGCCAACACAGTAATAAATGTAATTTTATATAATCAGATATATTACAATAATTCACTATGATTAGTGATAGACATCCGCACTCTGCGACGGTTAGAGAATAACTCCTTCTGTCCGTCCAATGCGGCCTTTTTAATAGTATCGTTTGACTATTTATGCGTGGAAGAATAAAAACCGGTGTTACGATAATAATAATAAGTACGACAACAAATCACTTTAAAAATCAATATTGTGTTACGGTTTAAAATATATTGTACCTAATGACATAATAAACCACTATATTATCTAAAATCTCAGAATGTTTTTATTCCAAATTCGAATGCTGATATCGTGTTATGGCAGTCAGTGACATCAGGCGAATGACCTGCTCAAACAGCTGTATAAATCTAATTAAAAGTTGCAGTACTGATCTCATTTACTCCATTCTAAGCGAGTGTCGAAGCAAGCACCGAGACTGAAACAACGTACTCTCAACTACAATATTCTCTATTACAATATGACGATACCTTTCTCATTTGACTTGAGATAAGACATTTGGAAGTAAGACTTAGCTGTTGCATTTTGCTATTGCAATTTAGGAGGATTTCTTGACAAAGGTTTAGTTATTTTGTATTTCACCGCTAATTGTGAGATTCTAAATTTGATTTTCAGCTAGGAAAACTGAATTCTGCAAGAGATTTAATGCAAAAAAGGCATTTCAAAGTTGCCCGGACATGATAGTAGATTCATCAATTACATCGTAATATTGACGTTCATCGGCCAATCAAATGTACGTACTTTGACGTACTGGTACGTACCAGTTGTCATTTATTCTGCTCCTTCAGAGATGTTAATTTTATTTAAACCCAACTCCTTTTTTAAATGTTTATTAAAGTATATAGCACTGCCCTTACATTGGAGTGTGAAGCACAGGTGAACAAAAACAAATCAAATTCATCCATTAACCAAAACTGCTTTCTATTCAAATTCGACCTTACCTGTACGATATAACGACTGAATTACATCATCGTTATCACGCTAAAAGGAAAACCAAAAAAACACACTCAAAACAAAAAATATTCTTTCCCAAACGTGAAATTTTGAATAAATTCTAGTAAAGACCGCACTAATGCGTACTACGTTTGGAAATATCAACACTAGAACGGAATCTGTTCGACACTAGATTTTAATAAACAGTGGCCCAAGTCAACACAGAATCCATTCCACAACTCCCGAATCCCCCTTAAAATGTTTCCTCCAGTGAGTTTATAAGAATAAAAAGGATAAAGACACGTAGGGACGTTATAGTTCTTTTCGATTCACACAGTTCAGTCCTTTGTATTGGGTCATAAAACATATTTTGCTCCTTAGGAATTTTCTGGAACTTAGAAGCTGAACAAGATGTATGGTTTCAGAGGCCACATGAAGGAAATGTTACTATGGTTCTGGTATCTGCTATGGTAAAATATTTAGTTTGAAATACTTAGTATGGTAAATAAATATTTGTTTCGAGGCTAGATGGCGTGGGCTGTAGTCTAGACGTTGTTTATATCGATTCATTTGTAATAGATAATAATATATACAATACTTGTTTCGTTTTGTATTGAGTCGTATCTTTCACGAAGTTATAAAAAGTTTGAACCTTATAAAATATGCATGCCGTATTAAAATATTGAAATATAGTTACTGAACCATGAATTATTATAAATATCCAAAAAGCTGTATATAAAAATAAGTGCAAATTAATTCAAATAAATTTACAATCTAAAATGACTCATCAATATGAGTTAAATTCAAATACTTACATTTCAATGTCATTATTGCCACAAGAATATTGAAACTGTCATGAATAAATACCTAAGTTGCTAAATTCTTTTTAGAAGAAAATGTCGTCCTATTGTAATCACAAGTCAACCCGCGCTGTCCCGCCCCTAGTAGTTGTGGAACTCTTGTTACTATGTAAATATTTACCATGCCGTATACACGATGGATTTAACGGTTTTACGACGGCCGGCACAGATTTGTAGCAACCCTTTTTGTTTAATAATAATAAATTTATTTACACACAACCCTCCGGTAATGCTGTATCGGGCATACATTCTCGTTTTTCGATAATGTTGTTGGTTACTATTTGAAATATATTTTTATGAGGCCTAACACTTCGTAACTGGTTTGGTTTGTTATAGTATTGTCATAACATGTGTCATGGAATTGCAAATAAGCTCTTATCTTAAGGGTGAATCTTGTTAGACTAAGTTTTTATTAATTTTAGAGTCAAAGATCAAATCGATCTTATTGATACCATTACCAAAAAAGTCGTAAAATAACACATTTATTGAGTTCTATAATTGTCAAAATCACAGCAAGATATTTCCGAATACGCATCGAGAAGTTTTCATTTTGAAATATTTAGTAGGTTGGACAATGAGCAATAAGAGAACAGTGATATCTCATAATGATGATTTCTTATGTTTACGCGAATGTTAGACATTGAAATAAAACTATTTTCGGATTTTATCACGGTTATTTATATTATTATTTTCTCCCGACGTTTCGAAGACTTTGCAGCCTTCAGTCCGTCTCGTGACCATTAAAGCTGCAAACTCATCGA
Organism: Manduca sexta; assembly: GCF_014839805.1. Lineage (NCBI taxonomy): Eukaryota > Metazoa > Arthropoda > Insecta > Lepidoptera > Sphingidae > Manduca > Manduca sexta. Next base: position 2,717,772 of record NC_051122.1, on the reverse strand, counting down.
AACGTCAAGAGGAAATAATAATATAAGTAACCGCAATAAAATCCGCAAATAGTTTTATTTCAATCTCATGACGAGTCCAGCGTAGTACTGCACATGGCGAGTAGGCGACCAGCTCGTCATCAGTTACAACCTTTTCCTCCTTGGGTCGATTCCCCAGTGCTGGGGGTCGTGAGTCATCAGGGAAACAGTCCTTCGCGCATAATGTTGTCCCATCTGGTTCGGTTTTTGGCGTCACAAACCACTTCAGCCACATTAATGTTGAGTGTGGCGCGGACCTGATCGGTCCAGCGCATTGGATTCCTGCCTCTCGATGTCTTGCTCTCCATTCGTCCAATGATTATCAATTTTTCATCAGTTACAATAAGACACTAAACTTCGCCTTTCTGTTTCAAATCCTATGACAAGTATCAAAACTTCGTCACACAACCCGAAACACGTACGTGATCGAACCCGCGTGTAATTAGGACGCCATATTGTGCCCTCCGCAGTTTTCATTTAGCAGCGCTGACCCAAGGATTATGTATTGGATGTCTCTGACCGCTATTGAACATGTTAATATAGGATTTTCGTATTAAACTATCTGAGGATAAGAATATTAATATAATATTTGACTGATATATTTGGGTGAGTTTAAAATGTTTGGACGTAAATGTAGAAACAGTTGACTGGATTTGGATGTACACAACTGTGTATTTAGTATATTTGTTAATGAACGTATAGTGTAACTACACTATACTTTCATTAACAAATATACTGAATTTTATTCTAAAAAGCACATAATGGCACTTATATACGAAAAGTTTGTCATGTCGAAGTATCCGCGAGCAACACCGAGTTTCTTCTTCTTTTTGTCAGCGTTTTTTAACCTCTTCAGTATAGATCTCCTTTAATAATTTCCGTGCGTTACGGCATTTAGGTATTTTCATCCCGTTCAATCCAGACCTTCGCATCGTCTTTCTAACGTATTTGTTATCTTTGTGCAAAAGTTAGTCTATACCAATAAAGCTGAAGAGTTTGTTTGTTTTAACGCGCTAATATCAGGAACTATTAAAGCGATTTTGTTTTTTTTTTCACTAATAAAAAGCTACATTACTCATCAATACTATAGGCAACCTTTTTTGCAGGATAATTTTTTACACACAGGCCTAGCCGCAAGCAATTGTAATATACAATTAATTGTAACTAACGCTAAGCTACTTCTTAAACGGGATCTCATACACGTGCTGCCACGCTACCCAAACCTATAAAACATGGCGCCAACTATTCCAATCATAGCTGAACCAATAACCCCACATCACTACGACAGGTAACACTTGGTTCATAAGAAGATAAACAAGAAGAAACAAACAGCGCGGCCCCAAGGTGGGCTCCTGATTTATGTAGCCCGATACAGAGCACATGTGTCTCGCGCGATAGGATTACGTGTGTGTGTCTAGAGGTACAGGTAGCATCTATTGGGGAGAATATTTAGGATATTTTTTAAGGTATTTGGTTATAAGGTAGTACTTAAATCGAGTTCGGGAATCTACAAATGAGCCCGTGACCGAATGAGATAGCGAGTATCGTCATCCTGATTAAGTAGTATATGGCTTGTAATTTGGTGTCCAGTTAGGGAATATACAAGTAAATCTGTATTTTTTTACGCCAAAGTGACCTCACTGCATCTGATGATAAGTGGGGTCCAACGGAGTGTCGACTAACGAGAAATGATTACTTCTCGGCAGTCAACACAATTATGTCGGCATGTTGAAGTTGGATATACATACACTGATCCCGGAACGCGACACTCACATAGGCCACTGTGAGGGGTTTTAACACCACCAGCACTGTATAACCAACAATCAACCACAGTTGCCCTTGAATATCTACCATCCTCCAATGAGGCGCATTTCGGTGTTCATATATAGTAGTTGATTTGGCTTGTAAACTTTTTGATGTCCAGTACGGCTACAATAATTGTTAAATCGATCATCGATGCACTTAAACCTCAAGTGTCATTCTACTCCTTCGGAATATATTATTTTATAAGGACGTAATGAATAACAACCGTCAATAGACGTTTGCTGTTAAGCGAAATTTAGACGTAACTTTACTTAGTATAAAAAGCGGCGATAGCCTAGTTGGGTGTGGAACGGACTGCCGAGACGAATGTCCGCAGATTCAAATCCCAAGGGCACACACCTCTGACTTTTCTAAAATCATGTGTGTATTCTTTGTAATTTATCGTTCGCTTTAACGGTGAAGGAAAACATCGTGAGGAAACCTGCACATCTGAGAAGTTCTCTATAGGAATTTCGAAGGTGTGTGAAGTCTGCCAATCTGCACTAGGCCAGCGTGGTGGACTAAGGCCTAATCCCTCTCAGTAGTAGAGGAGGCCCGTGCTCAGCAGTGGGCAAGTATATAATACAGGGCTGATATTATTTACTAAGTATAAAGTCCAGTGTAATTTTGTCGTGAAAAGATAAAAATAGCACTGACAAAAGTGTTAATAAAACCCGTTGGCGGACCGATTACTGTCGCTTACGTATCGCACAGAGCCTCGATTAAAATCAATAGTTCCGATAAGTAAGATTAAACTAATTTTCCTGAATTTCACGAGTGCATGATAAATACAAATCAAATTACAGAAAAACCACTTGAATATTTCATAAAATCTTTTCAAATTAAATATGAAACTGAATAACGCTTATTAATTAACGCGTACAGTCAGCAACAGAAGTCGTTGAACATAATTTGTTTCCAATATTTCCTAATCATTATCATTTACCATAAGTTGCTGATTAATTTAAAAACAAAACAACTTGTCATAATTGAACTACAAAAGTAGCTGAACGCTGTCAAACCATTCACTGCTAAACATTACTAGCGACAATTTTTATGATCTGTAATAAATACAAATGTGGCTGAAATTAGCAGATTCTTTGTTTTATATGCAAGCTTTTTTTCTATTCGTTAAATTGAACCCATCAAGCTTCAAGACACCAATATCGCGAAGCGCAGCGCACCGCGTTTTTACTATCAAAACATTGTCGAATAAATACAACAGTCCAGGATGTTAATTAAATTGTTATTTTATAACATACTAGCTTTGGCTCGCTACTCTGCCCGCGTGAAAAAGTTTTTCAAAGATAAAAGTCGTGCTTTATATTTACCCTGGATAGAAAGTAGCGTGTAGGGCTTAAGAGTAATGTAGCTTAGTGAAATATTTTCAAAATCAGTTAAGTAGTTCCTGAGTTTAGCGCATTCAAAGAAACAAACCCTTTAGGTTTATATAATAGTATATATTGAAGTTAATAACCAGAATTATACATTTTTAAGTATGAACAAAACATCATAATATATTAGAAAGTAATATTATAACATTAATAGGAATAGGTTAATTACATTTTAAACATCCTATTTTATAGAGCACTGGCCGGTTTAAAAAACAAATGTGTAAATTCAAAATTATTCTGACAGGAGATTCACCTCGAAGGTTTCAACGTAAACGTCAGATTATTTTTCATATTTTTTAATGGTGTACGAGCTTTTGTCCGCTGCTCCACCCGCGATATAAAGTTTTTCGGGCTAAAGTTTTCCCTCATAAAAGTCACGCTATATATTTTCCCGTGAGCCTATGTTCTTCCCAGGGTCTCAAACTGTCCCCGTACCAAATTTCATCTTAATACGTTGGGTAGGTTTTGAGTTTAACACGTTCAGGCAGGCAGATGCAGCGGGGGACTTTGTTTTATTATATATTTATGTAGAACTTTTTTAAGAGGAACAATCCCATCATACATCATTGTTGCATAACTTTAACCGTTTAAGCAGCGCACGCAACAGAAGCTCTCAAAACTAATAAATTTTGCCCGTTTTTGCAACATGTTTCATTACTGCTCCGCTCCTATTGGTCATAGCGTAATGATATATAGCCTATAGCACTCCACGAACAAAGGGTTATCCAACACAAAAATATTTTTTCAGTCTGAACCGGTAGTTCCTGAGATTAGCGCGGTCAAACAAACAAACAAACTTTTCAGCTTTATATAATAGTATAGAAGTATAGATTCAATAATGAGATTCCTCAACTAATGCATTGTCAAGCTATAAAATGTTTAGCGACTTTTGTAACATTGAAATGATAACCTTAATCTGTACTCGTCTTTGGTAAGTGATTTGTGGTCCGTTTCAATGTTCAGGTGTTTTGTAAATTAGTATTTGTTCATCGACTTTTGTTGCTGATCGTACATATTTTTAGCGTCAAAATAAATTGTAAACTTTTTTCATTAAACTTTTCAAAGACTAATAAACTTTTTTAATTATAAAACCTTTTTGTTTAAGTACATAAGTAAGCAACCGCATAATCTGTCTAACAACAACATAAAATCTTTAGAGAGCATTGCTATAAATATATAATAATATCAGCCCTGTATTATATACTGTCTCACTGCTGGGCACGGGCCTCCTCTACTAATGAGGAAAATTAGGCCTTTGTCCACTGCGCTGGCCTAGTGCGGATTAGTAGACTTTACACACCCTCAAAATTCCTATAAAGGGCTTTTCAGTTATGTAGACTTCTTCACGATGTTTCCCTTCACCATTAAAACAAGCGATAATTCACAAAAAATACATTTTTTTTAAGTCAGAGATTTGTGCCCTTGGGTTTGAACCGGCGGACTTTGTCTCGACAGTCCATTCCACACCCAACAAGGCTATCGCTGCTTCATGACATTGTTATAGCCTAAAATATACTGTCATAAGTTCATAGCGTTAACATTATGTATAAGAATGACATATATAGGTAGGTAGCGATGGACTTATCGATAGGATATATCATTCCCATACATTTTTTCTTTTTTCTAATAGCGTTAAAGATTATCATAGGCATCTATATTACGGGCCCTATACTCCATTCACGGAGGTATTATATAAATAAATCATACATGGGACCCATGGTGTGATAAAGGCATGATATTATCTTCGAAAGGAAATTAACTCTGTTGAACGTTGGTACAGAGCGGCGTTATTTTTATAATCTGGCGTACAAATTACTACATTATGTGTTTAATACTTGTATTTTTTAGGCAAACGCAAAAACGAATACATTTGTGGGGTTTACGAATACCAATTATTATGTTCTGAATACTCTTTATAATCCTCCAAATGAATGATCTCAAAAGGTTGCAAATAAAAGTTCAGAGGTGGTTTATTCTTTAGTCTATTGGTCCCAAATATAAAATCACTTAACACTATAATATGTACGCTATTGTCTACGATTACTTGAGCTAGCGTAACGCGTGACGGAGAACAACTAACGAACGCTGGCGAGCGCGCTCGCGAATAGCCACAGAATGTAAAATCAACAGAATATAAATTCTATGAAATACATACAGGGGCCTTATTCTCTATCCCGCACGTTACTTTAATAGTGTGTAACAAGCACGTAACACAACGCATCATGTTTAGGACTATAGAAATTTGGCTTACAGAATACTATTCCACGCACATGTCTCGAAGATAACATGACACGGCCGCGTTACGCCTTTACACTATCATACAGAATAAGGGCCCAGTATGTCCTTATAAACTTGAATAAAATTTTAAATTGAAATAGACCGATATCTACATTAACATATAGAACATGACTACGTAAAAGTGCAAGGCAGGACTTTTATTCCGAGAAAGAATTATGACATGTACGAAACAGTGAATAAAACCTAAGCGAGTTATGTCTCAATAATTTTCTACGGCGTGGTCACCGCAGCACGCCTGTGGCGAAACCTGTACAGGGGAGGTGACACAAATTACGCTGTCTATTTAATAATTTAACGTGCCGCGGGCTCTTTGCCAACAATTTGGATTACTTACCTTATAACGATGTATTTAACTTTAAATTACCTTGTTACATTTATTTCTTGCGGAATGATAAAGTCCCCTAAAGTCTGGCAAGATAAGTATCTTTTTCCAATTTTCACCGCCTAGCAGCGGAGTGCAGTGTCGTGTTCCAGTTTAAGTCTATTGTAGTCAGTGGGTATTTCAGTCAGTGTATTTTTTGGATAAGAAATACATATATATTGAAACCCAACTTAAATAAACAGAAACAACGCCTACAGAATAATAAATAATTGACCTGTAAAAAGTACAGAAATAGGCTCATTATACAACATCGAGTATTAATTTTAATACGGCATAATTACACATAATCCTGCAATCTAGACAATACATATAGCAACTACCTGGCGGCAGAATTATTCATTGCAATACCTATCTAGACGGAATCACGCAAACAAGAAACCATTGGATATCTAGTGTTAACTAAAGCCACAAATATTCCGCAAAAGCGAGAAGTCACCGGTGTTAGAGCGTTTGTCCACAGTCGCCGACACAGAGAACGAGAATACTTACCAATGCAGTACAGTTGCGTGCCACCGCTCATTTGTTTTATTGAACTCGCAATAAATTAGCCTGTTGTTATAACATGCCAAAATACTATTAACTATTCAGAAAACCTCACTCCAGAACTTAATTCTAATGTAAAACACATTAATAAAAGAGTATAATTCTCGATACATGGCATTAACTATTTACGAATGTAACTTGTGTTCTCTGTTCATAAGAACGACATTAATAATAAGTCTGAGATAATATTATATCTATTAGATAAAAATGTTCAGAGGATTAAGCCCCTGAATTTATCCACTGAAGCCGTTAACAGCAGTGTACGAATGAAAACTGAACCCTCTTAATTTATTAAAGTGGAAGTAATCGTCACGGGCGTCAAGAGCGGACAAGAAGGGCCCCCGAACTCATAACGCCAGCAAGAGGAGCGGCCACCGTATCAAAGCGAGACCCTAGACACATAGATAAACACAACACGCCACAACAACTCTCAAAACTCATTTCACAATAACACAGGGAAAAAATCTTCACGGTATTGATATAATATTCGGTAGCAGTGGACAAGCGCTCCAACCGTGGTATCGCGGTGCTGCATGCAAGAATGTGGCAAACCTTTACAGTGTCGGGACTTGGCTTAGCTCGGCGCGTATCTGGCTTGTATCGGAACCTCGCTGTGGAAGGCTCTATCGGAAATTATTGCATGAATACCTTCGAATCGTGTATCACAAAATGTTATTGCATTCAATTTCCTATTTCAAATATATATATTGCTATGTAGGTAGGGATTATCGACTTGTCTGTTTTTAATAAAAAATTTGAAGTTTTGTTTTAGTTTGAAGGACAGGGAAAATTTCTCTGAAGGTCCAGATTCCTCCGAAGGTCATCGCCTTTCTAAATCCTATTTCTTTACTCTGATACCCTCAGTGCATCTATGATTCTTCCAATATTGTCGGTATGTATAGTAATATATAAGCGATAGAGATCACTCACATGTTTGGCGATATCTTACTTCCAATCTTAATGCAAAGATTTGGATGTTTGAATGTTTGTGAAAAGTAAATTCAGAGACTGTTGAATCGATGTGGATGAAATGTAGCACACATAAAGATTATGTCCTGGATTAACATATAGACTATATTTTTGTCCCGGTAATTTGCTCCTGAAGGAAATAATTACATTTTTAAATCTTTACATTTGGGCAAAGTCACGAGTAACACCTATTAAACGCCTTAGAAGATCACAGAAGTTAATTAACTAGCCCTCTTCTGTCACTCGTAATTCGACGCCCGTGACTTTCAACCATAGACTGTTGTATAAAGTACAGTGTGCATGTCAATAACCCACGATTATTCACGAGCACAATGCGCGTTGATTGTGCCGACGGTACATCGATTATCAATCAAGCGATCACAATGCAATCCTATCTTTATACCCCACAATGACGCTAACGAACACTTATTTGTGGGATTTTGTTTTAAAAAATATTTTTGTTATTATACATAAATTCATTCAGCTGATTGAACGAGTATAAAAAATAGTACTTATTAACAATTATTTGCTTTGAATTACAAAATCATTGTTGCAGAATTTGTGTTATGCGGTTTCACGTGAGTCAAAGTGAGGCTTTGTTTTTTTCGATAGCGTCTGCGCGGGTCCTTATTAACACCGCAATTCACATGTTATATTATTTTATTAAGCTTAGCTGTCGATTTTTTAACATCACGTATCGTGCATCCAATATCGCTAAATACAAAAAAGTTTTTTAACAATATTTCTCATCAAACTTCGTTAAATATAATTCATTTTTCAATTTAAAAAAAAAAATCCAAAAACATTTTAAACGAACTGCTAAAATTCACCTGTTGTAACGTCCATAAATCATCTCATCCTGCATTAGATCAACTCTCGTACAATTTATTAAATCAGGAGCTCAAAAAATGACGTATTTTATAAAAACTCCTATTTTTAACGGTAACGTTACTTCCAAATTAATTTTGACGTTGTTTGGAAGTTTATAAAAAAAATACGATTTAACTCTATTTGACAGACATTACTCGGCTTGTTGCTTTCGGCAAGATGTTATTTTTTAATTAGTTTTATTAGGATTAATTAAAAAATTAAGCCTGTTGGTAGGGAACCGTAATTTTATGTAACCGAAAATTATGCCTCATAATTAAAAGTAAATGCAGGCTTACAACATTTGAATACCGTAAAATGGACTTAAATTACATGGTATACGGATACATTTTATATGTACATTATTATTATTACTCATTATCTCTTCATGTGAATTTCAAATCCGCATCGTATTTTATAATACGTAAAATATACTATCCGTCACCAACTTTAAATCTATTTTTCAATACAATAGGCGATCAAACATCGAATAAATCCTACTTTAAACGTATAACTGATTACCAAACTACAAAGCATCTCTGTTACATTTCCCAACGCGTAAACTAATATCCAACGTTACAATACACGTCGACGTCAAAGCAGCGAAATAGCTGACGTCTGGCGCGGCGTCAAACAGCATTATCGCTTATCAGAGCCGCGGGTCTCAAGTCGAGATATTTGCCCCCGGTGTGGCGCAGTATGCATTTATTAAATACGTAATATCTAAACTGTAATACAGTTGTTACAGTTACTTTGAAAGTAGTAGGATAATTAATTATAAGCTCATTTTTCTTCTGTACATTGTATCTCGAGACAGCCATGGTGGCACAGTTGTATTACGGTACGACTATAATGCTGCGGTGTTTGATCCCCGGACTAGATAAAGTTATATAGGGTTTTCCCATTCAGTATCGGCTCGGAGTCTTGAATTTGTGTCCGATATGGTGATAGACTCACGCTCTATCATATGATATGATGGAATACATGCAATGGGAAGTGGGTGCATCTGTTACACCTTTCTCTATAACTTCGAGAATAAAAGAAGAATGTGCTTGCTTATTATATCTCATTCCAATGGGAGCTATGAGATTCGGTGAGACACACTTTTTCAAACATGTTACAACGATTTTCATTCCACCTAACAAATATAAACGATTAATCCCATATTGAATAACCAACTTATGCCGCATCTTTTCGATGATACTAAACATGAAATTAAAAAAAAAATCTTATAACAATTATAATTCGAAGTCACAACTAAAAAATGCGTATACATAACCATGAGACAGAACATAACTTCCTTTTTTCATAGGGAAATCACTTCAAATCTCACAACAGCTTGAAAACCGAGAAGGGACATCATTGGCTCCTTCACTGATCTCACTGTTATATAGCTGCTGTGTCGGCCAGCGCCACATCTCATCCTATACCGTAGCAAGTAACCCTGTGTCATGTCGCACGGCGGCTACTTGCGCGCCGCAATATCTCACTCAGCCTATTTGCACCATCGGTATTCGCGATGGTATCCACACTTACCTAGATTGTTGCCCTGTTTTATCTAACATCTGTTACGGTCTGTTGTGGGGCAGTGTTGGAGGTTCGTATGTTAATTAAATTCAAATTGTGATTGCATGTCTGATTGTAGAGTACATAGCTTAGTGTAGTCTTTGAGCGTATGCCATGAAATATTATTGTAATATCTCTTAATTCCCAAAAATACAGGCATGAGTAATGTAGTCCTTGTGGAGTGTATGCTATGAGATATTATTGGATGTCATGTCTTATTGCCCAGTAATTTAATTTAGTCAGTCTATTAAAACTTCAATGGACTTGAAAAGACTTCTAATAGGAACACGATGTTACGCTGCTTGCGGTTTTGTGTGTGGCAGCAGAGTTAGACGTTACAACAGTGGCAAAGGATCTATATAACCCGATTTCTGCCAGCATTCCTTTCTCTAGCAAAGTATTAGAATAAATTACATTATTAATAAATAAATAATGAACATTTATAGAATAGTAGGCTAAAATTTAATTATAATTAGTATTACTACCTATATTTTGTGTCGACTTCCCTTTCAGATTTAACCTTCGCCACTATTACAATGTATCCTAAACATACTCTTATAAAAAAAATCACCATTTCGTCCTATATATTATGAACAATCTTCAAAACTTATTATAAAGCAAGAGATTGTATAATCTATTCTCGATATTTCATACCCTACAAGTATAAAAGATCAGGTACTCACTACAGGAAAACGAGTTTAGTGCTCGTCTCCATGGGGACCATAACCCGGTTATCCTGTCGGCCGGGGTATCGTGCCTTCGCGGAAGGGCCTCGTTAAACATTTATACTGGAAGAGTAAAAGTAGGCCAGATTATCATGGTTATGATAAAATTTCATAAAAGTTGGCTTGTTTTAGTAATTTGAAAGGCTTTTTTTACTACATAAAGGATATTTTTTAAGTAGTAGCACTATCATGTCGTTTATGTTATGTTATATGTTCAAATCTTTACCGTGAGGATTAGGTAGAGACGCAACTAGAGCTTTAACACGCCGGTGAAGTTATCAACAGTCTTCTGTCGTAATGAGGTACAAAGTTTATTTTATGCACGCCATCTGGCAGAATGTGTCGGAACTTATAATATATTACCATCCTATGTTTTGTACGTATGTACATTCAATGCAAATATAATATTATGATTATGAGGTGCCAGCGAGGTACAGACACGTGGCAACTCAAAGGTTTTAATCGCTATAGCTGACAAACTAAGCCAGAATGTCGTGGATCATACATCATTCACCAATCTGTTCCTACACCTAAAATGCGACAAAATCAACGCAAAACCCAAACAAAAAGAACTGATACAAAACATTTGCTTTTTCAGCTTACCGTCCGCTGTATCATTAAATCTATTAAAGTAATACCAAGCTGATAAATATAAATATATTAACAAAATACTTGACTATATCACTTTAAATATAAAACCATAAAATTTCAATAAACTTGTGCTGTTTCATTCAAGAATTAAGTACCAGACATTTACAAAATAATTAATGGACACTTAACGCTTACCTGACGAGTTCCGTCACAAATAAAAAAGTAATAAAACAGGTACCACGGGTGGATTTATAAAGGGGAAAAATAGGGGAACATTAACGTTCCACCTGTTGTTTGAAGTCATTAATCATAGGCAGCAATAGCTTACCAAATTTATCTTTATTAAGAATACAAATGTAGGGGACGGATTAGACAGGATCTACGGGGGTCAAAGATTCTCTAAATTTGTGTTAATTGTTTTTTTTTATATCATATTTTTATCTGTAAGGTCAAAATTGTACGAAAATTAATATTACTTTTCTAGCCTTATTCAATTACAATAATAACTAGGTTGATATACCTACACTCATGACCAAACCTTCCTGAATGAACATTACTATTTATTTAGTAGGTACTAAAGATCACATCCGACTATTTTTCGGTATAAATTATTTGATGGGCCAGAATAATATAACCTCTAATGACAATTACGTACAAAACAGTCACTAAGTAGCACATAACTTTGACTAACATTTAATGTAATTTATCCGTCCGAGAAAAAAAAATGGGCACTCGTGTACCGAGTGTTTCATACAACCTTGTATGTAAGGTATTTAAATATATCAGTTCGAACGCGACAAGCTTAACTTTTACATTTTTATTGCACCACCAGCTAATAAGTGTGCAGTAGTAAATTCGCTTTTTTGTTATTAAAGTACATATTGAGACATTGCTACTTGCCAAATTACACGATGCTAGGTAAACTGAAAGTAAGTACCCTACAGTTTTTGATTCCCTTGTGTAATCGCAAAACGTTCGAAACAACTGTCATATTTATTCAATCTCGTTGGCTTACAAGTTTGATATTTTCACAGCAAAAAGAAACTTAAAGGCCGAGTATTTGATATTCATCTTACTACCTCTACTCATTCCTAAGAGAAAGGGCCTTGACAGAGAGACAGACGAACAACGGTGATTTTAAAAATGTTCCTTTTGAGGTACGGAACTCTAAAAATAAGGACCCATTTAAGCTATCATATATCAATTTGCGAAATAACTTATAAAAAGTCGTCATGCAGTAGTTCAATTATTTTTATTCGTATTCTAACTAAAATTTACTATAATACGGCTTAAATTGATTAGCCATCGCGAACTACAGATAACTCAGATTTACACAAGATATTTCCATCGACAAACAATGTACTTAATGAAAAACAGACATTCCATTCCAACGTGCACGGTCCGAAACAAAAATTCATATAAACTCGCAGCTAATTAAATTCCATGAAAAGTTCACAGCCGCCATTTTGATTTTTTTATTGAATCGAATGACGCGATAGGTTATGCTTAATGCAAAATCTGAAGGCGATATAAGAAGGCGGCAATTTGCCCGTTAACATAAGCAAAACTTCCCTAAACTTCAAATTCTAAAATTTTTATTTAGCTAGCTTTGCACTACATTCGACACTGCTACAATCGCATAATTTTTAATATATAAATGAAATTATTAACATCAGTTTCGTCTTAATTATAACTTTTCAGTATTTTAATAATACGTGAAGGTAGAAATACATAAATAAAATAAGTGCCCAAAAAGACCTTTTGCAAAAGACATCTGCCTATCAATATACATTTTATAATACCAGAATGTCTGATTACGGCCCTGGCATTGGAAATTTTGGACAGCACATAATAAAATAACTGAGTTATATAATAAATGAAAAAAGCGTTAAACTCGAAAAAAATAGAGTAAATTTTCTTCTTATTCCAAGATATCGTAACTTTGCCTTTGTTGATTAATTCCATTCTTGCGAATGCCTTTGAACAGAGATGTTTTTCCGACTCCGTTGTTTAATCCGCGAATTCAATATTGGACATAAAAATAGAGAAGAGAAAAAATATTGTGGCAGAAGGTAGATATTTCGCGCGGAACAAAACACGAACTCAATAGATAGATATGTACCTATGCATACATGAGTGTTATCTGTCTTTGGTTATCTGCCACCGCATTGTCTATTTCAGCCGTCAATTATGATGATTTCTGATTTGTAGTACGCTGCAGCCAGTATACATAATGTCGTATTCTAGCCTCTAGGTACTTTGTAATTCGTAGTTGTGAGTCGAGTTGTTCAGAACCAGTCAAGTCACTAAGGATATTGACACATTTTGTCCAAACTGCTACTGTAAACAACGATATCTTAAAAAAAAACACAATTGTGACATACAAGTATTATAATGATATAATAATAACCCTCTAGAACTATGCATCGTTTTGAAAACGACATTTAATTTACATAAATGTACTCCCGCAAGATAAAGATTGTCGGAAAAATAGGTTATGCAGATTCAAAATGCTCATGTCTCGGCGTTGCATGTGCCACCAGGTTGGGGAGGGACATACGGACGCGTATCCCGCAGGTAAACGTCTCGGCATTATTTATTACATCGATGTTAAAATTGGCAACACCTTTGATATTTGAGTCTGAGTAATAACTCAGTAAAAAATATATCGATTTATAACCTTGTTATAACGTCGTCTCGTGCAAGTCGAAACAGAGTCTTATAAAAGCCAATAATTATAATATTATTTGCTACAATATCCTTCAAAGCCTTAGATTACTTCCTTGCATCCTGTCGCTTGACGATATAATTAAACCAACACATACTTTCCCGAGTTATTTCTCGAGTACAAAACCTGACATAGTTCAATACGTAGATTATTTTTTTATACATTTAATAATAATTTATTATCATCAGATTTGACGCTTCATCACAGTAATAAGCTGGTTTAATTTTATAAAACATAAAACGATAAAAATAATCAGAGATCCTTCAGAATTCTTGTTGATCAGGCAGTCCTTATTTCAATATTTTAATGCTATGAAATTTTCTAAATAATTTCATTGTTAAGAAAACTTGATAACCGCTCCCAATATTCACCTGTATTCTTCAACGTTTCCACAAAGCACTCATGTCGCAGTTTGTTGGCAAGCCGCGGCCATACTTCTCAAATTGGGATTTATTTACAAATGTCAAAATAAAGGTGCTCCAGTGCCTTCATGAGTTCGTATCGACGTGTTTACCTTCAGGTCCTTGGATGACATAGAGATGCGTGAAATGCATCACGCAAATATTGGAATGGGAAGCCGAGAAACACATGTTTAAATGAATAGAGTTTGTATGTTTTTATACAATATACCATAATGATAAAGCCATGCTGTAGACAGTTTTCGACATGTGAATGGATCGGTCGAACCGCGTAGTAGTAACCGTGTAGTACCAATGGTGGATAGAAAACCATTATGATTTAGTTAAATTCGAAGGACTCTTAAATTAATCCTGCATGAAAACCGCAAAGGAAAGCATTTAAAATGTATAATGATTGTCATTTTTATAATCGATATATTATTTTATAAAATCGTAGAAGGTCAATGTCTGTACAATTATAGATAAATAAAAAGTAACATTTATTATGCAACAAAACAAAAGCTAAGTTTTTTTGCGAGTCTTTGTACACACATCACGCAAAACTTACTACATGGAATTGGATGCACCGATATATTTCTAGAAGTCTAATTTAAAATATAGGCCTTAATTTATCCCGACAATATAAAGCAGAACCTTTATTCCGAAACAAAAAATCACGAAGGCAGAGCCGCGAGCAAACGCTAGTTAAATATATAATTTACGAAGCTAATAGAAGACGACATGACATTTAAGTCAACGAAATAAATAAGAAACATCAATAACTTATTCCTACGTTTCTTAAAGTTAACATAAATGAACCAAGCAGTTATAACGTGGGAAAGGTTAAACTGAATGAGGTCAATACGTAACTGGCCAATTATGGAGCCTAAATCACACTTATATATGTTTGAGTATTTACCCGCGGCTGAACAAAGCGGATTCCCCTCGAATAAACCTAATAACACCCAAGTATCTGAACATGGTTCAAGTTAGAAGCAAAAGGCTGTTATTGATTAAATAATCATATAAAAGATATCTATTCATATTATAGATATCCAATAAGGATTTTTGATTACTATAACCAACAATAATATTAGAATATATTATATTAGATTCTTAAAATATAATGATGATGATGATTAATACTTATATTCAATTTGCATGCAGTCGTCAACTAAAATCATTGGCACTTAGCTAAACTTATCTATGATAATACGTTGATTTTAATTTATTTGTATGTATTGTTGAACATAGTGTTGATAAAAAAAATATCAAAATTATACTGTAAATTAAGTATAATATTATAGTTTTCTTGGTTATATTTTGAAGTAATGAACCATCTTTGATATTTATGCATTTTATACATCTTTTATATTTATAATGTATTTACAGAAGCAACATCACCTAGGATTTTCTATTGTAAAATACATGATGACACCACAAAACGCCAGTCCCATTGAGACATTAATTTCATATTATGTATTTTATGATAAGGTACTCTGGCAATAATGTTTTTTACGTCGGAATACAAAAAACACACAGGAGCTTGTTGACCAATTAATAATTTAACTCGTAGAAACTAAAAACATACACATACTTCACACCTTTAACCCCAAAGAAAGATGCAACCAGAGCACCCATTATTTTCTAGGCGTATTCCGTTACATGATGCAATACGGGGCGAGCCTACCGCCCTATCAGGCATAAATTTCATATTCCGGACTAATAATGAGCCGAAAAACAAATACAATTAAAAACTACTTTTAAAAAAACCCGCTCCAGCGCACGCGCCCTCCTTCGCTTTAGAATTGAACCCGCGCCACCGGTAGTCAATACTGACAAAGCCGCGGGGCAGGCTTCGTTGTTAACTATTACAAACACAATTACCCAATACACACAATTCAGTACAAACACAGGATACTGACCTTATCCTATAAAATTTTTCGGATGAGCGTGATTTTTCATGTTACGTTTTACATCATTTTTTATTATTTTTGAAATACACACTTTTATGTTTGTATTTCGGAAAGGTGTCGAATAAATCCATGTTTTTAATGATAAAGTAAACATGCAAGTATCTCATTTAAAATACGCCGTAGATCATTGACATCCAGCGTCTGAGGAATTGAATGCGCTGCTAACATTTTGGTATGAAGATTGAGGATTGGAAGAGAGAGCTATCATTGACCTCTATAGCAATGTCACTAGCGTTACGTTCCAATAACAAGGTTATCACCCCCCCCCCCCCCCTCCGCCTTTTCCAGCCAAATAGGCAAAATTGTCTACAACTCTTGTTATACCATTATCATCATCATCAACCGCAAGATGTCCACTGCTGAACCTCTCTGACTGGGCCTCCCCTAAAGATTTCCAGATCGACCTATTGTAAGCGGCCTGCATCCAGCGACCTCCTAAGACTTTTATGAGGTCAGCTGTCTCCCTTATGGGTGGACGTCCGACGCGGCACTTGTCACTTCGTACTGTTTCTTAATTTAATTTTTAATAAAGTACATACATCTCTACAAAACCAATACCAAATCAATTTTAAAATTCAAAATTCGAACTATATACCTTAAACATAAAGTTTAATTTAAACATATACTATAAACGAGTAGAATTTCCATCAGTTTATATAAGTTTCCAAATCAGCGCCATCTAGCGCACGAGAAGCAATAGATCTCGTGAGTCGTGCGGGGCAGCGAGCCAACCGCAAATGAACCGAATGTATCACATCTTTATCATTATTCTTATGAAATGAGAACGGACAGGTACAGTGCCACTGTGAGATGTGTGGACTTCGGACTTTTATAATATTATTTTTAATGCATGAATTTGAGAAGTCTGAATGTTTAATAAAAGTAAAAGTCCTCCATGAAACAGATTTTGATAACAGTTGGCATACAAACGTTTTAACTTAGGAAAATATACAGTGGAATATTATTTTTTTCTCATTTAATTTACATATTCATAGGAATGTGTAAATTAAATGAGAAAGCAAGCGGCTCCATCCACCGGAATCGACTTAAATAATAGTATTTAAGTCGATTCCGGTGGATGGAGCCGCTTGCCCAACTACTTAATAATAAATATAACTTTAGATCGAATTTATAGCCGCTTAGAAATACTTTTCTGGAAAAAGTCTGATCATGAAACAATTCACTTAGGTATTCATCTTGTCATCCAATTGTAAAGAAACTTTCCTTTCAAATTGAATACTCAGTTGCCAGTTACATAAAAAAGACCAACAATATTGTCCAAGTTCAAAGTTTACGCGTTAAGGTACAATCCGAGAAACAGTCGCAGAATGCCAAGCAGTGGAGCTGGTAGGGAGGAAAACTATGTAAGTAAATGTATACCCAACAATTAGTATAATCCCTGTTTAAGGGGGACAGCGGCCGCATAACAAAAGCCAAATATTCTACTCGACTTTGTCTAACTTTGGACAAATATAATTAGCTTGACTAAAGTTAAAGATTGGTGTTGAGAAGAGTTAAGTATCTACTTTCAGCAGGAATGCAAAACAAAAACGTATTGTTCAATAAAACCATATAAGCCACACCATTATTTTGAAAGGATTGCAGCAATACGATTAAAAATGTCCGCAATGTTTTACGACATGACCAGATAAATGACAGTATCAAAGCTATCAAAGTAAGCTAGCATAATATGATGGTATAAAGGTATGTTGCTATGTTACCTATGATTGATATAAAAAAATTACCATATCGAGCACAAACAATTATTTTAATAATTTTCATTGCACGAAAATTTAACAATAGTAGTTCCAAAGTTTATTTTTGTAAACAGTCAAATCCGGGACATTATCATGACGAATGTCCCTGGCCGTTAACTAGGACAAAACAAATGGCGGCAGTTGTGCGAATGTATCGTAATCCTGGTTATATGTTTATGTGAACTATCCCGTGTCACAGCATCAGTATGCCGGCTGGCCGCGCGGCCAATCCGTCAGCGGAACCCACGGCGCTCGTGACACGAATACCACACGGAACAGTGGCGTATTGAAGGGACATAGACCCTTATTACGTTTAGACAAAGTAAATTATTGAAGGTGAAGTTAGCTTGCATTGTGAGGTTTAAGATTCCAGGTCAAACAACTTAATTGTGTGAATTTATATACAATCTAGTGAATTATGTGATGCAAGAAAATCGCGCGTGAAAAGTCAGCCAACTTTTTTCATTGAAACTAGTTAGTTGCCTTTCTCAGATATCGAGTACAATAATTGATTAATCAGTAACAATTGAACAACAACAATATCAGCCCAGTATTATATAATGTCCAACTGCTGGTCACAGGCTTCCTTTACTACTGAGAGAGATTAGGCCTTAGTTTACGCTAACCTAATGCGGATTGGTAGACTTCATACAACCTCAAAATTCTTCCTGAAAACTTCTTAAGTATGCAGGTTTCCTCATTTTGTTTTCTTCAATTAAACATGTTAAAAAAAACATAATTTCCTTGACAATCTCAATAAAATAAACAGACCAAATCTGTCACATCCAGAGCGACCTACATCAGTAGCATTATGACACCAATCGTTATAATGTGTGCTATTGACTTATATTCAATGACGTCATCCGACCGGCCGCCTCCGAGCCCCAGTTATGGGCTCATTTGTACGGCTTGATGTGCATTTTATATACCTATTGGACTTCGGTTTATCCTAACTACAATACGGGGTCATCACAACGCATTTTTACGTACGCAGAAACGAGTCGGCTTTGTTTTTAACATCGGCCGCCATTCGGCGCGGTTATTTCTTATCAGATACTAGGCAAAATGGGTACAAAAAAGCGCATTGTATTGTCCAACCCGGGAATCGGATCTAGAACTTTCCTAACCTAACTTAACATATGCTTCGCTAGATCACGAAGGCAATCAATATTCCTCTTTGGCCAAGATTACTAAAGGGTTTCATTTATGCTGGCCTGTTCGAACTGAATATACACAGGCTGATCTCGGAATGCGGTACACTTATGTGGGCGACTATGACGGTTTTTAACTCTTTGTGTACGGTAGTCGCCATCCAAGCTAATATAAAATATATCCTACCACCAACATGCTTGCATGCTGTCTCGTGATTTGGTTGAACATGCTATTTGGATGAGTGAACAATTTTAGTGCTTTCAGTCACTTATAATTTCAAAACCCAGTTATACAATTTCAAAGTCTCGTAAATAAAATATCAACACTGTAGAGAATAAATCAATAGAAATATTCTCAAAATATTTTAAAAATATCGATATGAAACAAGTGGTGTAGCATCTGGCTCGATCCAATACTTCAGTGCGATGGTTACCAGCGTATAATACTTGCCGTTTTTCCGACGGCGGGGCGTGCTCGCAATTCCTGTATTTATTATTATTTGTTTTCAATTGCAAAGTAATCTACGGGCTCGCAGCTGCCGGCGAAGATGAGGCTCTTACGTGCGCAGTACTGGGTGATGAGAGACAGCGAACAACCAGACATTATTGTATGCGTGAGACAATTTCTTAGAACTCAACTGATACATAAGGCTGATTTTCCAATCTGAATACGAAATATAAATGATTAACTATATATGGTTGAACTTTTATATTCATACGATTATGTTTGACTTGTTCATGTATTTGTATTATGAATAAGTTTTATCTCAAGTTTGAAAAATGAATTTTATATTAATTAATTCGTAAAATAGTTTAATTTAAATGAATTTTATCTTAGAATTGCTCGGCATCGAATGGCCTTCACGAGATGACCTACCCTCCAGTTGAATTTCGTAGATGAGAACTAACATTTATGTGACTAAACACACTTATAGGTTTTAGTCGTTTTATTAAATTCTCTACCTGCTTTAGGTTAAGGTCCCGGGTTCGAATCCCGTAGCGGTACAGTGACATTAAGTTTTTCTGCTAACTATAGGCTGACCCGCCATCAAATATTTGTGCTCAGTATTAGCACAGTATAAGCTGACCCCTTATCATATAAAGGGAAGGAACACACATGACAAAAGTGCCCTGGTTGAACCTACACCTTTAAAGAAAAAGGGAATTATTTTTATTTCGTCAAATTTCACTGAATTTTAACAATATTTCTAACATATGTACATCAGTAAACTCGCTTCATTTGTTACAGTATCGCCTGCCTCCGCCAGTGTCTCTGGAACACGCCAAAATTGAGACGTCAATACAGACCCCGGGGAGATGATTAAAACTGTACACTCAGGTGTTTTTTACGTCTGTTCCGGGTTAAATCCTGCGTCATTGTCTACAGGACAAAGCGTTATTAGGAGTTTATTCATTTCAAACGCAGTTGAAGTCTGTAATTTTACGATCATTTGTGAATGCTTTATAGTCTACGTTATTGCTTTTGTATAAAGTGTGCAGAAAAACAAGACTTCGTTGCAACACTGTATTAAGAATCAACGCGAAAATGGAATAGTTGCGTGAATTTAACTATGGTATACACTTTTACAATTCAAATAAAGTTTAATATAGCAAGGTAAAATACTTATAGAAAATCATACAATTTTTTTTATTCAAACACGGCAAACTGATCCCACTGCACCTAATGATAAGTGGATTGGGGTCCAATGGAATGTCGACTGACGAGAACCTGAGAGGGCTGTCTATACACACATACTGGTTATACACAGGCTGAACCCGGAACGCGACCAAGTTAAGTTAGCCATTATGGCGGTTTTTAACACCTCGTATACAGTGGTATTCGGGCGGATATAAAGTCCTACCAGTAGCAAAAAACATTGTTGAGTAGGTGTACAAAATTTTACTATTGTAATAAAAAAATTATGCAACTAAATTACGAGCCAATCTTTTCGTTTGTGGAACTTTAAATTTCATGTGAAACAACAATACGGGACATTACGAGTTTGAGAACATTACAAAGTCAGTTTTATACCTTGTATTTATAATCCTGCACCTCATAGTTTTTACAAATACTATGACTAGTTAATAAAATCACATGATTCCACCTTTGGTAGTGCAGAATATATCACTGTGTACTGCTTAGCAACAGCGAAAGACAAAACACATACATATATATAGTACAGAACATAACTGTTTGGCGGCGAAAAAAGACCAAAAGATAGTTACAAAATTTGTTAAGAGTTAAACCACAATAGCTACCAAACCATTTATACAAACTTATACACATATGGTGCTGAATTCATAACATTGACTAACACCGCATTAACAAAGCGTTCAAACACTCACGTGCACTAACCACGTGCCAATTAAATGACATCTGTGTTAATTAGACGGGTAATTATAACTTGCTTTCCACCTGTCATAGTTTATTTAATTATTATGTACACCTACATCTAGCTCTGCCTACAAGAAAGCCACACAGCTGTAGGCTACAGCAGAATTGGTCTGGTTGTTAATCCAAATGTGAAGTTAAAGCGAACATCTTGACCTAATGCGTAAAGACCAACTTGAACAAACAAAAGCAATATTAAACAAAACAACTGCCGGTTTTCAATCGATCGATATAAAATACGATTTATGAGTGATCGTAAAACCAAGCAATGAAACACAGACGGAGGCAGACATCGATCCCAAGTCAGTCGTGTAGAAAAATTACACGATACAATGTTTTGATAGACGCGCCAGTTTCTGCTACGGATTTCAAATGTAAATATGGCACAGTTTTGTTTGAAACGTATTGTAGAGGATTGAATTAGACAGTCGAATTTGTTCTTTATTTATAGCCATTTGCTATTATGTCAATAAATATTATTGTATTGTATTTATTAGTTGTTTTATGTGTTGACTGTCGACTGCCTCGGTGGCGTAGCATGCGCGGTACGGCAGCGCTCTGAGGTCCTGGGTTCGAATCCTGGGTCGGGCAAAGTGATATTTGGGTTTTTCTGCTCAGTATCAGCCCGGAGTCTGGAATTTGTGCCCGATATGGCGATAGACTCGCCCCCTGTCACATCATGGGACGGCACATACTTGGCGAAAAGTGGGTGCCCTGGTTGCGCTCGGCATACCCCCTTCGGGGGATAAAATGCGTGATGTTGTGTGTGTGTGTGTGTGTGTGTGTGTGTTTTATGTGCTTGTTCCTTTAAATAGCCAAATGCATGGTATGAGTTAGCAGAAATTAAAACAGATACTCTAGAGCATAGAACTTAAATGAAGCAAAATTAATATTTATATTTTAACCATATATCCTCACATTATAATACATTATCATTAGAATATCCAATGAAATCCAGTAAAAACGCTTGCGTGTAATTAAAAATAACTATTCCAACAGTGTGCCCCATTACTGGACATTTCCAACGAAAATTCCACGAGTTTCCAGACGCTATACAACTTAAGCTGGCGACATACGGACGGAAAATATTTGGACCAGTTCTTTAAATGAGATTTTGTTAAAGCCTTTTTAGAATTTTAGCATGAAAAATCTTTAGTAAGTACTGACATTAAAAATGGAGGGCATATTATAAATGAAATGTTGAAAAAAATTATAATCTAAATCGAGGTATTTTTATATTATAAACAAACTTTAGAAACAAATAACTAACTAGTATTATGGTAACCTACATGCTCGCCTACAACATATCCCGTTTAGAATGAGTAGAATCAAAATATTCGATTTGACTTTGAAAATATAAAACAAAAAACAGTTTAATCGTGTCAGTAGATAATATTCGCAGGATAAAATACAACGCCTAATTAAAAAATTGCACTATTGCGAATTACTACAGTTTCTCAGATAAATTGAAAGCACCATGAATTTAATCATTCCGTATGATCGATGGTTTAATCTATCCGAAACACTTTACCACTTATACCTCCTTTACAAACATCTTCAAACTAATTCTGTTGCCCTTATTATAATTTCGTTCCACACTATCTCCGGTAATGGCCGCTGTGCTCTAGGTATGACCCGCGAACAATGTGCCAGCGCCCACCTGTGTAGCTGCCGAAATCAATTTTCTGCTATACGAACACCCGTGTAGGCGATACTGTATAGAAAGTAGGTGTTTTGCGAAATATCTGCTTTATTGTAAATCTACTTTGAATCGGTCTGCGATTACTCAGGTTGAAACATAGAAAACCAACACGTCCAACAATGTGCAACGATTGTCATGTTCCCATTTGATGGTTGCAGCCAGTGTAATGACTCTGTAATCACTGACGCAAGTGTTTGTAAATCTGTTTTATATGGTCGAAACTATGTTTGCCACTATTGAGTAGATGTATTGATAATATGATTCTAACATTTATATTTTTTTGGAAATATAGATGCCATATTAATTGCGAATAATAATTAAAATCTAATTTTACTAAATGTCTGATTCTATAGTCACACTGCTACGTATACAAAACATGGAGGCGTTGCGACTCGAAAAAAATAAAATACGTACAAATGCTTGTTAGGTCGTGTTATATGAAAATAAATATTTATTGAAATTTATTGAAAAATAAAATTGATCAAATTAAGGATACTTTTATTTATAAAGGTGTAGGTAAGTACTATTAGTTACCGTTCGATACGTGATGGAATATGTAGTGAAAATTGAACCAACGAATAATTGCGAAAATTTTGAACGTAACCAGACCACACCCATCCAGTCAAAAAATCAGTGTTGCTACCTTCTTGTTTACCCAAACCACAGGAAATTACTGTTTCAAACGCCTAGGATCCACTAAAAGTACAATTTTCTGATCTTTTTTTAGCTACAGTATCACAAAATTTTACAAACTTTTCGTCTTCCTCTCACTAAATGTAAACTAATCCACTAAAATCACCACTAATCACTAATGCCTATATTTTCCGCTAAAAATAGTGTCAAAACCACCAGTTACAGGGGTAAATTCAAAAAATTGGCAACATTACAAAAATACCAAACAAAATCAGGTGACCTACCTCCGCGTATTAAACAAAAATTACTTATTTGTAACATTCAATAAATCATACTGAATATTTAACCTCATCATAATACAGTCATAAATAATTAATATTCAATTATTTTCATATTCACACGATAACGCAAGCTTAATACTTAAACAATTAGTGAGTTGAACATAATCAAAAACTTGAAACCCGAAGTTAGCATACACAGTTATGGCCTAAATAGGGAACTTTGATCCAGTCTAAAGCTAACGTATTAGGCGCTTACCAGACCCAGAATTTGATCCACTAATTTATTGCCTTCGTATGGAATTCTACAGTAGAACATTAAATAGAGAGAACTGTAAGGATGTATACCATTTAATTATAACTCACGCACACCACGTCACACCTTTTTCCAAGAACGGATAAACAGAAATACAGCAAGGGTATTATTTCGTCATGTGTTCTGACCCATAGTTCTGTGATAGGGAGCAAGATTATCGCCGTTTTGGGCACATATTCTAGATTCTGGACTGATACTGAGCAAAAAATCTAATATCACTTTACCAGACCTAGTATTTGAACCTGGGATCTCAAAGCAATATCGTATCGCGTACCCAATATAATTACGCCACTGAGGCAATAGTAATTACAGTAACAACATAATTAATATTTGTCATAAATAGTCTTGGATCGCAAATAAGAAGTACTGAATGTTTGTGGCCATTGAAGCCAGATATTTAACAGTCAATATGAAATAATGTTTAAAGCTCTTGGGCGACTTTACTATATTTTAAAGGCAGGCAAAGCAAACTCGAATATATAGCTCGCAAAATTTTGGTATGATAACACCTCATACTACGTCTGAAACAGGAAAATACCTTGATGCTCTATATTTATGAGTAACAGTAACCTTTTATTCTTACAATTAGTTTTCTTTAAACAGTATTTTCTAAGTTGCAGTTAACACAACATATCAAACAACATGTTCTTTTTTTTTACTTTCCTTCTACCTACAACACTAAATACTTACGAATCAAAATCCTTCAATATAATGCATTTGAATAAAGCCATGGCAATAATTTCACCATCACTCCAACCTTTTCTCATTCGTTATGCATTAAGTTGACTAGACGCTATTGAACTAAAAATAGCCGCCATTGCTTATACTCGAATCACGAATGGAAATTCGTAGTACAAGTTCGTTTATTGAGCTCTACTTCCCGGGAAGGCATTCATGATCTGACAAAAGAAAGAATCTTTAATGTATGACTTTGCCCGCTACTGAGTTTGGTAGGTGAGGGCTTATTGTTATTGTTCATAAGGGTCAAGTTACTATAAAGTACTCTCTTCATTTTGAACTTTATTTTAATAACAATGTTGAAAAGAAACCATGTAATGCATTAAAATTGATAAATGATGTAGCAATAAATTGATATTTTATACATAGGCTTGAGAAATAGAAGACGGTGTTATTTGATATCGTGTTATTTATCATCTTCTCCTCAAGGAGATTTCAAAGGAATATAAGGTCTTTTCTTTACATTTAAATTTAACCGACTCGGGCCCACGGGGGGAATGACCAACGCCCAGTCCACCTCGTGACATGTAGGCTACAAAGACTTCGTAACCTCGGTAGAAAATTATTATATAAAACATCGCGACAAAATCCGGAAGAATAGTTTTATTTCCAGACTAGCTTCCGCCCGCAGCTTCGCCCGCGTTGATTTCGGACTTCAATAATGGAGCCGGTCGCGAACGTTCGAGAATGTTCGTTTTACGAAGCTACTCGCTAGGTGATTCGCTAGCCTCTAGGTGCCAAGCAAGCCGCCTGCCTGTGCGTTCGCGACCTTATATATATATACAAAAATAATCTTTATAGCATGATTAAGTATTCACGCATGATGGCTTATTATTAGCGTATCTCATGTATAACATTGGTGTTTCTATACCGATTTCTATGATTCTATTTTTATGGAATATTTAATAATGTTAACTTTTTTAATTAGGGATGACTGACAGTGTTATAAACGTAAGAGTAGACAAATATAATGAGAAAACTTCGAACTGCTAAGGTATTGTGAGTCAACCATAAAAGATAGACATATGCTGTCGTGGGATATTTTTTACATAATTTTAAGGAGAACATTTCCGTCATACATGATTTCTGTGTAGCTTTAACCATTAAGGTTGCACACGCGACGGAAGCGTAAATAATGGAGTAACTTCTCCCGTTTCCCAACATTTCCCTTCACTGCTCTGCTCCTATTAATTGTAGCGTGATGAAAAGTATACTATAACCAGCACAGGAGTATGACAAATAATTGTACCAAGTTTCGTTAAAATCCGTTGAGTAGTTTTTGTTTCTATAACGGTTATACAGACAGACAGACAGACAGACAAAAAATTTACTAATTGCATTTTTGGCATCAGTATCGATCCCTAATCACCCCCTGATAGTTATTTTGGAAATATATTTCATGTACAGAATTGACTTCTCTACAGATTTTTATAAGTATAGAAGAAGATAAGATTTATTAGTCAGCGATCATTTATCAACAATTTATCCCGATTTAATCCCCACAAGCCATCTTACTCTACCGTGTTCTCTATCTCTTGGAGCATTTAACTGTTGACTCGTCGCAGCGGGTAGACGAATGTGCCGCTTTAATCAACTTCTTAAGTTATATTTTTTCAGTGGCTGATACCGGAGCACTAAGCATCTGTGATTAATGCCGCGGGGAACGTTCGGAAATAAAATAAATTGCGAAATACGTAAGTTTTTATTAATAAGCTAAGGGAAGAGCTCAGTTCCTACTTCAAATGTAATGTTTTATTGTTATAAGTATGATGTACTGGTTGGTCTAATGTGTTTAAATATGATGATATAGCTAGTAAGTTGGTCAGTCTGTATAAATTACCAAATGAAGGCGATTAGAGTGTTGTATTATGCAAATATTATAATCTTATAAATAAATCATACTTGTGGCGCCATCTAGTTTGTGGCAACTAAGGTTTGTATTTGTTCTCTTGTAGTTCATGGTCTGTGTGAAATGTTGATCGTGCAATGTCGTTCATTTATAAGTACAAATAAAAGATGTTTATTAAAAGTTCAAAAAGTTTTCCTTTAGCAAACTATTCCAACAAAGAGCTCTAATGCTCCATTTTCGTTTCAACCACAAATACCTACTTAAAAACTAACTCAATACCGGAATGATTCAGCCCATTTAATTTTGAAACCCATAAATAAATTGTGAGCAATAATTCCGTCATATTTACCGCGTTCATAAAGCGAAAATATCTCGGATTTAATGAATGCCCCCAAAGTCGGGGTTTCACCGGTCTCCCCTAATTCTGTTGTAACTGCGCAACTTTTACAATTTCTTTAAAAAAAACTTCCCAATGAACCACTTTTGTGAATTCCACGAAATTCCACTTCCGCGTTTCCACACAACTAATTGACTGTCTGAATTTGTGTTTTGTCGCTTGTGAAAAGTAATTTTGGGTTCTCCCGCGGGAACCTGCGAATCATTCAATTGGAAAGTTGTTTACTGGATGATTTTCAATATACAAGTAATGGACTAAGAGCAAGATACAAAAATATATACACATACCTACATCACGCCTTTATTCGCGAAGGGGTAAGCAGATGTGCAACCGTACGCTCACTTTTTACCATATATGTCCCGTCCGTAATGTGATAGGGGCGAGCCTATCACCATATCGGGCAAAATTCTAGACTCCGGGCTGATAGTGAGCAGAAATACACAAATATCAGTTTGCCCGGCCCGGGATTTGAACCTAAGACCTCATAACAATGGTCGTACCGCACACGCAATACAACTACGTCATCAAGGCAATCATACCAAAATGTTCAAAGATTTTTTATACCTATGCTTTATGGGTATAATCATAGCGTATTTACGCTTAAAACGTGACATCTTGAGTCCAGTTCTCAAATAGAACAACATATCACACAGCAATAAATTCTATGACAAAAGTACTTTAATTTGAAAGAGACACTAATAAACTGTCCAGGGGAGCAAATATCCCTTTCCATTAAACCAGTAGTACATCGCTCTCCGTCCCCGAGCAGATTTAACCACAGGTTTAATTTCCACTCACAAACGAGGCTTAATTACATCTCTTACAAGGGTTGGGCCACATATTCAAGTATGTATCAGGAGTGGACACTGACTCGTTACAGTGGGTTACGCGCCACAGTAATTGTGACGTCGAAAGAGGCGGCCCTACTGATTGTCACACGTGACAATCGAGTGCTGTAAATTGGACAAGATGACAATCATCCGATGGCCATTTCGATAAACGATGCCAATCGCTTTTTTCGTTCCATCGCGTAAGTGGTCCAATCAGAACAAAGGTGTTTTGACATGCTTACAAATCATTTATATCGATTAGTTTATTGTTTTCTAACAATAAGAAAGGATCGAAGATTAAATGCATGTTTAGATTTATTAGAAATTAATGCAAAAAATGCTGAATGAATTTGGATAAAATTTCGCATACTGGCTAAGTCTAGATATTTAGGCTATTTTTAATCCCAGAAAATTTCATAGTTACTCTTTTATATGGCGAATATACTTCAACTAAAATGGAGTCATGAGAAAACCTAGTAATATGTAATAAATTATAAGTATTTTCAACTTAAAAAGTATAATTTGAAGAAATATTTACATTAAAGAGATTATCAACAAGTTCTAATATGTTTCTAGTAGTTAGCAAAGTCTGGATACTGGAGATGCCGTATCGAGTTCCATTAGTAAAGTATTTAAAACTCCACGCACTCTACAGGGACATCAACCCTTAACCTTCGCCAATTAATTCCAACCTACTACTAAAATATTTATAATAGACAATCGAGACAGACGATTAAGACGGGCTTAGGGGGCATTATACTGTAGGCTATAAACAGCGAAAGCATAAACTAAGCGTTTTGAGACAAAATTCTTCTGATTATTTCGTAATGTGGCGAGCGCAGTATAGTCGATACCATATAATGTAAAGTTATTGATGACAAAGATGCTATATTATTATACAGTTGTAAGGTTTATAATCAGGGGCCTTATTCTCTATCCCGCACTTATTTTGACAGTGTGTAACAAGCACGCAACACAACGCGTCATGTTTAGGACTATAGAAATTTGGCTTACAGAATACCATTCCACGCACATTTCTCGAAGATAACATGACACGGCCGCGTTACGCGTTTACACTATCATACAGAATAAGGGCCCAGGTAAGCAACTTATAGCTCGTGTAGGTAATAATCGTGTCTCGGTCAAACGACAAATTTGTAATGTTTGAACTTCTATACTTACGATGCTATGCCAATTTTTTTATACTTATATTATTGGCATGGTGACTGCATTGTAGCTAAAGGTAAATAAAATAAACTTATTTTTGGAGCTGGATATACACAGAATGATATCGGAACGCTATACTTAACTAGGCCACTATGGAAGGTTTGCATAACAATTTCTTATGTATGTATATATGTATTTATTTAAATTAACACCTCAGTACCCCCCCCGTGAGCATGAAGGCGGCAAAGTCTTCGAAACGTCGGGAGAAAAGTAAAATATTAAAACTGCGATAAAATCCGTAAAATAGTTTCAATTAAATAAAAATCACTATGGAAGGGTTTTAAATTCAATGGTCGCTATTTGAGCGGACACAAATATCCTACTACTAGAAAGTACAGCCAACAATAAACCTTGCAAGTAATCAGAATGATGCCGACGTGTTACTATATAATAACAGTTCGAGTTACCAGCACTCTCTCCTGATACAAACGCCATAAAAAGTTAATTGAACTTCGAAAATTAATTAAACGATAGCAGGAAGAAGCGATGAAAAAACAAATTTGTAGAGGAACAAATAATGGAATAATCAATAAAGCTAAAAACTGACAGAGTATACTGACACAAATTAAAAACGTGGATGTGAGTGATATTTTGAACAATATTTGGCGCTAAATTGAAGCATAATCATTTTCACTCACACTCAAAAGACTTCCAGCTGAGTAAAACTGTAGTATAGCTTAAAATGAAAAGTGTGCAAAACAGTTCATGGAATCTGCATATTAAGTATTGCTATAAACCCATTACAATGAGATTGGGGTAAGTGCATGATGATTCAAATTGATATTATTATCACGGACTCAGCAAATGATACCAAAACCTAAATTATGCGGTTGTCCAAAATTACCTAAAATTAAAAATCACGGTGACACACAAGTATGAAATATGACTAGTCCAAATTATAAAGCCAAATCTTAAACCTTTTCAGACCCATCCTGGCAACAAGGTCAATGAGACGAAGTTATTTTTAATCCTAGTTTTTCATTTACAAAAGACAAGATCCCAAGTCCAATGAACTCGGGTATTTTAACTCTGGAATGTCGCGTAATATTTTCGCACCCCGAAAGTGGTCTTCCGAGAAAATTAAAATCGAAAAACTTATAACAGTCGAGATTACAAGTCGGATACATTTCGCGGCACAGATAGCGGTGTCTCGCAAAAAAGATTTTTTTGTACAAACTCTCTCGCCTCAAGGGGACGCATTTAGTGATTTCGCGATGTCTTATTTCCATACATATTTTACCAATTTGTATGTCATTCCACATTAATTTTCTAAGATTAGTTTGTTTTCTCTTAGTTTGTTGTCTCATTTCTTCAAATTATTTACGATTTCCTAGATTGATTTTTATCTGTTGTGTAATAATACATCTAATATTAGTGCGAGCAATTCTGCATCAGTAAAGGCCTAACCAGGGAAATGCTACTATAACACATAGAATCACCAAATAAAATAGTTTTCGAAATATAAACTTTGTTATTTGAATCCATTATGCTGCATTGGATTTACAAGGTTTCCAATTCGACTGTCCCTTATCCCCAGATCAAACATAACATTAATTTGAATATATTTTAGGGGATCGCGTCTCCAAATATAATTCTAAGTACTTCCGCAACCTTCCGCCTTGCAGAGTGACGTCACGGGGAGATAATGAGCACTCGGAACTTAATTAAAATTGTCCAGGACGAGCTGTCCTTTTAGTTCTTTCTCGGTATTAAAATGTGATTTTTTAATAATTTAAGTATACATTTGGAGATGGTAATTAAGTTTTCGCTCCAGTTACGTCCGGATAATTTTAATATCGTCACTAGTAATGAAACTCATATTGAAGCGAGTGGGTTATGAATATAGTTGATGGGGATCCCAACGCGTTGCTGGTTGAGCGCGATGGTCTTTGCATGGAATTACTATTATTTTTTTATCTTGTAAAGCCTCTTCCCGATCAATGGTCGATAGAGAATCTAAACGAGCTTGCTGGTTGCTCCAGTACCGTGTCCGTGAAGTCAACGCATGGAATTACCATTTTTTTATTTGATCTTACAAAGCCTCTTTTCAATTAATGGAGTTCTAGAGATAGACAATCTATTTTCTTTGAGTCCCATTACTATAGAACAACCTACGATATTTTTTTGATTCTATTAATGTAAATCTTTATCTCTTTTAAGTAGAATCAACATAATGATTTCTGTTTACTCTAATGTTAGACATCGAATTTTTATTCGTAGTAGAAAATTATAATATAAAAAGCCGAGATAAAATCCTTAAAATAGTTTTATTTCCAAAAAATCAACATAAGTAATATTGTACGTGCTTTACAATAATGTTGACCATACTTAATTCGATCTTATTATTTTTTATGTCTTACACAGAAATGCGTTTGTACTCTGCAGTCTTTAGACAGTAAAAACACACATCATGCATTTATCCCCGGAGGGCACCACGTTTCGCCAACTGTGTTCCGTCTCATGATGTGATAGGGAGCGAGCCTATTTCGCCAATTCCGGGTGGATACTGAGCAGAAATACCAAAATATTACTTTTCCCGAGCCGGGATTCGAACCCAGGACCTCAGAGCGCTGTCGTATCCTGCATGCAGTACCACTACTCCACCGAGGCAGTCGTCTGCAGATAGTAGCGCTATGTCCATTTCTGCTTTAATAAAATTAGAAGTTAAGAGCATATAATGATAGTGCAAAAAATTATATCGCGTACTGTCTGATACATTCTGCATTTCATTCTTTCGAATTACAAAGTACCCCAATAATAAAAAATCCTTTAAATGCGACGTAATTTCACCTCAGTCGCGTTTTACAGCTAAGAACTGTGACTGAACTTCTCTAATTAGATGAGTTTTATTAGGATTCCAGTCTAGTTTTCAGACATTATGGCTTACATGCAACGTTGAACTTTACCCTATACCCCATACAGGTTACATTATGTTTTATTTTTCTTAAACAACTCAGAGACGAAACGAGCTCCATAATTCTACAGAAACAGTATCAACTCTGCAGAAAACTATGTTTTGAAACTAGATTGTACTGCACTACGCACGTCATTTTAAGATAATCTAACGTAAAGTTATAAATCTTTACAATAACATAGAAACGAACCTTATAATATATTGATTTATGTAACAAATAATTTTGGTGTAGTATATGCCGTTAACTAATACGGTCATGTATATAAAATAACGGTATCATGTATATTTACAACCTAAAAACTTAAACCGAAAACTATGAACTATACCTTAACCTTTACGAAAACTACATTACCATGGAAACTACAAATACGTTGAGACTTGGGAACAATCCAAGAAAGGAATGTACTTATAAAATTTACCTCAACAGCCTTTCTCAAAATCTTTATAAAGAAACGCTTAACATTTAAGAATCCATAAAATATCCAAATGAGCATATTATTTAAAATTATTATTAAAAATCCGCCAGCTATAGTAGAATAAAAATATATAAACCAATGGATCTATTTATATAAGTAAGTATGTTACCCTTCAAAAGCGAAAACAACTGGATTATTCAGTTTCTGAATACTTAATAATTAAGCTAACTCGAAATATTTAGAGAATGTAGACCTCCATTTCATTTTGTCGGTCTTTTTTGATGACACTACACCAACAATACTTATTTTATAAATAAGCCAAGTACAAATAGCTAATAGTTTTTATGAGCGACCATCCACCTAACGATAACATTTATTCGCACACGAGTATTATATCCGTCTTTCTGGTTTAAACCAACAGCTCCACCACTCCTAAATCAATTTTTCTACACTTTCTCCGAAAAACCATTCGCGAGCGTATTATAATTATTGCGACTAGGCAATCCCAACAGAGTAAGATTTGAGTTCATTATCGAGAAAATAATAGAAATTTCCCTTGAGAACTAATAAAAATGCAAAAATCATAAAAATTCCCCGCATAATTCCCAACAGCAATGTTTCAAAACAAAGCGTGCCGGAATGGGGTATCTGGGAAGAAACTTAATAATGTACCCCAAACTATTCATCACTGGTAGAGTTTCTGATGCGTTCTATTCAGACGGATGCAGCGAATGCATTTATTATGTATATTTCTTATTTAAGTTTATATTTGAATTTATAGCTGCGGCCGAGAGCTGGAATACTGCATGAACCTTTCGAGCACTTGTGTATACTTTACCCCTTTTGAAAATTATTTATACTGACTTAACTAAGCAATTGTATCACTTATACAGTCAACGTAAGGTTTATAAGGCGAATAATTTGACAACGCATTTATGGAATTTATGGTTATTTACGCTTATTAATTATTCATACAGTTGATGATTTGTTTTATTTAAGGAGATGACTTTACTATCATAATTTCAGTATACTTTTTGAATTAACTACACCGCAATCCAAGTCAAATCCCTTTCTGAGTTACAAAGACTATCCCGCCCTCACACCCGTTACTACATTTCCTGTAAGCCAGGATCAACGATGACCCGAATTTAAGGACGGAAGCGAAACTCAGCTGACTTGAAGAAAACTCCCTGGACAGGTATTTAAATATAAGCCGCTACAAAATTAACAATGAATGCTAAGACAGGAAAACTCAAATATTATTATTCTGATTCTAGTTCAGAGTTAAGGTCATGAACGTAATGACTAAAAAAGCAAGTACCTCCGAAAAAGTCAGACTTCGCTTTAAAGTTACGTCTTTGAAAATTTTCCGATAAATTCCAAGCTATCAACTTTAAGCTTGATAAAACCTCATCCATCGAAGCGCTCACCTTAATGCCAACAAGAATAGTATAAAATATTGATAAAGTACTGAAGAAATCCTCCCTGATTAATGTCTCTTCTATTTTGATCAATTATTATTCACATCGTTTGTATGTCGAGAAGAAACTAATTTATTTAGAATCCATTTAACAACTTACCCCAGTTAGTTCCTGGCAATGTATTTTTATTTCTTATGTTGTATATTTTAAAGTAAAATATGGAATGAATTGCTGGAAGTAAGACAAGTGAGACTAGGTTCTGGCGTTCTTACAATAGATTTATTGCATTTGAAATGTTATTTTACATTTATTCGTTTTTACCCTATATTGCTGCTGGTACAGTTTATATTATTCTTGTAAACAAACATAGAATTTGAATTAATTCTAAAATTGACTTTATATTGTTAGACGAAAACATTTTGCTAGATTTCTAATATAAGTTTTATAATATACTACTATCAAAAATATATATTGCGTGTAAATTTATGCACAGAATATATTAAAAACCTGGCTGAACTCAGTCCCAAACCACATCGACATCTAATAACATTTTACTGTTGGTGGTAGGATATATTTATATCCCTTCAGATAGCGACCAAAGTACACAAGGTGTTAAACCCCGCTATAGTGGCTTACATAAGTGTGTCGCGTTCCGAGATCAGCCTGTGCATATCCGGTTCCAACAGGCCGGCATCTCTCTCTCATCAGTCGACATTCTATTGGACCCCACTCCACTTGCCATCAGGTACAAGGAGATCACTTTGCCAGGACCATATAAAAAAACCGTCTCTCAATTATGAGCTAAAACGTAAACTATGGCTAAAACCGTTTAAAAGAACTGGATATATTTTTTTTCTTACACACACATACTCACGCCTTTCAGTCCTAAAGAGAGATGGAAGCGCAATTGGTGCACTCACATTCCGCCGTGTGGATTGAGTATCCATAGAAGGCGAGCCTATCGCTATATTAGGCACAAATTCCAGACTCCAGACATCAGTCTAGATTTTTTTTTTTCATTGTCAACTGAGTCGAGGTTTATATTTTCTTATCTCATTATTTATCATTTTAAAGTTTTTTAATTGTTTCAAACATATTTTACAATTTATTCTCATATACCCATCCATTTTGTATTTACCCCAGAACCCTTTTTATTTAACAGGAAATCACGACGCCTTTGTGTTTACTGTGCTAAAGCCCGAGTCAAGACGTCGAGGTTGCTGCGCTGGGGCCGGCCATATCTCCAGCAACCACAGGTACCCTAGATTAAGTCCCATGGGGCAGGTACCGGACCCACTGGATTAAACTTCCGCGCGGACCTCAGTCACACCACTTTTATAAATGTTAATTGTTTGCTTTTTGAGAATTTAGAGGCTTTTTCAATGGATTAAATATAATAAGAAATAGTAAGTAATATTTTTATTAAAACAAGATAATCCTAACGCTTATAAAATATTTTATTCACAGGTCTAATCACTAATGCAACCATATTTGGGCTATGAATCGATTTCTGGAACCGATTCCTAGGAGAGGTAGTCAAAATATAATTTATGAAAGAAAAATAAGTTGTCCAACACAAATGGTGATAACTCTGGTACTGGCCTGATACTCCACGGTCAGATATCCTGTCAGAGTAGCCCTTTACTGGCGGCGATTGAAGACCATTTGTTCGCTGGCTATAAATTCTACAACGCAGATACAGCACGGTGTGAATGAGAGCGCGGTAAAGCCAGGGCTTTGCTGCAAGCCCGGTCATTCCTCCGCGTCACTCGAGATCTAATCAAGCCTAAGAGTGGCCGCTTTGTTTAACGTTCACTTACGTTTATTTGTAATCGTATCTTTATTGACTCTTGAGGTGCTTCCTACTTGCGACCACGGATGTGGGAAAATAAACCATGAGAAGTACAAATAAAGTCTTATTAAAGGACTTTTATAATATAACCTTTGTGTATATATTTCAAAATACTCTGTAAAACACGTATTAACTCTCATTTCCGTCCCAAAAGCGCTGCACGGGCGGTAACAACTTGTTGCATCAGTCACAAGTCAACGACAGCTGCTCAACTGTTGATAATGTAGCTGTAGCACCTTTCAAACT
This sequence comes from Manduca sexta, assembly GCF_014839805.1. Classification (NCBI taxonomy): domain Eukaryota; kingdom Metazoa; phylum Arthropoda; class Insecta; order Lepidoptera; family Sphingidae; genus Manduca; species Manduca sexta. The sequence continues at coordinate 2,681,395 of NC_051122.1, read as the reverse complement.
CATAGTAAGTAAGTAGCCTTTAGGCATCGCCTAAGTATGAATTTTAGGCAAACCAATCGATGACCTTATCCGAGGTGGTCACCATAAATAAACAGCCGTATTAAAAATAATCTAAATTATGTTGCCGTGGCCGACTCTGAAATGGTAATTATTTGAGATTTTTCAATAGACCAAAATAATCCTCAAATATGAAAGATACTTGAACCGACCACACAATCATAATAAGAACAATTTGTTACAAAAAATGTAGAAACGGCGCTCAATTTGGGCCCGTTTTATGCCTTTGTTTGTTCACAAAACCCGTAACAGTAAGCAGAAGTAATTTGACACAAAGAAAGTAAAAACATTGGTCTACGATTCTTTCAAAACATCGGATAAATGTACATGTCCTGCAAGATATCTTAAAGCAGTCGGTAAAACACTTAATTTATTATTAATATCTAATGATTCCTGGGTACATTGTTCTATAAAAAATCCCGGATCAATTATCCTCGGTCCTATTTGCAAATGGTGGCGCTTAGCAACAAGCGGCGACATCATTGACGAAACGAAGGTTTTGCTTAATACTTTAAAACAATCACTTAGTTAAACAATATTTCCAACCGCAAGACATCCAATTCCAGCTACTTCAGTAAAACCGCTTCCAAGCTGGACAAAATTTAAAATCTTTCGCCACAAAATCCTCTTGCTTCCTTGAAACAAGACACAACATCTTAAAACCATTTACGTTCACCGCGAATAAACACAATTTAACTTGGCTCCGTTCGCTTTTCGACGCAATAACTAAACTTCTTTGTCTACAGGGATATTCTGTCTCGCTCTCTTACCACTCATTAGAAAGGAACGCGAGATAAAGAGCATTTATCGTCGGGGAAGAAATTAAAGTCGCGCCGAATCGAAAGGTTTTATCTATGTGTCGATAGCGGACACAAATTATGTGCTTCCTTGAATTAAAGTTGAGTTCCGTACAAACGACTCGACATTCATGCGTTTTTGCCTTACATCATCAAGGAAGCATTTGTTATTAGAGGTGTGACTAATGTAGAAGAAAAATCGCCGATGATACTCCATAGTGATCCTCTTCTAGTACTAACAGGATTAACTACCATAAAGAGTTGAAAAATTATTAAACAAAACCAAGCAACTGCGCAAAATGGTATCAATAGGTGGGATCACTTTCGCGTATGTATGTACCAAACTTATTACATTTCACTGAGTTCAGTGTAACTTTATATTAAACGTTGAAATATGAATATTCGAAAACAAGTATTCTAGGAATCCAATAAAAATGTTAAATAGGAACAGTTATGTGGAACAAAATTAGCACAAAGTGATTTTGACAGCTTTTCAGAACTTGTTTTCGTTTGTGGTTTATTTGAGGCATACGGGTTTCATGAGTTGAAACACATAATCTCAATTCAATTGAATTTATTTAAAAAAAATATTAAATACAGATTACAAAATAGATAAATAATACCTTCATGTTTATTCCTAGTTAAGCGAAGTCTCTGAAGGTCAAAGTATTCTTGGAGTTGTCTATATTTTTTTCCATGTTACTGTTTTATTCTAATTCGACCCACGCTTATCCTTTTTTCCAACTAAATCCTAATAAAAGCTTACAATTTGATGTCTACAAATTATTTTGTAGCTCAAAATATACCGAAGTTTTTAATATTAGAAATTAATTAAATTTACAATCGAAGCAGAAGCCTTACATTTCAAGTAAAGTTGACTATTTCAAAGCAATTAGCACCAGTTAACAGCCACTTAAACATCAAGTCACTCATTAATAATTAGGTTAGAAAATTATTTAATTTCACTTTAGAAACGACGCTTTTAACATAATTACTCCAATCTGACATTCTTATAAATAATTCTAGAAATAAACTGATTTAAATATTAGCAGAAACTTTTACATAATAATTAATCTTGAAACCCCACCCGTAGCTTGGGAGTGTGAGGAAGTAGATATCACGAGTTCAGGCCAATGATAAAAGAAGTATAGAGGATGGGTAATATGGTCACGTGACATGCGGCACATTTCATGAACAAAATGGTGCCGACTCCGCCCCTTACAATAGTGATATGCTAGTACCGAAAATTTTGTATCGACATCGAAGAATTAAGAGAGACAAACAAGCCCCAAAAAGATCAAATACGAAAGGGGTTAGGAACTACCATAATATAAATATAACAAACCATAATGTAAACAAACACACTGAAACTGATTTATAAGTAACAATTGTTAAACAAAGCAGTACCTGTTGTGACAAACATCCAGTTGTGTTTGATATATATTTGTATGTTGCACTATTCCTTGCTAAAAATTTAAGTTACAGATTAAGATATTTATTTAATACATGATAAATGGAATAAGATAGCGTAGCCAGCAATTATTTGGTTGGTTTTATTTTATTTTATTATTATGCTCTTTGATCGAGAAACATAACTATGGTTCAGCAAACTAAAATCAATGACCGTAAAAATGGTGGTTAAGATAATCAATTATAATAATTATTTGCAATAACAACAATATGATTAGTATCTATTTCCGTGCATGCAAAGGTTGCTCGAAACATAAGATCGCCAATTGTAAAAATATATCTTACATTTCATCTTTATGTTGTTTCTTTTATGTTTATCTATTCTTTTATGTAACAATTCTAATTTTATTCATAGCAATATATTAAAGTAATATTACTATTAGGTGAAGTATAATAATCATTACTATTTTACTTATCGGGAATATTGTTGGAAAACAGTTATCTTTACTCGCGTTAATTAAACGTGTGGTTTATGCATATCTTCTCAAAATGTAAAGAAATATGTATTTGGTGTAGGATTCCAATCACGTCGCTCAATATTCTCAATTCATTTTGCCTTGGTTTTTAAATTTTTTGGTTATCTTAAAAAATATTCTAATTTCACTTAGTTTGTCATTCTGAATAATACAATATTGATGTGTGCTCTAACATTCTTTCAAAGACAAAAACCGTAACTGATAAACGGGCGTCTGTTAAAATATCGATATCAATAATTTCTAAACAAATCCACCCACCCATCCCTAAGCTCGTGTGTAAACAAACATAATGATTTTAATGTGTATAAATCACGCCTAAAAGGGTCCAAAGCTTAACAAACCAGATCCACATATCATTTTAATTGATAAAAACACATCCAAAAAGTAATTATACAAAGATATTTGCTAATTTTCGGTAAAAACAGTTACTAACCTATGAAAATATATTTCGGGGTCTTTCTTGCGTGAATTCGATTTGCATCCTTTCACACAACACTGAGTCATTTTCGAAACTTAACAAATACACTAATAAACACACTGAACAATTGAGAATATGATTATATTACTTTAAATTCAATATTTATGAAGATTTGTTTACATCGTCTGACACTACATGTACTTGCCGACTGGCCAGCATAAAATGGCGTTTCTGCCGCAAGGCGGTCCCAGTGTGTTGAAGTAAACGAAATAGTGCCATATGCGAAGAAAGCAATTATTTTTGTCTTTTTTGTTGCGTTCCAAATAAGCTTTGAGTAAAAGAGATAGACATATATATTGACAATTCTGCGTCGATTTCCCTAACATAAATATAACTTATTCATATAGCTAACTTTTGAGGCCTGTCCTCTTTATATTTAGTCATTGGTTCAGGCCTACTTCCACGAAATGCGCCTCTGACTGAGCTACGTATTTATATTTGATTAATAATTACTATTCACTTTATAGAGGAAGCACATCGTGACCTTCACAAGAATTTGATATATATGTGAGGTCCCGGATTCGAATCCGGGTAGAGCAAAATTATATTGGGTTATTCTGCTCAGTATGACCCCGTATTGTTGAATTTATGCTCGATACGACGATATGCTTCCACCCTATCACATCATGGGACGGAACACAGATGGCGAATGTAACCAAATTGCAACTTTACTTGCCTCTTCAGGGATAGAGGGGTGATGTGTACTTGTTTTTTTTTTGTATGCTTATATTATTAAGCATAAAAAAGAGAAATATACAGGGTTATTCGAACGTTTCGGGGTTAGATAGTGTAAACCGAGAAAGGCAGGCCGGAATAATTCCTGACTAAAGAGTGTTTATCTTAATGACTAACCGTCTTACTACTTAATACGTTTGCAATATATAGTTATTTAGTATTTCGTAGAGCTATGTTGACGGACATTTACCGTCAGAAGAAGTAAGACAAAATGTTGCTTTAATATGGCAGAAGTATACAGGGCTTAAAGTAAGGCCCTTAGTACACATTAATTATACCAACGAGTTGACGTTTAAAAAAATCAACAAATGTCTGCTCAAAACAAGGATCTCAGTAAAACCGTAAATTGTTTCTTATTTGGTACTAATTACCTAGCTTTAGACAAAGTAATTTAATTTTGTAAATCAAAAATACTTACTTTTAGGATGAAAATGTAAATTCCAATAATAAGATTACGCGTCTATTTAAATTTAAAATAAGAAATGTTTAAGCAAATAAAATTATTCTCTAAAGTGTAGTAATAATGAAGATTCTTCGAAACTCGGAATATTGATTCGAGCATCCGTGAGTGAACAATACCATTTCATGTAGATTCACTTAAACGCTTCACAATTCTGAGAACTTGTTAGTAAATCTTGTTTTATGTCTTATTAAAAGCTGTACAGTGTTCTTTGATATTAAATCATTGTATAAAATACTTTTTTACAGTACCGTACCGCGTAAGTATAATACAATTATTATTTTTCTTTTGAGAAATACTGTTATTAGTTTTTTAGTTACCTTGTCTCTTGTTTAATTTTTTATTTTAATATGAGTCTTTTGAATTATTATTTTAAACTGGCGATGTTGAATACTGAGACTCGTGTACTGTATGGAACCGCACTGCCCTTAACTCCTATAGATATTTGTCGTTGAACGTCCAGGAATTACATTAGCTGTTACGTTCTTTTAATCTCAACACTGCTGCGCAGCGGACCTACGCAGTTGATGCCGTGCCTAGCCAAGGACATTAAACAAGACTATAAAATAAGTACAATTCAACGCATATGTTAATAACCCAATCAATTCCAATTAATAATTCGTGAACGATCCCACGACCGCAGTCGCGACATCGAAACCGCATCTTAACCTTTCCCACACGGAATTCCACCGCGCCAAACTAAACCTTACACCAACGCAACAAAGTATAAATTCAATTATAATTAAATTTAAACTCATGGTTTCGTCGAGATAAATGAATTCTTGCTCATTGACGATCAATCGAGCCTGCGTTATCTGTGTTTCGGGCCTTATCTGGCTCGTAATGCCGCCTATGGGGGATTTATAGGAGCGGATGTAGGTGATAGGTCTGGGACGTATCTCCGACCTCCGACATAATAAATACAGGATCTTGAGACGTTATGATTGGTGCTGCCGTGTCGGAAATAATAATGGTATTCGTGATTGATATTTTGAATGTTTTTCGGCGGTTGAAATGTTTTTACTGTGATTTTTAATTGCATGTTTTATAACATCTTTATTTTTTCTTACTAACTATATTATAAGTGTATGATGTAACGAGCCAGTCACTTAAAACTCAAACATAGCAGTAGTTACTACTGCTTGAAGAGAATACTAGCAGGCGATTGGTGAGATCATTTCGTCTTTGGATCTTCTTGTTTAATCTTACTCTTATAGATTTGTCACACCAAGGTTTTGTACGATAGGCTAACTATTGTTTTAATTACAACAATTACTTTTATCACGGTAATTTGTTCCCGTGGATAACATTTATTTTGATTTTTAATTACTTTGACGTCGTACAGATGACGTAATGGATCATTACAATGATTTAGGGAATTTGGTAGCGGAAAAGGTAGTGCGAGGCTGCGAGCAACACCTAGCATCTTTTAAAAATATATTTCCTGTATTCAATCATTATTCATCTGTATGCAAGGTAGACATACGACTTCATAAAGGTCACAGGAACACGATGGATGCAGGCCACTTTCGACACGTCCGTCTGAAAATCTTTGAAGGAGGCCTATGGTCAGCAGTGGCCTTTATGTAGCTGATGATAATTCAATCATTCTAATTTAATAATACCAAATATCCACAAAAGAAAAGCCGTTCAATTTAGAAGTTCCACGGCGCTTAATTGCGTGGCAATCGAAGCCTTATCCGATGGTGATGCAGCTCCAATTAATTTGCGAAGGAGCACAGCACCGAATTCAGGCGCTGTTTCATGCACAATGCCTTGTAAATTAATTTCCTTTATTACACTTTACGACCTTATTAATGGTAGATCTCTCGTATGGGAGCTTCGTAGGGTACTACAGTCAGTATTGTTGTTCTTCAATGAGGGAAATCGTAACAGGAGAGCAATTAATTTTACGATTTAAGCATGGTGTCAGTGAGTGACGCAGACCTATTTCTTTAGTTCTATGTGTTGTAGGAATCTCTCCAATTAAACTTCAGGTTCAAATTTTTTTTTATTGCTTTGAATGACGAGACAAGCTTACCGTTCGTCTAATAGTAAGCGATACGACCGCTCACAAACAGTAAAAACACTATCCAACACCTTTTATTACAAAGTATTGTTTGGTATTCCACTGCGCTTGCCATTCTCAGACATGTTAAGTCTTATTATGTCCAGTAGTTACACTGGCTACAATGTCCTTCAAACCGGAACATGACAGTGACTATACACTGCTGCTTGGTGGCAAAAATAGACATTGCGATAGTACCTACCCACGTTGACTCTCATATATACTAACCAATAACTACAAACATCAAAGTATATATTAGGTACAGTTTTATTTTTAATACATAACTTGTCCGCATTCCTACACCGAATGAATCAATCTGCCGAGCGCACTCAATCTACCCTTCTTTCTTCTTACTACCCTTCATCTTGTGTTTTTTTTTTTTTGTATAAAGTTGCCACACTCAAAACATAAATACTTACATTATTATTGTTGATTTATAAAATAGCTGATATCAAGAGAATAGTAGACGAGTCGAAGTAGCTGTATTTAGTTTCCAAAAAAAAACGCATTGATCGTTTCTACTAAGAGTACAATGTGTGCTGACCCTGAAGTATCAATTTATATTAGCGCGTGCGATTCCAAATTCAAAAAATAAATAATATACGTTTCGAGCAAACAGCTCCAAAACTGTTTGCCCATTCATTTATTTTTGTACGTTTGTAAATGTACTTTAAATAAAATCCTTACGTAGAATTGTTGGATAGTTTGTTTTTTTGTCCGCATGTGGAGGGTACATAGTATTCCTTTTGTTTTAATAAATGATACGAACAGGCCTCTGATGATAGCTTTATTGCCCTTGGATAACATTTTAAGCATCTTATTCTCACCGTGAAACATAAAACTGAGTGTCATATTGGTCAATAAATTCATCAGTTCCTCTGGCTACTATGAACTATTACTACCAATACAGAATCGTGCTACCAAGCCATCGATTAGAAGCTGAAATACACATTAACGTAGCCATGTAACGTCGTCCAAAGAATACATATAATAGAACGAGCATAATTAAAATAAAATCGTAACTTCAGTGTGTACAATCAAAAGGCCAATACAGTGTAACTACTGAACATAAGACTTAAAATATCATGTCTTAAGTTGGCGGACACAGTGGAATACCAAACAATACTTTTGTAATTCTAGGTGTTGAATGATGTTTCTAGTATTTACGGTCATATCGCCTACCATCAGGCAAACGGCAAGCTCGTCTCGTCATACAAGCAATAAAAAAATAATAATAAAAATGAAAAAACATTGAATTTAACAAAAGGTGTATATTACCAGATGCATCAGCCAATTGCAACCAAAAATGAATGCGACAGGAGTCGCCGCGAACCAATCCGAGTATCACATCGTAATTTAGTTGGAAAACTGTTGAAAATTTGATTCGTATCAAACAAGGCGCAAGTTCGGCCGTTCGTTAACATTTTACATTCGCGATAACTTTTTGATTTATTCTCATTCATTTGTGTCATTTGAATTTTTGATTCGTGCAAGTTTCATTGTCATTAATGAACGGATTTTCATCTGTCAATCGTAATATAGTTTTTAACGAAATATCTGGTTGTGACATACAATTTACAAATTGATTAAAATGAACACATTTAGAGAAATGTTAAATCAAAAAAAGAAATTAGGTACACGTCTATAAACTGATTTATGTCTTTGGATAAAATTTAGATTCTATATAAGCTATCATGACTATCATTATTTTCGATTATTCACTACAGTAATTATCATTTCCGGGAAAAATCATGTATTCGACAAACCCGGATAAAAATTCAACTTATCAATCAACGAAGGGATTTTATGTTTATAAATGGCCCCAAGGAAAAAATCCCTAATATTAAAAACACATATTATTGTGGCACAAGCAAACCCGTACATACCAATAAAACTCAAGAAGCTGAACTGTTAATTTTAATAGAATTATCAATCGCGCCCAACTCTCCTCTAACTTCTTGATCATTGAAACTTGTAATCCGATGGAGAAATTATCGTCGCACAGAGAAGATATCTTTTTTAATATTTTAAAATCCCGATACCGTAAATTAACTTGATAGAAATGCAAAGATTGACCTCTATACACAAGGCACTGTTTTATTATACAAGCAGAAGATGGATAAAAGTATAAAATAAATTTTTGCTGTATCACTAAGCTACCTTATTGCGGACACCGACATATTTTGATCCATTCAAAGGTAACATGGATATAAACATTACTAGTGTGAATGCACTGTTATGTTCTGGTTTAAAGCAAATTGTAGCCAGCGTAAATACTAGGCATTACAAGGCGTATGTCGCGGGGTGATGAGCGTAATGGAATGCCAAGTAATTCTTAAATAAAATTTCTCTATAGAATGGCTGCTGGTTATGGGCGGTCGCATCGCTAGGTAAGCTGACGATTGTCCCTTCATTCAATTACAATAAAAAATAATTAATTATAATGTTGTGTGGAAAACAAAAATTAAAGTAAATTCAGACACACTTCCCTTCACTCTTCTACAAACAGTTAGTGTTCTGCAGGGCACGTTATAAATCACAAAAATATGTTTTTATCCTTACATCCAAACACAAAGCCGTGCGAACTTTTCGACGGGAATATTTCGATCGATCATTGACTGTTATTTAATTAACATCGAGTAATTACGCGCTGTGATAATCGATGGACGCCGCAAACTCTATGTAAATATCAGAATATTTTACTTATAAGTAACATTAGACGCGTGTTAGTGGAAGGGAACCTGATATACTCTGTACACGAATGGTAACAACTATATTTATATGAGTACCTATTTTTTTTATAGTTGCACAGCAACGTTTCCTCACTGCACCTGTTCATAAGTGAAGTGAGGTCCAATATAATGTCGACTGACGAGAGGTGATTACCCCTAGGCAGTCGACATAATTATACCAGGCTGTTGGAACCGGATATACACAGGCTGATCCCGGAAGGGAACCACCTAACGTGAACCACTATGGCGGGTTTTAACACCTTGTGTACAGTGGTCGCTATTCGACTGGATATAAAATATATCCTACCACCTTATATTAAGAATATCTTACTCGACTATATATTATGTTGTAAAACTTGTAACTTGATGTGACTCTCGTCCTGCCATCACTCAGGGTGGTATGGGTGGCAACCAGCATTATATTGATCGACCAACAACAGCATCGCTGTCACCTCGCATCAGTAATGCGAAATATAAACCCAATCCAACCTCACGATGTTTTCCTTCGCCATTAAAGCAAGCGATAATTCACAAAGAATACACACATAACTTTAGAAAAGTTAGAGGTGTGAGCCCTTGGGATTTGAACTTGCAAACATTCGTCTCGACAGACCGTTTCATACCCAACTAGGCCATCGTCGCAATCGCACGCTTTGTACTTCCTGAAAATAAGACGGTTTCAAAAACTTGAACTCAGGAGCTATATTGTAAGTGACTAAGGCTGCGTTAGATACTCGTATGTACTTGCATGTCAACCACTAAGCTATCGGAACGTGCAGCGCGGCGCAATCAGTTAAAAGCATACGGACTCGATGACGGCTTAAGGGTGACCGAACGCTTTCAATAATATTGACAGTATCGATGGACTGTTGAATGTTTGATGGTTAAACGTTGTGTCTGGCAGTTGAGGTGACGACAAAAACCTTTTTATAGTAAAATAAATTCTAAAGATTTACTAAAACTAAGCGAACCTATTTTTTGTACGTATCTTAATAATGAACAATTAGTGAGACTTACGTGAGATTAATCCATGAAAAAGAAATGAAGCAAAACGTAATTAGTTCACAGAATTGCTTAACGTAATATGGACTTGGGTAGTTGATTTATTCAAACGTTTTAATTCTATTACAAAATTCTTGCTTTGGCCATTGCAAATATTTACACAAATTCTTTGCTCTAATTGTTTGATAAAGCTTGACCGTGTGAGTTCAACCTAACCAAAACCACACGTTAAAGACCGCTTTAAGGGTCCAGTATAACCTGCATTTGTACAGATTGCAAGGTACACGGACTTCCGGTCTGCCGTCTGAAAGGAAATTAAAACTTCTCAAAAAACCACTCTTCGAAATAAGAACTCGACGTAAGAAACCGACGGAACTATTATTAAATCCTTTTACTGCAACGGAATTAAATAGAATACGAAATTTATTTTATATTTTTGCTCACGGTCCGTCTGCGTGATAGTCTTGGAATTAAAGTAATACAGCGCACTTTTTGGTAGTAATAACCTTTATGTTAATCAAGGAATTGAGCTATATTTGTGCTAAATTTCATCTCAACAACTGAGCATCCAATAATCTTCGCAAACCACCACAGTTATGCGCAAAATACAAATTAGGTTAGGTTAAAAGGGCTTATAAGAAAGCCTTAAAAATATAAGCAACTCCCGGCCACATTGACATGTTACTATTTGGTCTAAATATGGAAAGCTGATAGCGGGCACTTGGTACAATATAATCAAACGTTGGGAGCGAATCAATAGGTCAGCGGAGACGAGGGGCGAATATAACGGACCCTTGTCATGCGCCCATATTACATATGATATGGCTGGTAGCACCACGCTGGAAGTTTACAGTAAGGCAAGCGTTAATAGGTCACACATTGGCTTTTATAATGTAACTTTTTTGTAGGCTTAGTTTTCTTCTGGCCTTGTAGTTATCCAATGTGGGCTGTAAACACTTTTTCAAGCACGTGGTAGTAAAGACTCACAGACTTATTCAACCTAACATCACTAAATCCAATCCTGACAACTCAAACAGAAAAAATAATAATAATCAGTATTGTCATAAATCACTGATTGCAATCAGACAGACGCTAAAAACTCTTTCATTTACAGCACCGCTTTTGGGACTATACCACTATCTAAAGATCAGGCGATCGGCGTTCTATGCTACAAAAAAATCTCAAACACATGTGCTACACTGAACATTTTGTATACACCGCAAGGTCCAAGTTTGAGCCGATATTTTATTTCCTACACCTTACGCGGTTCCCCAAGGACTCTAAAGGGTTTAATGCTCGCCCAGAAATGTGTACGTACTCGACAAAAATGCGCCATACCCTATATTTCAACATGTTTAGTGCCTCTAGAATTGTAAAGGAATAATATCAGCCTTGTTTTTTTATCGAAGAAAACTAAAGATACAGGTCGGTTACCTTTTTTTATTCGGACACTGCAAAATGACCCCACTGTAACTGATGGTAAGTGGAGTGGTGTCCAGCAGAACGTCGACTGTCGAGAGATGATTATAATAATATAATAATAATATCAGCCCTGTATTATATACTTGCCCACTGCTGAGCACGGGCCTCCTCTACTACTGAGAGGGATTAGGCCTTAGTCCACCACGCTGGCCTAGTGCGGATTGATAGACTTCACACACCTTCGAAATTCCTATACAGAACTTCTCAAATGTGCAGGTTTCCTCACGATGTTTTCCCTCACCGTTAAAGCGAACGATAAATTCACAAAGAATACACACATGATTTTAGAAAAACCAGAGGTGTGTGCCCTTGGGATTTGAACCTGCAGACATTCGTCTTGGCAGACGAGACATAATTACACCTGGCCAAATGACACAATTATGCAGGCCTGTTGAAACCGGATACACAGGCCGATCCTGGAACGCGAGACACTTACGTGGATCACTATGGTTCTAACACCTTGTGTACGATAGTCGCTATCCGAGCGGATATAAAATATATCGTATTACCAGCAAACCACAGCCTGATGGTGAATAAAACTGACCATGAATACCTACAGCCAAAGAAAGTGGATGAGTAGCGATTTTAAGATGGCATGAGACAATTCCCAATGTAGAGAATGATGATTTTATTCGGCAATCCACAAATTGTATGAAACAGTAAGGCCGTCCTTTTTTAGGTACATTAATGTTACAGACAAAAATGTCTACATAGTCCTACCTTTTATGATATGTCATTGGATAAGGACCTCTATCTACCTTATTTTAAGAATTAAGAAGATTGACATATTTAACTCTTTAAATTGTCGTCAGTCAGCTATTGAGTTCCATAAAAGAATATTACCCTTTCAACACTGCAGCCAAGATAGTGCGGTTGAAGCTAAAAAGACAAGGGAAATACGTCATGTGAAATTGCGTTGCACATTGTGTGGAATTTGAAAGAGTTTAGAGCGTGTCGCGTCGAATATTGGTGCAGCGTAGCGACTCACTGAGTTTGTATGAAGGATGACTGTATTCCTTATAAAGACAATATTTCACGAACTACCGAAATAAGAGATATAAGGAAACCTGCATATCTGACAGTTTTATATAATAAGTATTTCATATGAATGCGACTGGCAAAACAAAAGGCACCTTGGCCTCTAACTTGGCAGTCCAGTCAGGGTAAGCCATCGCTGTTTATGAATAGTATCTATAATAATATGTTTTATACCTCTCTATCCACCCTTGTTGAAGATGCAGTGTATTTAATATTGCGCTTCTCTTAACTTTAAGTAATACGAGCAGAAGATATTAGTAACACATTATTTCAATCTTTTGACAACCGTTGGAGCGAACAATTCACTCATTGTTTCTTTCCATTCACCATCTGAGCGAATGAACGAACGATTCCATTCAGCGCCTCTCCAAAGACAACTCCATTGTCAACGGCTATGAAAAACTGGTGATTGAAAATGTCGTTTCTCGATAAATCCGCGTGAATTGTCGTTTAGTTTCCGGTTATTTTATGAAAATCTTTTAGCACGATAAAAGACAAAAGAACGCTTTAATTTTTTGTACAAATCATAAACTTTAAAATAATAGTCTGAGTAATATGTCACATTAGTACTAATTTATGAATACAACCAAATTTTATTTTATTAATGTGGTATTAGATCTGAAAAACTAATATTTCTACATTCCCAGAAATTATTTCGACGTAGGCGGCAATACCACATTACCAGAGGACTTGTTTTCACTGAAGAGGATTCCGATTCGAATCGTTTCATCGAATCTTTAATCTCACATGTACATTTTTAATCATTGATGTTATAACGTGATCAAAACCTATAACCTTTGATCTATAAGCCGGTAGAGAAGCTCACCAGTTTCAAGAACGCAAATAGACCAAAGAGACATAGTACATCTCTATTTAGGATATATAAACCGAGAGATAAATCGCGTTGAATTTTATCTGTCAGTATATAAAGCGAGGGTACGTCAGCAGGCAGGCCGGGGACTGAGGCTCGGGTCTTTACGACTGCACGAACCGAGCCGGATCGAAACATTTACTGAATTTTACTTGCAACCTTAAGAACAGCGATTTAAACTTGATTTTTAATTAACTAAGAATTGAAATATTTCTCAATGTAATCCTTATTGTAATCCGGAAAGTTATAAAGACTGAAAATGCATGAAACTAATTTGTCTTCTAATTTAAAATGACTATCAAAACTATACATCTAAATTATTATTTTGAAAAGCAGGCTATTTGATACTCTAGGTATACGTGTGTAATAGCATTTTATCCGTATTCGATCTACAAGTATGAAAGAAAGAGGTCGAGAATTTTTTATCTTTACCGTACCGACCAAAAATTAAATATGATTATTGTTCCATATTCCATTTTGTTTTAATAGTTTTATTTCAAGCCAAGCTTTTAGACTTTTATAGAAGAACCGCCACTGCTGACAAACTAACTTCGCATCATAATAACCTCAAAACAATGGTTTTAAGTCAATTTAACTAAAACAGCACCACTTGATTCAAATTGGCCATTAGTACAACAGAAAAAAGAACGTAAATAGTTGTTCAACTTGCAACAATATTATCCACTTAAATAACCGTCCTGACTTCTGACTTATCACATACCGGTTACTCATCCATTGTAATTGGTGTAAAAAAATAAGGCAAGGTCATTCTGGCCACAAAACACTAATACGTGTTTTGGTATTCTATAGGTATACTGTAAAGTGACATAAGTTACTGTAAATTAAAATCCTTAACAGGATATTATAATGTGTAACCCGGCTGTGGAACTTCCGGGGGAGGGGGGGGGTAATTATGTATCTAATAGCGGAACCTCGCCGCCCACCCCTTTTCACCCCATGTGAACCAAATTAACTTAGTTACTAAGAGAATCACTGTAAATATTACACATGGAATAATTAGGGGGGAAAAACCTTCAAAGGACCACTGTGAAGGCACCACGGACATACGGATGTCATTGGTCGACTTATTTTACTATACTAAATATACTATCAGGCTTATTAATGTCATTTTGCTTTGTAAGACAAAAAATATTAATTAATTTGATGATTCCGCGTGCCGCTTCTTTCGCGGCCCCAAGGGTCTCAGTCTCGACAAAGCTACTCAAGAATTTGATTGACGTGAAAAACTGAAGCCAGGACGTACGTCAGCGCGTTTTTCCAGTTTTCATTTACATTTTCCTTCGAAAATAAAATCATTTGTAAAATAATTGGTAATTAGATAAGACATATTGTTTTTATTTTCCTTTCTCAATTGACTTGATGTTTTTAAATTTTCATTATTATACAAAATATTGGAACATCAATCTCGATGAGTGATTAGAGAACACACAAGTAATAGAATTTTAATTAACGCGCTCTAAAAATATAAAAATAATATCATAATCGAGTTAATGATAGCATTAAGTTATCTTTATCTAAAATCATATTTCCTGAAAAATAGTAAAAGTATATTTTTGGAAATATGTTTTATATAAAGTAACTATTACATATAATATTCGTGTAGTAATCACGTTAAAAGGCCGTGGATAGTGCAGTTCTCAGATAATCTGTGTGTGTAATTTGTAAGTATGTACGACTATTTCGGACCGGTCAATAATTTTCTATTTAATTATTGTTCGCATTCCGTGAAAGCGGCGATAGCCTAGTTGGGTATGGAACGGACTGCCAAGACGAATGTCCGCAGGTTCAAATCCCTAGGGTACACACCTCTGACTTTTCTAAAATCATGTGTGTATTCTTTGTGAATTTATCGTTCGCTTTAACGGTGAAGGAAAACATCGTGAGGAAACCTGCACATCTGAGAAGTTCTCTATAGGAATTTCGAAGGTGTGTGAAGTCTACCAATCCGCACTAGGCCAGCGTGGTGGACTGAGGCCTAATCCCTTTCAGTAGTAGAGGAGGCCCGTGCTCAGCAATGAGCAAGTATATAATACAGGGCTGATATTATTATTTATTATATATTCCGTGAAATAATCTATTAGTAGTGACGTTACATAGACTTTTTTAAAAAGTCCTCTGATGAATTTAGGAAGTCCATAATGGTCATTAATAGGAATATATAAAGCATATTTTTGTTAAATCTTTTATGGAATTAGGCATCCAAAAATAATATTTTAAACATTACTGAATGAGTTAATTTTAAATAGTAAACTACATACCAATGCAGACGCTAACTATGCTTTGGCCGCTTAGTGCGTGATTTAATATGGATTTATATTCATTTTTTAAATAGTGCACAATTCATTTTAAAAGCGGCTTCCTTAAAGCAAATATTTCATAAATCCACGGTATTTCATATATCCAATGGTAAGCAAACTTAAGCCTAATAACATAATGAAAAAATGATAAAATTCTTTAACTAACCTCCGCACAGCAGCACAATCGAGAATTCAGCGGGTGTTTAATTCAACGGCACGAAACAGCCGCCCCAGAAACTTCCCACCGGTGTCTTAGAAAATTCCATCTCAAATAAAGTCATTACCCACGCCCGAAATCCTTGGGAAAACTGTGAATAATGACCGGGAATTATGCTGTGTTTTATGCTTTTGCCGACAGCACAGTATAATTAGAGCACAGAAGTTACAATACGTAACATTTTTCAACAGACTGATTATTTTTTTAAACGAAAGTCTTTGTAATTTGTATATATTTTCTATGAAAAAAATAGACATAATGTTTAACTTATTTACCCATTACAAAACGTCGGACGAATGAAAAACCAGCTTGGTCTAGTCGTAGCTAGCTTCAATAGACAAACGAAGAGAGAGTTTGACTCTCAGAGTCGCTGTATTAAATTTGCTTAGGATTGCCGATTAAGAAAAACACACATGAATTGTTCTGGTTGGTAATTAATGCGTGATATTAAGTTTGATCCTTATCTCACGATAGAATACGAATAAGTTCGCTAAATCTCGGCTGCAATAGATGCGTCTCTGCCTACCCCTATAAAGACGACATAATGTTAAATCTTATATTAGAAAATGAGTTTTGTCCTTTATCTATCGATGGACAAGTTTGTGCTATAGACAAATGTCTTCATATAGCGACTTGAATAAAATCTCTCTCCAAAATGTTGCCAGTAGGTAAGTGAACCTTCTGTAGGCTAAGCAGCTTGCACCGTAGTACAGCAAGGGCGGGTAAATTTTAACGAATCACTGAAAAGATTGGAGCCTTTGCCGGAAAGAATCGGTGTGTGAAATTAGATTGTTTTCCTTGGCTCCGTTTCTTATCACTTTATTATAACAAAGGAGCGGCGCAGCAATGGATATTAACCTAAGATCTTATAGATTGAACTGCTTGTTTGGATTTTTTTTTCGCTATTTTCGTTAGAAATAGACCAGTAATGTACGCACCAAATTAAAAATAGTAGCTATGAAATTAATGAACGTATTTTCTAGAAAGTTTTAGATTTAATACGTCATAAGTCGTAATTGGTAATAAATTGAAGTTCGTCAGCATCCAAGCCACTGGTTAACATGCTAACATTCCTGAAAGATTATAACTAGTAAGATAATTTACCATGTTTAGTAAAGTGGTGGCTTCATGTGGAAATTCGACGGATTTAAATTTTAATATTAAAACTTACAGGTACATACGTACAACTTGTTAGGTTATTTATTTTTTTTCTTACCTACAAAACAATATTACCAAAATGAAAGATTGTGAAATGTCTGTACCTTTATCTGAAGTAAACGCAGTGACAACTGAACGGATTTGGATAAAATTTGGTATATTGGTAGACCATGTCCTGAATTAACACAAAGGCAACATCGAATCCCAGTTATTTCCCATTGGAAATTACGTATTTTTTATATGATTTTTAATATATACTTAGCACTCGTAGCGTCGTACAGTGTTTTAGGGTCTTTCTTGGAGAAAAAGGCTTTTTACACGGACGAAGCCTCAAGCAATGCCAAGTCGTAAATAATATTCAGATGTTTCCAAAAGAATTTAATATATTTATTAGCACACCTTATAGAAAGCTACTCTACAGACTATTTTTATTTTAATTAGTAACGTCTTTTCCGGGAATACATTTCAATACGAGTGGAAAAGTAAGTAAAAGCTTGTGACTAAGTAAAATAAACGCAAATGTTAATAATTTTAACGTAACATTTGGAATGTCGCGAACTTATCCGACGAGGCATCTCAATAAACTAAAAGCGACTCAAACCTGAATGTCATTAACAAATTAGATTTTTATCAAACATACTTTAACGTTAATATTTAGTTTATTAATTTTGTTACTTTGATGTCGAAGTGCTAGTGATGCGAAACGCTTGGGAATTCAATTACGGTAAATATTCGAATGGTTTTTATTCCGATCTGACTAATGGGTCAATGTTTATTAGTAATACATTAATTATGAAATTTTATCAATATGTTTCATATATGTACTATCGTAACTATTTTATTGTCTTTATATTATATGCATACCAGCCCTGTATTACATAAATACTGCCCACTGCACAGGCTGCCTCTGTTACTGAGAAGGTTCAGCCCATAATCCACCACGCTTCCCTACAAAGGTTTGGCAGACGTCACAACCCCTCGAAAATCTTATGGAGAATTCCCGGGTATGTATGTTTTCTCACGATATTACGCCTATATTGTTAAAATATAATTGAACGTAACGTGAAGACAAGATACTATCTAAACAACACATAAAACTGACGATATAATATTTTTCTCAATGACCCAGAATTCCACGAAAAAGCAATTTTTCATGTAATCGATTAGTTGTGTGGCACATTACTATAAGTAACAAATTACGTCGCACATTTAATATGTTACGACCGCTTTGCCGTTTATTCCTACCATTTCTTGAAGCCCTCCCCATCCCTCACCAATTTGTTTCAATGATTGAAGCTAATTGAGTGCCTTTATATGTTTGTGGATAATAATTTATGTAACATGTTTTCAAATAGAGGTTAAATAAATCAACAAACTTCTTCTTATTATTGTTCATTTAATTGAAGTAAACGAATTGTGTGTGGAAAAATATGTAAACTATCAGAGGTAATTTTTCAATCATCAAATAAAAAATATCCAGGAAATATTCTTTTCAACCAGACATTAAATAGTATAGTTAGTTATTCTTAGAAATCCAACGCTCATAATAATCATCAGGCTGCCTCGGTGGCGTAGTAGTACTGCATGCGCGGTACGGTTGCGCTTTGAGGTCCTGGGTTCGAGTCCTGGGTCGGGCAAAGTGTTTTTGGATATTTCTGCTCAGTATCAGCCCAGAGTCAGAAATTGATGCCCGATATGGCGATAGGCTCGCCCCCTATCACATAGTGGGACGGAACATACTTGGCAAAAAGTGGGTGCCCTGGTACCCCTTTGGGGATAAATCCGTGATTTGTGTGTGTGTATAATAGTCATCAGACTTTCAACATTTTAGCTGTGACATAAAAAAACATTCGTATGCATTAAAGCCGTTTCCAGACAACTAAGTCGACGGCAAGTTCACAAACTCACTACACTCTAGTCTTAATTCAGTTCCAGTGTATCCGCCGACCGCAGGGCCGTCGCGGCGATTTGTCGATAAACTACCGCGAAACTGTACCACCGAGGGGAAGAAAAGAGGGGAGAAGCGTTTAAAATGCCAACTTTTCCAATTATACACCCTGTTGTAGTTTATTGAATTTGAATCGGCGAGCGCTATTTGATTCCTAAGTTGGAATCGGCCAACTTGGCCGGAGTTACTTGATTGTGGAGGCTGGATGTTGAGGACAACTCTTAGTAATGGCGCGAGTTGTAGAAAGAAGATATCTGGGATAATGACGAACTTCTTCCGTTGTATACTTCAGCAGCTACTTTAAATATTTAAATGTTGATTGTAACTTTTATTATCTTTTTAACAGAGAATTATCGATCAGGTTCCAAATCTACTAAACGTAAGAAAAAAATACGATAGTTAAATTCAGTAACCTATCTCTCCTGGAACAGAGTACAACGTAGTTATAAGTAGCATAAAAAATGTCAGAGAATGAACCAATTTAACATCACACCTGAATCCAGCTATACCTTCGAAACAAACAGGAAAATTGAATCGCGCACACTCGCTAACCAACTTGCGCAGGTGAAACAGTCCAAGTAAATTTCCTTAACTTATTCGACATTTCTTTCACTTCTCGACGAACCATTAAAGATTCCCACATCGACGCCAATTCTACTGATGTGCCTTTAGATACAAAATTACAACTCAATATCAGAAGCGACTGTATCCAGAGCGGAGCCGCAGTAAAAATTCGATTTGATAACTTTTGCGAAACGCGACCAACTTCGGCCAAGTTGCTAACTCGTTGAGTGTCGTGGTTGGAATACATTTATCTGACTCTTCATCCTCAATATCAATCTTATTGTGTTGTGATAGAGATGCTTTTGGTACGTCATGTATGTTACAAGTTACAGATTTATTAGAAACCATGTTATGAACATCTGTGTAAATATTTAGCTAAAGATTTCGAGCGTTTAAATTGGCGCGGTTTCGAATCATATATCCGACACACATTGCCAGAATTATACATGAATCTGTTTCTGAGTAAACTGTCATTTGATTTAAGTTTACCAATATCTGGATTTATTTGAATAATTAGCAAGATATAGCCCCTTACTAATAAATGTTATCAGAATCAAAATCAGGGGTTAGTTTCATCTTAGAAAATATGTGACAAAATAGAACATTATTACCTCTAGTAAATATGTACCTATACATATATGAAGTTTGGCAAGGAAGATATTTTCCATGCCTCCAAAAACTCCTTGGAAAATTTCAACCCTAATAACTAACCTTTTAATGCTTAAAAGCGAAACTAATACATCATTCCAAAAATCCCCACAAGAATATTCCAATTTGAGGATCCGTATGCAATAAAACGAATAGGGCGACGACAGCGGATACTTGTAAAATTGTGTTAAATGGGCGGAAGGTGATCTAGTCTCCTGTAGAATGATGCCGCGGCTGTACGGCGACCATGTTACTGGCACCCAATCAAAAATGTAATAACAGCAAGCTGCAGTGGCGAGCGATGAATTTGCTAAGAGGGAACCCGACACAACATAATATAAGTACTAATATGCATACATGCGGTTTGCAAATCGGTCTAACGATAATTAGATTTTACACAAAATACGAAATGGAAGCTGGGTGGAATCGGGTTATGTACCCTTCGCCACTGGCAAGCTGCTCCTTATAAGTGATCGGGACTCATAAGTTATACTAGAAGAATCGAAGAATTATGGAGAGTTGCAACTAATAGGTACATCTAGATTTCGTCGTGTAATGTAACGACCGAGTCCGTATCGTGCATTGCCGATACATTTGTCTTCTGTATAATGACTCCATAAGAGTAACCCTTAACAAATCCTTCTTGTACATCCAGCATCAAAAAAAATAAACACACAAGCCTTAAAACATCTACGACCATAAAACAATCATCATTTCATGATCATAAGAAGTTTTCTATCAGATGAGTTCTATGTCGATTGTAATAGCATCAATAACTAATATCCTTGGCACATTCATAAAGTCTGGTGTCCACAGCGGCTCGGTCCGGCCAGGCCGCGCTGAGTGCCTCACGATGTTCGAATAAATCCCGATATTATTGTTATTGCCTCTGATGGCGCCCGTGCCCGCCCCGGTGCCCGCGCCTCTACGACCAACCACGACATTAAGCCCCTTATATTTCCCGCAGTTTACGTAAATTTGTACAATATATTTGAAGCATGTTGTATTATTTTTAATGTTTTATTTATGATTGAAATCTACGCCTACGGAATGATGTGATAAGGTCATGGAGAAACCTTACATGCTTATATAAATATCGAACAACTGCTTGCAGACGATTTAACATTGATGAGCGCTGGCTGATTGTATTTTTAAAACAACAATATTTTGAAACCAGCAATATTTAAACCAACATGTCGGTCGAGTAATAGTAAAAATACAACCGCCGTTAGACTTGAGTAATAGCGCCAGAATTTTAATTTTCTGTCCAGTAATTAAGTTAGAGTTTAAATGTCATTCACCCTTTTATTTCACCCCTTTATCCTTATTCTTACTTCTGTTAAATTATTAAAAAAAAATCACCTGCACATTATTCAAATAACAATTATTTTTTACACTAAAATACAACAGAATTGTACAGGTGGTGTAAGTCGTAGGTACATTGCGACATAAAAAAGCGATAGTCCCGACACGGACGGGTATATCATTTCCAGAATAAAGTTGAAATAAATAAAAACTGATAAATGAAAAATACTTGATAATTCCAAACCGCACAAAAGACTTACAAATGTGACCATAATTAATATACACATGAAACGTTATTTTTTGGCAGCGAGTTTCTTTCTGAGTGACTCGGGCATGGGCGCGGGCGGCGGGCGCGGCATGCCCGTGTACACCTTGAACGCATCGTACACGAACCACTGCAGGCCCGTCAGCGTGCCGATCATCACTATGCGCGCCACCAGCCCGCGCCAGATGCCCATTGGCCCCACCTCCGCTATGATGCCCCCGATGGACGCGCCCGGGTCCTTGTTCAGCTTCGACACTATCGTGTCGGAGGGGTGTGACACGATCGCGCACATCACGCCGGCGATGTACCCCGCCGTGAACGTCACGATCAGCTGCTCTGTCTTCGTGCACTGCTCCCGCGGCTTTGGAACCACATTCTCGTACAAATACTCCAAAGTTTTCTCAAAAGACGAAAATTTCATCATGGTATACGGCACTTGCCGACCCCACAGAGGCGCTAGGCCCCTGAAGAACACTCCGAAGCCCTCGGTAGACAGCATGTGCGGCATTGCTTTTAGCATTTGGGACGTGTAGCCAGGCGTCGTCTGCATCCTCACTTTGGTGGCTTCGAAAGGTGACAGGAACATGTCGGCTATGAACTCGGCCGACGCTGACGCAGCTAAATACAAATACGTTCTGTACAAGTAAGCACTCTCCTCGTCGACCATTTTGGCAAACTTATATTTGAAGTACTCGTATCCGGCGAATTTCACGGAGCCTTGTAGGGAGTAGCCTATCAGGGTGGGCGCCCAGCCCTTAACGAGGTTCTTTATGCCACCCTCCGCGTACGAGATGCCGAAGCCCTTGAATATGGACTTGTACTTGCCAGGGTCGACTTGCAAGCGGCACTTAACCAGGTCGAGCGGCGTGACGAAGGTGTGCGTGGAGCCGCACGCGCACGCACCGCCCGCTGCGCACAGCATAAAAAACTTGTCGCTGTACATCGCGCACGAGAATTCCTCTTTCGGTTTCTTAGACATTTTGTTGACTTAACTGTTCCAGTCACCGCTGAGATGTGATCAGATGGTCAACACCGCTACTAGATACTCAGGGATTTAGTGCGGGTCTCAGGGTAATTACATAAAAATATAACTTATCGGTCGTTGATGCTTTTCCGTGACATGTTGACGTGACAGAGGATTTATTTTTCACGCGACACGCGCCGCTGTAAGGAGTTTCGTGACCCATTTAAACTGAGCCAGAATGAATTTCTGTTGGAGCCATCCGCCCTCAATCGTGGGATTACCTCGTGTCAATATTTACAATAATAATATTTGTTGACGCTTCTGTTTTCGATAAGTGGAACACTTTCTGGATAAAATATTGTTTTCATTACGCTTACTTTACGTTTCATAAAAGTAAATAATGTTTTATTTTATTTAGTGTTATGAAATGTTATTTATGCCTACCCATGCGAAGTCTTTAATTAATAATTTCAATTTTATTTCAATCCCAACCCACCTTTCTAAATAGTTAATTGATATTATTGGCAAGTCACGGAAATGGAACAATCTGAACAAAGAATGGCCGCAATATAGAATGTTTTTTTATTGACCTGCAGATATCTGTGGAGATTGATTAAGTTCAATCGCACTCGCACTTTTTCTCTATATAATATTGTTTTGGAGTACCAATTAAAATTATTTCTTATTTATTTCCATAAAAATGAGTACAATTTAAGATCTTCGATCCGATTCCCGGGTAGAGTAAAATATCAAATTTTAGTTCAGTATTGCGCGGAGTCTAGAATTGTCGACGGTAATTAATGGAAAGTCGATCGTTTCTTACTCAGAACAATGACAAGCAGTTTCTTATTATACAATACCTGGCATATGGCCGATGTCCATAAACAATCATGTCAAAAAAAATCTGATTGATCCATTTTCACGATGAGTCAAAAAAGTGACCAGCATTGTTTATGAAAATCGGAGGTTGGCTGGCAATTAGCACTCCTCACACTTACCAGTGAAAGGGCTAGCTCATTTTCAATTCATCAGGGATGAAGATTTTATTAAAATTTTACTCTCATTTAAATAAATTTCATGTATATATACTATAATAGATAACGAATGTATTAAAATAGTATAATTTATTGCCAAAATTGTGGTTTTAAACTGACAGTTAAATTATCGCGCGAATACGGATCTACATGCCCTGTGATATATTTATTTGTTATTGGCTATTTTTTTATACGGATACATCAAAGTATACCGACTGCACCTGATGGTAAGTGGAGCGGTCCAATAGCTGGTTCACTGACGAGAGATAATTACCCGTTGACAGTCGACACAACTAGGGATTGCAATCCGGTACAAACTTAAATCCGGCCGGATTCAGCCGGAATCACGAGAATTACGCCGGATCCGGCCGGATCCGGATTGGTATTTTGGGTGTGCAACATAACGCATATTTCTAACTTCATGGCATAATCTAAGGAATAATATACAGGGAAAAAATAGAAACGATTTTGTGCGAAAATCAACTCTTATTTATTTATAATTATTATCAGTCAGTTATTATATAATAATTAGTCTCAAAGATTACAAACAACAGTGAATTATTTATGGTTTAAATTAAGTTAAACCCGTTCATAAAAACTAAATTAAATCAAAATCATATTCTTCAATAATCCAAATAAAAATTTTCAAAATCAACAGCTTATGGATACTATACCCATGCATTCATTACATCACAGATCACTTTTCTTGTTAGAAAAACGCTCTTAGAAAACAAATTGTATTAATAGTATCATCCTTTAGCCTACTTCTCAAGGAACTGCAAATATAACCAGCGGCCGAAAAAGCCCTTTCAGCTTCAACACTGGTTGGTTTCACTAAAGTCAAAAAGTCATATATTAGAGACAAGTATTTCCCTCTATCTCCTTCAGTTTCATAAGCGCTCATTTCTTTCTCAAGTTTTTTAGTACTTTCGCACGGTTTTGATAAGAGAAATTACGTTTTTCTTAATATATCGGAACCGGCCACCGGATCCGGTGATATTGTTGGATCCGGTAGACAACGAAAACGTACCGGATCCGCCAGATTACCGGATCCGCCGGACCGGATTGCAATCCCTAGACACAACTATACCGGGCTGTTGGAATCGGATATACACAGGCTGATCCCGGAACGCGACACACTTACGTGGGCAACTATGGTAACTTTTAAATATATTCGCCATTAGCGTTTATAGATTCATAAGTTTGAACTGAGATATATTTTTAAATGAAAAGGTTATTTAAATAAAAACAAAACAAATTCATATTAAACATTTATTTCTTTCTTCGTCGCTTACAACTAGTGTTAAAATATATCAACTAAATACAACTAACATAATAAATTTCATGTATACACATATTTACAAAAACTTTATTGCATTATTTCTTGTACTAGAAAATTATAAAAAAGAATATTAAGGCCAGCTGTACACAGATATAAAGCAGTGTGTATGCTCAACAAATCTCAGTTTCGTAACATGGACTAGAGATGTCCAACAATATCGATACCTACTCCATTTACATTAATTAATCTCTTTCTTGATTTTACTTGCGTGAACCGCTTAACAGATCACGCAGGATTTTTTAACATAATTAAATCGACAAATTGAAAAGTATCTCTAAAATATTCATCTTAAAGTACGTTTACAGCTGTCACCAAAAACGTTATGTGTGAGTAAACAAACTTATTTGAAGAAAAAAAAATAAATAAATCGATAATCTACTCACTGGCCCTTGGTTTGGTAAAGTGATGTACTACTAGTGTTACATTGTTATCGATAAATTACACGTATCGACTAATATTGCCATATCCTTACGTCATTCTCTCACATTCTAATACTGCCGTCGAATTCGCTCTCATTTGAACCCGATTTAAGTGCGGCAAATATTTTGTGGCGACGGCCAAGCTAGATGTATAGGAAAGTTTTAAACGTATCTGCCCGTACCCATCAGAGTAAAGGGGATACACATATGTATGTATAGTAAGGACATATAACATATATATGTTTTTAAATCGTATAAAATCATATGCTTAATATCATTATCTTTTCCGTAACGTATCTTTAAAAACGATTTTGAAGATAAAGAGATTCTAGCAAATCATATTTCATGTAAAAAGATTCGTTGTATTCGTTTTGTCGATTACACTAAATTGGCACTTATTTTTTGGCACAACAATTCGCTAACACTGGACAAATCATACATAAAAATCGTCGACACATAATATTTCGTCACACAAAAAGAACCAGTCTATCGATGTATTTTTAGATGGGACTATCGATATCAAGTCCCATCCCAATTATCCAATATTTATGAAAGTATATAAAAGTTATATAATTAAAAATGTTTTTTTTATCTGTTTTTATATCCCATTTGTTTTCAAAATTCAAATCGATACATTTGAAATAGAAAAGTACTCAAAATGGCAGTGCAGTAATGGTTCTTTAGTGGCAGTGATCCTCGAATTTAAATATTTTACGCATCACCAATTACTCTAGTGAAACAATAGTACAATAAATGGTAACTTTATGGCACTGAAATGTACACAGAAGTAATATTAAATTCCATTACACAATTTTGAAAGAATGTACGGTTTTGAATCAGTCGATAATATTATATAAAATAATTTAACAAACCTTTGAATTTTAAGGAGGTCGAAATTTTTTAATGTCTATTGAAATGCATTATTTGAACAAAAATACCTCTTGTATAGATTTTCCAAAGTTTTCGAGAGCGAAGTAAATACCTGAACTTGTCACTAGAATAATTGGCGACATAATACCGATATGTACAAGCGCGCCGCGCCGCCGCTCAGCGCGCGGCGTCCGGGGCCACCGACACCGACACGTACAGCCGCAGCGGCGCCGGCACCTCCGCCGCGCGCCGGCCTCGGCGGCGCCCCGGCTCCGGCGCCGGCACGAACCGCGCCTCGATCTCCAGCTGCCGGCTCAGCACGGCGTCGGGCTTCAGGTGCTTGCGCAGGCGCAGCGCCCACGCGCCGTCGCGCTTCGACAGCGAGAACAGCCGGTCGTCGTCGCCGTACGCCACGCGGTAGTGCGCACGCGCGCCGCCCGCGGCCGGCAGCAGCCGCACCAGCGCCGCGCGGCCCCACGTCTGACGCGGCCGCGCCTTCACTACGATCAGCTCCGCCTCCGGCTCCAGCAGCGACCGACGACCTGCACCACGATACGGAATCATAATATAACAATTATTATTAGAATAGTTACGTTAAAACACGAACACCCAACGATACTCACGTCGGCTGCGCCTCTTTCGTTTCCTCATGACAGTAGTTCCGTTCGCGTATATGATCGCCTCATCAGGAGCTCTGCGCCGGCGTCCGTTCACCTACAAACAACCATTTGCATTAAATGTTACGTTATAATTGGATCTAAATTTGAAAATACTACAAACCGTTATTTTGTAAAACACTAAAACTCATTGACTTATTTAAACGTGATATATAAGATCACGTCCATATAAATATAGTCGGGTACTGGTGTCACCTTGCACGAGAAGCAGCCCTCGTTGGAGATGAGCTCATTGTCGCCGCCGATCTTGTACTGGTCCCGGAGCGGGAAGACGGGCGCGTCGCCGATGTCGTCGGGCGAGAGCGCGGCGTCGAGCGCCGTGAGGCAGTGGCCCGCCACCGCGCGGTAGCCGGCCGGGCAGCCGCACTGGAACGACGCGCCCAGCGGCGTGCACCCGTACAGGCACGACGCCGTCGCACACCCGCCGGCCAGCTGCCACACAAATACAGTTCACTTTAAACTGTTATCATCCTAGCAAACTCGTTACTTCCTCATCATTTCGTCACTCATCTTACGGATTTTTTTAATAATTAAATGATAAATATTTGGTCCTTCCATCCAGATTTGAACCGTTCCAGTTTAGTATAAATTATGATGAATTAGCTAGACTATAATGTTGTGTATTGGTGCCTGACCTGCAGACAGACGGCGTGCGCGGCGTCCCAGCCGTAGCCGGCGGGACAGCCGCAGCGGTAGTTGTCGGCGACGGCGAAGCACGGCGCGCCGCCGCACGGACTCGCCGCGCACGGGTCCTGCGGCACGCACAGCCCGCTCGCGCCGCGGATAGAACCTGCACGCGATTAATATACTTCAAACACACTGTGTTATTCAAAAAAACATTACGCAATCAGAGCATAATCAATATATGTTTGCAAATAATTGCGGTAAAAATAATTTATTAACACTAATCCTATACAACCATAATCAAAATCTTGTAGACAAATAATAAACTTTCCATGTCTTAAGCAATTCACCAACATCATCCAATATTGTTTATTCCTGTTACCCTAATGAATGATAAGATACTGACCAGGTGGACAGTCGCAGCGGTACCCGCCGGCGTAGTTCCTGCAGGGCGACTGGCAGCGTCCGTCGGCGCACTCGTCGCGGTCGAGGCAGCGCGTGCCCTCCAGGTCGAGGCGGAACCCGCGCGGGCACACGCAGCGGTACGAGCCCAGCAGGTTCACGCACTTGCCCGGCGTCGGGCACAGACCCTCCTCGAGGCATTCGTTGATATCTGGACGTTGTAAGGTTATTATTTAAAAAAATATGAATAAATAATATTAAACCAATAACCGATATGCAATAGGCTCGCCCACTATCATATCATGAGATGGAAAACATTTGGTGAAAGGTCGGCAAGACGTGTGTCCTTTTTTGTTAAGTAAACGAAGAATAAATATAAAGCGCTTACGTACCAACACAAGCATCGCCGCGTTTCTCATATCCTTCGTGGCAGGAGCACTCGAAGGATCCCTCGGTGTTGGAGCAGGTCTGCTGGCAGGTGTGTGTCTCGCGCTCGCACTCGTCCACGTCGCGGCAATTGGCGCCGTCCTCGTCGAGCTCGTAGCCGGCGCGGCACAGGCACTCGTACGAGCCCTCCGTGTTGCGGCACAGCTGCTCGCACGGCGGCGCGCGGGCGCTGCACTCGTCCACGTCCGCGCAAATCTCGCCCGCCGGCTTGTACCCACGGCCGCATACGCAACGGAAACTGCCCAACCGAAACCATATATGTCATTCACGATTTATAAATGGAGAGGCAAATATTTAACTAGGACATGGAATGTCTAGATATAAGTGAATAACGCCCAGTAGTGTTCAGTAAGGGTATAAAATTGTAATGACGAGTGTTTGGTGTGTGGTTACCTGCCGATGGTGTTGACGCAGCGTCCGGGCGCGCAGAGCGTGGGCAGCGCGGCGCACTCGTCGACGTCGCCGAACACGTCGAGCGCGCCGCCGATGCCGCCGCCGCCGGTGATGCCGCCGCCGGTGAGGCCGGCGCCGCTGCACAGCTCGCGCCGCTCCGCCGAGCCCGGCGCCGGGCACAGCTCGCACTCCGGACCCCACGCCGCGCCCAGCGTGCAGCAACACTGCGCCCTGCAACACGCATGATACATAAGAGCTTCTGTGCCAGTAAATAATTAGATATTAATTGCTTATTCTTGAAATTCAGGTGGTGTGAAGTCTCCCATGATAGAGCTCCGCATCGTCTCAAGAAACTTACTTAGTAACATGCGCTGGCGGTACCGGTGTGGACGCGATGGTTCGGGGCCATGGTTCCGGTACACAGCGGCCGGCGACAAGAGATCTGTGGCACATGCCCGTGCGGTGGTCTGCGGAACATCTCATTACATCAAAACATAGAAAACTCTACTTGATCACTAAAGGGATAAGGACGAATAAATGAGCAAAAAAGATTTATCGATACATGAATAAAATAATTTCTTTGGTGAAACTGTCATGGATACCTTTCAGATTCAGTCCAGCTCAGCGTACTTCTTTTAACTCAAGTACTTGCTTCGAAATGATAATTGCAAGATATTGAAACTAATTCGACATAACAGCTAATGTCCAGACTCAAGTAGTGCATACCCAGACACTCGGTGCCGTCGTCGCTGGGCTCGTAGCCGGAGTCGCAGTCGCAGAGGAAGCCGCCGTCTTGGTTGATGCAGACGCCGGGCGCGCAGCGGTCGGGCCGCTCGGCGCACTCGTCGATGTCCTCGCACGCGTTGGGCGCGTCGTGCGGCGCCGACGTGCGGCGGTAGCCTGCGGAAACATTTCACTCATGTAGCGATAGATGGCGTTGTACTCAAATTTATATAAGGATGGCTGTACAATCTTCGCTATAATATTTATAGTACCAAACTATACTTAGGTAATTAATGCAAACCAAGATATGGTACACCATTTAAATTTGTTAGAAACTTAACAGTTCTCGAATGTGAGTTATCTAACTTGCGCTTGCAACAACCCAAGTAAAATCTGACCTTCAGGACACTTGCAGATGTAGGAGCCCACGACGTTCTCGCAGGCGTGCGGACAGGGTTTGTTCTCGGCGGCGCACTCGTCGATGTCGCGGCAGTGCACGCCGTCGGCCGCCACCGCGTACCCGTAGGGGCACGTGCAGCGGAACGAGCCCACCGTGTTGTGGCAGCGGAACGTGCACGTCGCGCGACCCTCCGCGCACTCGTCCACGTCCACGCACGTCTGAACACAGGCTCGAATTAACGCACGGTCACACACAAATTATGCTGTATAAATGTATTACGTATTACTAAGTTCATAGAAATGGCGATAGCCTAATTGGGTGTGGAACGGGCTGACGAGACGAATGTCCGCAGGTTCAAAACCCAAGGACACACACCTTTGACTTTTCTAAAAAATTTGGTGTGTATTCTTTGTTAATTATCGCTTGCTTTGACGGTGAAGCGAAACATCGTGAGGAAACCTGCATACCCGAGAAGTTCTATATAAAAAAATTAGGGTGTATGAAGTCTACTAATCCACACTAGGGCAGCGTGGTGGGCTAAGGCTTAATCCCTCTCAGTAGTAGAGGAGACCTGTGCCCAGCAGTGGGACAGTATACAATAGTGATACAGGGCTGATGATGATAGAAACGTAAATTGGACCAACTCAAAAGTGAGTTATTTGATGAGTGGTTATCATTGCTCATGAGCACACACACTAACTAGTTTAGAGTTTATTGTTTAAATTTAAGGAAAACAATTGTGGTATGAAAGGGGAAAGGGATAAGAGGAGAAAGTAAATTATCATTTAACATTTCTATGCTATGTTCGTCCTAGCCTGATCAGGTTTAACAAACAAGTAAGCAGTTGAAGTTGTATAAGGTAGGTGGGCGGCTACCTGGTCGGGTCCCTGCGTGAAGCCGTAGTTGCAGCGGCACTCGTAGCCGCCGGGCGTGTTGGTGCAGGTGCCGTTGCCGCAGACGCGCGGGTCGGCGGCGCACTCGTCGGCGTCCGCGCACGCCAGGCGCGACGCGTCCAGCGCGTAGCCCGCGGGGCACTCGCAGCGGAACGAGCCGTCCGTGTTCACGCAGCGCCCGCCCACGCACACGTCCGGGCGCACCTTGCACTCGTCCACGTCCTGACCGACCAAACATATAAACATCTTTCATTTCGTGCTTTATAACTAAATTATCATAACAAGCAAATATTTATTATACCTCTAAATATCAAAAAGCGAACACAGTAATAATTATAACAGGCTTAAATATTTAATAAAAATAAAGTGATAATTGTAGAAGTTACTTATTTACCTGTGTAGTGTTAAGTCTTCCCATTTCCAGACATATTCTTAGGAACTCCTGTGAATCCGGTGTAGGGCAGCGCTCGCAGTATCTACCCCATGCGGCACCTGATTCGTAACAATATACAAGCTGTATTTAACCCTTTAATCGTTAAAAGTAAAGAACTATATTCTTATAAAGAAATCACATAAAACAAATGCATTTTTTCTACTTATTCATATTATTGTTTTTCTGTTGAATCTTCTATACGTATTAAATCATCTCGCCATTGAAAGTATTACTAACCTTCAGAGCAGCAGCACTCCGGCCTGCTGAGCAGCAGCGACCTGGCCTGGTGGCAGCGGCCGCCGTCCCACTGCTCGTAACAGAGCTCCTTGCGTTCGTCGACGCAGATGGCGGCTTGCTTGTCGAAGCGCCAGCCGGCGGGGCAGTCGCACATGTAGCCGCCGTTGAAGTTGCGGCACTCGCCGCCCGCGCACACGTACGGCAGCTCCTTGCACTCGTCGCGGTCCACGCAGCGCCGCCCCACCAGCCGCCAGCCCGGCCCGCACGAACACTCGTATCTGACCACACACCATCACTTTATTCCATCATGTTTGGAGCCAAGCTTAGCAAATCATGCAAGTAAGGTTCAGTTGGAACAAGCTATGGAGCCTTCCCCTTGCTGTCTTTTTCGGGTAAGTCGACAAAACTAGACAATCTATTAGGCAGTCATTTTCGTTTATTGAAATTATAGTTGCCCTATATTATACTAGCCACTTATTAGTAAAAGCGCTCTATTGTAAAAAATAATTGAACCGAACATTTCAATGAAGCAATAAATATTAATGAATGAGTTCCAATTGTACCCTCCGTTGGTGTTGGTGCAGGCGGGGTCGCCGTCGCGGCCGCAGGGCAGCTGCAGCTCGGAGCACTCGTCGACGTCGCGGCAGTGGCGCGCGTCCGCCGTCAGCGTGTAGCCCGCCGCGCACTCGCAGCGGAACGAGCCCGCCGTGTTGCGGCACCGGCCGTTGCGGCACACCATGCTGCCCTCGCGACACTCGTTGATGTCTGACACACATCATTATATAAAACAACTCGTCCTACTGCCTATCTTCCACTTCCTAAATCTGATAAATCTACAAGATTAAAAAATGCGTTATTTTTTACTATGCAAAAAATAATTAATCTAGCGAAATTACTTCATAGTATAAGACATCAGATATATCAGGATGACAAACGCCACGCATTATCACGTAGCATATCATTACAAATTCTGAGTGGCATACGGTTTAGAGGGAAACATTCTGATAAATTATTTAATGAAATGTTATGAAAGCCAAATGGATTGTATCGATATTCCTCACCGACGCAGTCGTTGTTGGGCCCGAGCTTGAAGCCGTCGTCGCAGTGGCAGGTGTAGGCGCCGGGCAGGTTCTCGCAGGTGCCGTTGCGGCACATGGGGCGCGGGCGCGCGCACTCGTCCACGTCGCGGCACACGTTGTCGCGCAGCGTGTAGCCCGGCGCACACTCGCATCTGGCGGCACGACATGTCACAATCATACAGCTTTATTCTAACTGAGCTTGTTAGCTTTAGAGTATAAGTCTAGCTGGCGATAAAGTGATCAGTGATCAGCTACTTTAATAAAAGGGAAGTGAGAAAATTTTTGGATCTGGTAATTACGACGGAATCCAGTATCAAAGCTATTATACTTCATGTTTTACGTTCAATCAAATCGGTTTAGATATAATAACAGCTTTAGCGGCGTAAAGGTAGACACCGCTGTAGAGGAACAGATGGTTGCGTTCCTCTATGGAAGGGGAAGATTCCCAGTCAGACAGATGTTGCGCCTGACCAGCCGCGGCCCCTCCGACAGTTCCTATTCGGCGGTGATATATGCTGCACGTCGCGCAAATTGTGCAAGCGTGATTCAGGATCGATGTCGCCATGTATCGTGATATCACTGCAGTTGCGTCACTGCATCGATCCTCTTGCAGTTCCGGCGATGTTGACGAGATGGCGGTGTATGCATCAATTGTACCGCCACATAGCCCTATATTATATAGTG
Source organism: Manduca sexta (assembly GCF_014839805.1). NCBI lineage: Eukaryota > Metazoa > Arthropoda > Insecta > Lepidoptera > Sphingidae > Manduca > Manduca sexta. The sequence continues at coordinate 2,647,685 of NC_051122.1, read as the reverse complement.
TCCCACTGTTGGGCACGGGCCTCCTCTACTACTGAGAGGAGAGACTTATTAATGTTCAAAATAATTTGACTCGGCTAGATACTCATTAACAGTTACAACAGTAGCGTCACCTGTAAGAGCCGACAGTGTTGCGGCAGTCACCGTGGTCGCAGAGCCTACTTTCAGCACACTCGTCGACATCATCGCAGGTATCGAGCGACGGCGCCAGCGCATATCCGGCGGGACAGCGACACTCGTACGCGCCGGGCAGGTTCACACACTGCGCCAGTCCGCGACACACGCCACCCTCGAGACACTCATCGATGTCGCGACACTGGTGCGACGTGTTGTCATGTTCATATCTACAACACAAAATGTTTAATTTATATTCACTTTTTTATTTGACAAAGACCGCTATTGAATAAAGGCTGTTTAATGTTTGTATTCAGAAAGCTATAAAATGTTTCGCGACACATACCCATGATCACAAGAGCATTGGAATCCTGTAGCGGTATCGTGACAGGAGCCTGGTTTACAGAGCTGCGGCATGATCTCGCACTCGTCGATGGGCCGCGTCTTGTTGGTCTCGGGGTCGATGTAGGTGCTGGGCTCGGAGCCGCAGAGCGCCACGTGTTCACGCGAGCCCTTGTCGGGACACGGCTCGCAGTCCTCGCCCCACGCGCGACCCACGGAGCAGCAGCACAGGTACTTCAACTGCGGCACGCCCACGGCTTCCGAGCATCGGCCCGACGGCTCTATGTTCAAGTAGCATTGACGCTGACGAACGTCCACGCATTCCTCTGCAATAATAAATGACAAGTGAAAAATGAAATTCCTATTACCTACACATTTTATCTGGTATATTATTATGTAAAATGACGCAGGTAGTTTGAACGGTACGTACTGCCGTCGGGCATGGCGACGTATCCCTCGGGGCACAGACAGACGTAGGAGCCGGGCAGGTTGCGGCACAGGCCGGGCCCGCAGGGCGAGGACACGCACTCGTCCAGGTCGTCGCAGCGGCGGCCGTCGGGCGCCAGCGCCCAGCCCGCGCCGCACGAGCACACGAAGGAGCCGAAGGTGTTGGTGCAGGCGCCGCCCGCGCACAGCGCCGGGTGCTGCGCGCACTCGTTGATGTCCGCCAGCGTCACCACGTACGACGGCTGTGGCAGACACCACGCGATCAGTCATCGTACCCAAACACGTTAACAACTCTCGCAGCATTACTAAACTGTCACTATCATAATGCAATGTCAATTCCCAGCAAATCACTAACTAACTACAGTCATAATGTAAGTAATCAATACTCACCGGTTCAAGAACAGGTTGATATCCGACGCCGCCGGGACAAAGCTGCCTGTACGCCTCGGATCCCGGCTCGGGACACAGATCGCAATAGTTGCCCCACGCGGCACCTGCAACCGAACCAGTTACAAAATTCACTATTGATTGAACACAGAAATAATTGAAATAATATAAAGTAAAACTAGATATATAAGGCAACAGAAATACATTTTGTTAAATAAATTTACTGTTACATTTAACCAATCCAATTATTACAAGTCAAAAGAATACTAAAAATTACGATAGCAGTTTTTTTTCGTATATTTAGGTTATGTCATAAAAAAAAAAAAAAGTGATACAATATAACTGACCAACAGAACAGCAACAAGCGGCCATGGTGCCGTCTTCGGACAGCTCGTCGCGTTCCTGGCAGGTCTCAGTGCCCGAGCGCAGGTCCACCTTGCCGTAACACCGCGCCTTCCGAGGATCTACAATGTAAACACGCAAAGTCATACATAATCCTATATTTACTGATATAATTAATGCAAAACATTTCTGAAGATATTTTATTGTTTCGACAGTGTAGCTGTGTGTGTGGCAAAGAATTTCAAGTCGATTTAATAATCCGAAAGATTATCCCGTTCAAACATAAAGCTTTTAAAAATTTTACCTTTAAAAATAATCATGATAGCAGTAATTTTAGTAAAAGATTGATTACTGGCAACCCTAGTTTACTTCTTACTGACAACCCTACAATAAAAAAGATATAATTACCAAAGCAAGCGGTGCCGTCGGACACGAGCTCGTAGTTGGGTGGACAGCGACATATGTACGAGCCCTGCGTGTTGATGCACTCGCCGTACTGACACGACTGCGGCGACTTGCACTCGTCCACGTCCGTGCAGTTAAATCCGGGCATCACTGAAAACGACTCATTGCCATTATACGAAGCCTCATTCTAGTTGATTGGTGGTCTATATGTATGTTTAATATGTTATATCTATTAATTTTCATGACAAATAAACAAATTATAATCATTAGTAAAAACAATTCAAGTCGACTCATTATAATAATAACCTTTAGATCTTTCTATTTTTATTGCACTCAGAGTCACTACTTTAGCCAATAAAGACTGTCAAGCAGTTCCAATTATTACTTTGTAATTGAAAGTTTGTAATAACACAAAACATAGAAGAAAGATCACTCACGATCGTCGACGCTATCGGACTGGTATCCCTTGTCGCAGATGCACTTGAACATGCCGTACGTGTTCACGCATTTACCGAACACGCACACGTTGTCGAACGTCGCGCACTCGTCCATATCTGACCATATAAAACAAATAGAAAACATATACTATACGAGATTAATGTACCTAATATGTTAAAATGTTGGTTAATTGTATTTAATATAATGTTGAAGATGTCCTACACTACTGTAATGGGTGTAACCAGTAGTTAGTAGTAAGTATGTGGAATAAATAAATAAAATATATAAATGTCTTTAGAATCACACATCTCCAGGTATATGTTAGGTCTTTATTAAATATGTTCTAAACATACTACCAAAGCTCATCTATTTTAAAAGGATACAAATGAACAAATTGCAGTCCACCGATTGTGTTTCTATTCTCCCCGGAAAGGATGAGTTTTCCACGTGTATGCGTTAGTTCCAAGTACCCACCGAGACAGGACTTGCCGTCGGGCGACTTGGTGAAGCCGACGTCGCAGTCGCACTCGTAGCCGCCGGGCGTGTTGGTGCAGTGCCCGTTCTCGCACAGCGTCGGGTCGTTCGCGCACTCGTCGATGTCCACGCACGAGTACCTGACGCAAACAAGTCATGTCACACCAAATTATACTTTAACTTCATTAAATATGGACTCTTTTCAATTTACTTTACATATTTATGTAATCCAATATTACTGAAAAACAATTACTTTGGAGGACATGAACGCCTCCCAAATATTTTTTTTCTCCTTTGTTGTAACAACCAAGTTCTTAGCAGCAAATTATTTAATGTATAAGACTAATAAGCAATACAATTCTAACTTAATTTTTCTAGGTTATATCCAAATAAAAATGGGACAGTGATAAATCATAGCCCTCACTGAAACAGCTTTGCTTTGGATCTGGTGGAGAAAGCACAAAAGGTTTTTTATCCACCGCTCTTGTCTCTTTAAGAACATCATTGATTTCCCAGATCGAGCTACTGTGCCTTGATTGTAACTTACATGTTACAAAAAAAAATTAAGATATACTAATGATTGTTGTTACTAACCCGTCACCCTTATATCCGGTATCACACAGGCACTGGAAGGATCCATCGGTGTTGCGGCAGGTGGCGCGCGGGTGGCAGCCGCCGTTGTTGGTGAGGCACTCGTCCACGTCCTCGCACTCCGTGCCGTCGCCGCGCCAGCCGTCGCGGCAGCGGCACTGGAACGAACCCTGCCACGCAAAATAATCACTTGTGTATCCGGATCGAAGGACCAAAATAAATTTATGACCACAATTATTTTAGTTATTGACCTCTAATAGAATATTTATTTTTATTAACTGTTGATAGCTATCTATCTTAGTATAAAGAGATTTAAAGAAGACTTATAAAAACTCACTAAAATACTCTTTCTCTTTCTCACATTACATTCACAACCGTTTCCATGTATCAATTGTTTAAATACCACCTATGTATGTGATAATAGAAATTAAGTTACCGGCAGGTTGATGCAGTCGGCGGCAGGATGACAGTCGCAGGTGCCGAGCTCGCACTCGTCGTCGTCGGTGCAGGCGGGGCCCTGCTCCGGCTTCACGCTGTACCCGTCGGGGCAGCGGCACACGAAGCTGCCGATCGTGTTGCGACACTCGCCCGCGCCGCACAGCTCCGGTACCTACGAAATATCAGGTTAATTGTTGGCAGTTTTAATAGCACAATTTCTTGTAAAAATTTGTGAATTAAAATCGATATCAAAATAATTTGTGCAAGAAGTCAAGTTAGAACAAGTTCTTTTTATACTCCTTTTACTATAAACTTAACTTGCACAACAGATGACATGGTTATGAGGTTTACAAAAGCTAATTGCAAATACTAAATGCATTTGTTATTAGAGGCAGGTCAATAAGTGGCGAGCAGTAGTGTAGGTATAGTGTGTTGGTACTGACGTCGGCGCACTCGTCGATGTCCTGGCAGGTGGGCTTGGCGCCGTCGGGCGCGGGCAGCAGGCCGTCGGCGCAGGTGCAGCGGTAGGAGCCGGGCGTGTTGCGGCACGTGCCGCCGCCGCACGGCCGCGCGCCGCCCGCGCACTCGTCCACGTCGCGGCACGAGCGCCCGTCCGCGCGCAGGTGCCAGCCCTCCCTGCACACGTGCCATGTTCAGTATAGATATCAAATCACCTTAGAGGACCATTAAAAACATAAAAGCTAAAGCAATACTGACTTGCAAGTACAGTGATATGATCCAGGCGTATTGACACAGTCGTGTTGGCAGCGCGTGGGGTCCTCGGCGCACTCGTCGATGTCGTCACAGTGCGACTTGACGGACATCTGCGCGTAGCCTTCGTCGCAGACGCACTGGTAGGTGCCCATGAGGTTCTCGCAGGCGCCGTTGCTGCAGATGCCGGAGGTGATGGAGCACTCGTCGACGTCCTTGCAGGAGAGGCGGTCGGGCGCGAGCTCCATGCCGGCGCCGCACTCGCAGCGGAACGAGCCCGGCGTGTTCACGCAGCGCCCGCCGCGGCACAGCGACGGCTCGTCCGCGCACTCGTTCACGTCTGCACGGATTTTAGTTTAGTTTAGTCGTGCTGGTAATTCCATAAAATGCCTATTCCCAATTTTCAATCTTTTTACAGAGGGTCGACATTATAAGAATTCTTCTAAACTAGTCAATGTTCATGAGCATCCGATAAGGAAAACTAGCTATGTAGTTGTTATGGAAATAAGTGGTTCCCTATATCACTAAATCAAAGCTAATGAAGATAATATTTCATAGAACATCACAAAAATTATATAAGGGTATTTGAATTAAAAAAAACAAGAAAGAAGTTCACTCACCGACACACACTTTGGAGAGTTCGTCGGCCCTGAAGCCGGCGTGGCAGTGGCACGTGAAGCCGCCCTCGGTGTTGCGACACTCGCCGTCGCGGCACACGCCGTCCACGATCTCGCACTCGTTCACGTCCACGCACGTGTGGTTCTTAGAGTCCTGATATACATACACACACATTTATAAATACTTGAATAATTCGATATTTAAAAAAAGTGAAGAGACTAGAAGCGATGTCTGTAATTTTTATAATTTTTTGACACATATATAAGCTTTCCTTTCACTAATAAGTTTATAATGTAATACTACCTATATTTAGCTGCATAAATACTAAAAACCCACCTTCTCATATCCAGGGAAACAGTCACAGGTAAATGTGCCGACGAGATCGCGACACCGGCCGTGCCCACAGAGACCGGGGAAGGCGGCGCACTCGTTCACTTCGACCTGCTGCTCGCCGACGCCGATCACTCCTCCTCCGCCCACTCCACCGACTACTCCGCCGCCGATATCCATCCCGTCGCCACCGCCGCTCCCGCCACCGCCTATGCCGATGCCGATGCCGCCACCGATGCCTGACTCGTTGCCCATTAGTGGCCACTCACGGATGGTGGGCGGTAGACCGGTCACGTCCGATATGCAGAGACTGCGGTATGCGTCCGTTCCTAACAACACGTTAGGTACAACATATAATTGTGGTTTGGCATTAAATTTGACGTGGACAGTGAGATTGCTAGTATTAGAATGGATTTCGAGAGGGAACAGCCGCTTCCCTTAATGTTTTTTCTCTATTTAAAGATCGATAACGTAGTTTTAACATTTGGAGTTACACGAAAAGGCAAACATACCTTTCTTAGGGCATGGTTCGCAGCGACTGTCTCCCCAGGCGCGTCCGAGCGAGGAGCAGCAGCACACAGCGCGATGCACCTCCACCTTCATGGGATTGGCACAGCGTCCGCCGACGTACTCGGTGTAGCAGTACTCGCGGCGCGTGTCGACGCAGCGGTTGCCGTGTTCGTCGAGCGTGAGGCCGGGCGGGCACTCGCAGCGGTAGGAGCCGTCGGTGTTGAGGCAGCGGCCGCCGACGCACAGGTCGGGGTCGAGCGCGCACTCGTCGATGTCGCGGCACGTGGCGCCGTCGAGCCGCGCGAACCCCTTGCTGCAGGGGCAGTGCGCCGGCTCGCACGGCGCGCACGGCGAGCCCCACGCCAGCCCCACGCTGCAGCAGCACTCCTGCAGCAGCAGCGGGCGGGGGGCCGCGCCCTCGCATGACCCGTCTACTACGCGCCGCCAGCAAGACCCGCGACGGTTGTCTACAAATAACAAAATACTTTACGAACAAAACCTTTTTCATTTACATGCTATAGAATTAGACGAAGAAACTTTTTTGTGACGACCCTAAATAATTACACAAATAAATATAATACCAATGGTTTTAATAATTGATCAATGATGAACCTCAAAATACAAAGACCATAATCCCCATACATATTCGTTTACCACATATTCTATTTTCTTTGAATAACGTTAATGTACACACTCACCGACACAGTGTTGTGCGGTCGCGTCGAGCACGAACCCGAGCTCACACTCGCACTCGTAGCTGCCGCGCGTGTTGATACACCGACCGTTGTCACACGGGTTCGCTTGCTCTGCAACGTGACACATGGATATAAGTTATCGATATAAAACTATCGATATTTATAAAATATATCGGTGAAACGTAATAACTATTGCGATGTCATAATTAAAATTAATTGAAACATAATTGTGGAAAACTTCTTCAGGCCACTGCTGCATAACCCATGAATCATATATGTAGTGTCACAAAGTGCGAGACCTCTATACCAGGACTATAAGAAATCTATTTCAATACGATATATAAATATATCCTTGCAGTACTAATTTAGTATAAGTCGATACAAAATCGGACCTTTATTTCTAAAAGATTGGGCCGACACACAATTTATACAGCCAGGGATCTCTGAGCTTATCTATCCTATGTTATGATAAATAAGATAATTTCTTACAGATATCCATCTAAGGCAGTGCCACCTGCATTGTTAATTATATTCTCAACTTACATTTCTATAGACTTCATAACAATTATTTGACATAACAAATGTTATGAACACCAAAATGAAAACCTCATACATGTTCAGTCAGAGTACTTCTCGCATATTAGGCAAAGTTCGCAGGAAATACCAAATATTATAAGTTCATTAAAATATTTTCAATATATAATCCTACCAAGTTAATAAAATTAGATTTAACCATTATATGTAGTCATATCTTATTTACATTTTTAACGTTGTAACAAAACTTGAAATTTATTGCTCTCCTGCAAAGCCATAGACATTTTTTGTATTTTTAAATGCGAATTGTGCCTGTCACATACATTACCCATAAACGTTGTTAACCATAAGCGGTGCGATGGTATCGACTGCGTGTATTACATGAACCAGCTCGATATGGCCAAGCCAATGTCGATCGATTGCGATTAAATGTCGACCCATTATGTCCAAAGGTTATATTGCAAACTAATCTTTTAATAGTGAAAATATTGATAATAAAAAATATCGATCAATGATGAACCAATTCGACCGATACTGTTTTAAATTCAGCCCATGATGGTGTGTTCCCAAATGTCACCCAATATTGGTCGATAGTATAATTATGATTTAATGCCGTCCAATATCTCATACCCTATGGTAAGCGCTCAGATGCCGTCCAGTAATGTTCCGATGATGGTGCGTGGCTGGCGAGTGTGGATGGTAATATATCGTGCGTGTTGTAAAGGTAGGTAACCTGTGTTTGGGAACATGGGCGGTATGTCGCCGCGGTCATAGTCCGTGTAAGTGAGCTCACCCTCGCACTCGTCAATGTCGCGGCAGATCTGGTCGTCGGGCTCGTAGCGCGTGCCGGTCGGGCACACGCACGTGAAGCTGCCCGGCGTGTTGCGGCACGTGCCGCCCGTGCAGTACTGCAACAACACGTACGTCGTAACAAATGTAGAGCGCAGCACCAGGCAGAACTAAGCCCGACCCACTCACCGACTGATGCATGTCGCACTCGTCGATGTCCCGGCAAGTGCCGTCCGCGTCGTGGTGGTACCCGGGGTCGCATATGCACCGGTACCCTGGCTCCAAGTTCTCGCAGCTGCCGTGCGGACACGCGCCCGGGATCAGGGTGCACTCGTTGATGTCCGTGCCCACGTTGTCTTTGCCCACGCCGTCCGGACACAACACTTTGAACTCCTCGCTACCAGGCTCAGGGCATGCCTTGCAACTCACTCCCCAACCGCGTTTACCTGCGAAGTCGTACGACGAGGTTTTAATTTTAACATTAAGCATGTCAAAATGATAGAATTTAACATTTTGAATATGAAAAAGCACAGGCTCTTGTACTGGCTGGACTAAGGAGTCCAAACAATGATGCTATTATCTAAAAATAGTCGCACTATACAAGACAATACCTTTAATAGAGTTGCAGCAACACTGGCTCCTGGTGACGGGGCTGTCGCCGTGTCCGGTGCAGTGTCCGTCGTCGTAGTGGTCGTAGCAGAGGTCCTGCACGTCGTCGAGACAGGCGCGGCCGTCGCTGGCCAGCGTGAAGCCGGGCAGGCAGTCGCAGCGGAACGAGCCGGGCGTGTTGTGGCAGCGCCCGTTGCGGCACACGCGCTGCTCCACGCACTCGTCCACGTCCAGGCACGCCGTGCGCGCCGGCGACGGACGGTAGCCCGCGTCGCACACGCACTACGGAGAGAGGGACATGTCAATGGCAACAAAAAAATGTGGTGAAGAGAATTTCTTCTGATAGCTAAAAATCCAATGTTTTGACGTACGACATATCACATAGACTGTTAGGACAATTCTAGATAGTCTTCTCTGTTGGAAACCATAGTCCTAGAACATGAGTATAGTAAATACCTGGAAGGATCCCTCTCCGTTAACACAGCGTCCGCCCGCGCAGGCGCCGCGCTCGGCGCACTCGTCGATGTCGGCGCAGTAGCCGGCGGCGCCGGGCGCGAAGCCGCGCTCGCACAGGCACGTGTAGCCGCCCGGCGTGTTGCGGCAGCGCCCGCGCCGGCACACGCGCGGGTTGTCGCGGCACTCGTCCACGTCGCGGCACGCGTGCCCCGTCTCCGTAGACTCGTAGCCAGCGTTGCACATGCACGACCACCTGCAATACAATTATACTTAATTGCATGTAGATACACTATGTAGTCTGCATCTGCTTACATAAAGATTGAAACTAAAAAGAAAAAAAAAACTTTTTGTTAAACATCACTTTAAGAAAGAAATATAGGGAAAATTTAAAAATATCTGTCATATAAATGATGATTATTAAATACGTGAAAGCTCTTAAAATAATAGCTCTGATTTCAAATATAAACTATGGTACTGACCCGCTGCCGTCGTGCCGGCACACTCCGTTGGTGCACATGCGTCCGTTGGTCATCTCGCACTCGTTCTTGTCGCTGCAGCGAAGACCGTTCTCCACTGGATCGAATCCGGGCGGGCATCTGGAACCAAACAATATTTTAAGACATTGCATTTACTTGGATATACGATTGCTTCGGCGAAACAGTTATATGGCTGACGCGGTACAACTGCCGATCTACCGCTTTAGATTACATTTCTAAATGGCATAACATGTTATTTGAATTTAAACGTTGAAATGTTAATATCTCACACGTCCCTTTTGTTACACGCCTATTTAAAATCACTTGAGCAAGGAAGTACCTGAAGCACTATAACCGTGAGAGACTAGGCTCTTCACAATATTCTACCAACGAGTCTTAAGTTATTTTGGCCACAACGCACGAAAACAACCAGATAACTTCGACAAAAAGCTGGTTGCAGGGAAAGTAGACGGTAGAAGACCAGGTAGGCAATCACTTACCCGCTGGTCTGATCAAATAAACAGTACAACAGGACTTCCTATTCCGACTGCCCTGAGGAAAGCCGAAGAAACACACAGGACATGGAACCAGCTCGTCATCGACTCCGTCAAGACATTTCAAGAAGAACACGACCTTCAGTGATGAAGAATACGATTCGCAAAAAGAGAACTGAGTCCGACCTACTACGGGCTAATGCAGAAAAAGGAGCCGCTCAACATAGAACATAGAAGAGAACATAGTGAAGAGTATGGTCACAGTACCTGCACTCGAATCCGCCGGGCTTGTTGGTGCAGGTGCCGCCCTTGCAGTACTCGAGCGCGCACTCGTCGATGTCGATGCAGGTCGGGTTGCCGTCCACCTCCGCTTCCTCGGCGCCGTCGTAGCACTTGCATTGGTATCTTAAAGGAAAATGTACAATTAGAGTTGATATATTAACATACTGAGAAAAGAAGAGAACGGTATATCCAGTTACAAACAGGCTAGCTAACGAGGGATGATCATCTCTCGTCAATTGATATTTTGTCTGAATCCTAATCCATTCTTCAAGTGCAAAGAGGTCACTTTACTGTTCCCGTATGTAACAAAAAGCAATGCCAAAAAACATGGATAACCACGTTTCTTGATACTATAGGATAATCTATACTCATGTCATAAATGCGAAAGTTTGGTTGTTTGTTATTCTATCATGCTAGAACGGCTGAACGGAACTAGATACGATTTGATCCAGAGATAGATTATAATCTGGAGTAACACATAGACTACCTTTTATTCCGGGAAGAACTTATGTAGCGGGATTTTTATCCAGGAAAAACTTTGTCATGTGGAGTTGCGAACAAAAGCTAGTAATAATGAAGATGCTATACCTAGTCTTGCCATAAATATTGTAATAAAGAAAAAAGAAAATTGTTAACTGCAAATAACATTTATTACTTTTACAGTGTGTCAGTTTAATACATAAATATAAAACAATTAAAAATATAAAAAGCTTATTCGAAGTGGTCTCCATTGGCTGCAATACAGTCCTTTAAACGATGAGGCCAGTTATCAATAGAAGCACGCACTCTTTCCATGGGAAAATTCTTCACTGCCAATCGTATAGATTGTTTTAGGGACTCCAAATTATCATGGCGTTTAGAGCAAGCTGTACTCTCTAAAACTGACCACAAATCATAATCCAGCGGATTAAGATCGGGACTAGACGACGGCCAGTCTTCAGCTCTGATGAAGTCCGAAACGTTCGATTCCAACCAAGACTGCGTGGACCGAGCTTTATGACCCGGCGCCGAGTCTTGCTGGAAGGACCATACTTGGTTATTGAACATGGTGATGTTAAGGGGCTTAACTACCTTCTCAAGAATGGTATCTTGATACACTTGTGCCGATGTTTTGATACCTTTTTCACAAAAATATGGCTCAGTCACTCCTTCATAGCTAACACCCCACCAAACCATCACTGAAGTCGGATAATGTCCACGTTGCACTCTGTCGACTAATTGGGAAGCTTCCTTAGAGCTTTGAGCATAAATACGGTCATTTTGTTTGTTAAAATGTTGCTCAATTGTAAAAATTTTCTCATCCGTAAACAAAATTTTTCTGTGACCTCCCTTTGCGTACCGCTTCAGTAGTTGTTTCGATTTTACCACCCTATTCTTCTTTAAATTATCAGTTAAGAAATGGCCAGTGCGTCTCTTATAGGCTGCAAGTCCTAAGTCATCTTTTAAAATACGCGACATGGTTCTAGGTGCTATCTTCATTTCCCGAGATAAAATCTTTTGCTTTCGGACAGGATTTCTTCGAATTCTTTCCCTTACTGCTTTGACCACCTTTTTCGTACGAACACTACGTGGACGGCCAGATCTTTTCTGTCACAAACAGAGGAGGTCTCATTGTACCTATTAATAGCCCGGTACACAAACATTTTACTAATACCAAGTGTATGGAGAGTTTTAAAAATTGCATTTGGCTCCATACCTACTTTGTGTAATGCTATCACAGCGATTCGGTTCTCTTTATCACCCCACACCATTTTAATATCGCAAAATATTTTACAATGTATTGGCGCCAAAATGAGAAAACACAATGAACAATCGTATAAAAATGACAGATTCGAAATTCAAATGTAATATTTTTTTATAATTAAGTGTAACAGTATTTATGGCCAGACTAAGTAGTTACCCGACGTCCTTGTCGACGCAGTCCCCGAGCCCGCAGATGCCGGCGCGCAGCATGCACTCGTTGATGAGCGCGATCTCGCGCGGCGGCTCCTCCCCGCCCTCGCCGCCGCCGCCGCCCGCGCCGCCCCCCTCCGTCACGTTGCGGCGCCAGCTCGGCGGCACCGACCCGCTCACGCACAGGTGCGACCACTCCGCTGCACCACACAAATACATTCACAACACAGTCCACATGAAGCAAACCTACAGCCCTAAACAACCTTAAAATCTGACTTCTTTACTCAAACCAACGCATTGTTACACGGTTTTGAGTATCTTATTGTTTATTAGGTGGTCATATAGTTCAAGAATATCGGTCACAGTATAAGATCAGATTTTGAAAAAACTAGGATTAGAGTTGCTGTTAGGCCTCCATTAACTGTCTAATATCGGTCAAATTATGAGATCTGATTTTTAAAAATCAAGGATTAGGACATTGTAGTTGGGCCTTCACCAATTCTCTCAATACTCGTTAAAATGAATAATGAAAGAATGATGTATAATTTTGATATGGATGCTACATGGTTGAAGTGTAGTTGTGTGTACTGACTGGAGCCGCGCGGCGGGCAGGGCGCGCAGAGGTCTCCCCAGGCGCGGCCCATGTTGCGGCCGCAGCAGCAGTCGCGGTTGGAGAGCGGCACGGGGAGCCGCTCGGCGCACTCGCCCGTCTCGCTCAGGTACGCGAAGCAGCTGCCCACGCGACCGTCTGCCACCAACGGACATATTATCGTATAATAACTTGGCGAAAAAACACAAACACAATAACCATATAAATTGTGATATTTGATCATTCTGAAAAAATACAAAAATTTAAACATACTGGTAAGTAATAGTTAGCTATCGTTAAACATACCAGATTTAGCTTTTTTTCTGTTTTCAAATATGAGTTCTGAAGTTATTGCGACCTTTGTTGGACCGCTCATATTTATAAGAAAACACGATATATATATTTTACATTATATAATAGATGCAATGTTTGATTAGTTACTCACCCATACAGTACTTTTTATCCGGCGTGGGGATGAAGTGGGGATTACAAAGACAGTAGTAATCACCCTCCGTGTTGACACATTTGCCGTTCTATAAAAAATACAAGTTTATTTAGTTAATGATTTTTAAGAACTTCTTCAGAGTATTTAAATAATCATCATCATCCTCAGCCCGTTAAGACTCACTGCTGAACATAAGCCTCTCCCAAGGTAAGCCACCTCTGTAGGTGGGTCTGTAATTGTACTATTAATAATGTATCGCGCGTACTGGGCAGATGTCGGGGTCCTCGCACTCGTCGATGTCCTCGCAGTTGTTGGTGGTGCGGTGGCGGCGCTGGCCGGGCGGACACTCGCACGCGAACGAGCCCACGGAGTTCACGCAGCGCCCGCCCTGGCACAGCCCCGGCACCGCCGCGCACTCGTCGATGTCCTGCACACACATCACATATGCATATGGACATTATAAACATAACTACATTAATGAACTCAGCAGCAGTTACGAAATGTTCAATCAATTTACAATGTAATAAAGCTCTCCTTCAACCTTAATTACTATCATTTGAAGCTTTTGACGCATTTACAACTGATCTCAGATATATGCTGGTAGTAGAATATTTTTTATATTCGCTCGGATAGTGATCTTCATACACAAGGTGTTAAAACCTGCAATAATGGTCCACTAAAATGTGACGCATTTCAAAATCAGCCTGTGTATATCCGGATCCAATAGGCTGGCATAATTGTCTCGACTGCCGAGGGGTAACCATGTCCCATCATCCGACATTCTATTGGACCCCACTTCACTTGCCGTCAGGTGCACTTAGCCGTACTTGTATAAAAAAGAAACCTATTTATGTATATCTGCGATAAGATTAATTTGTGATTTTGTATTTCTATTGTTTCTGTGTGGATAATGTCCTGACCTGGCACTCCTTGGTGGCGAGGTTGCGCAGATGTCCGTGCGGGCAGTCGAGCTCGCCGCAGTGTTCGCAGGGGTGTCCCCAGGCGAGCCCCACGGTGGCGCAGCACAGCTGCTTGGTGCACACCACGCCCTCCAGCGCGCCCGTGCACAGCGCGCCGCGCTGCTCCGTGTAGCACGGACCTACACCACAAGCCACCATCACTACCTGAACACCTGACTTATACCACAGCTACGTGCGGTGGAATGAGGGAACAAACTTCTTCAAGCGTAATGAAAGTAGTCGTTAACACTAAATGACGATTAAATTAAGGTAAAGCTAGGTCATAAAATAATGGGGATGAATCTAGAGAGTCTCAGAAGTATCCATTATGAATGAATAAAACAATTTCTAACTAGACCTGATTCAAGCAGTTTACAATGTTTCCCACGCAATATCTTAACACGCCAATATGAAACAAGTAGCCCTATAATCTAAATGATCCTTCACTCACCAGTTCGTCTGTCGATCTCACACCTCGTGCCGGACAGGCCGTGGAAACACACACATCTGTCGGGTGCTATACATCGCCCGCCGTGCAGACATGGCTCACGACAAATCGCTGCAAATTATAACTTATGGTTACTATAAAAAGATAAATCACCTTTTGATGATGATGCTTAATTATTGATACCAATTATGATGAAGATCGAGATGTTGCTATTTTTGGTATGCACTTACGATGGTAATGAGAATGTTGGTAGTGTTTTAATTATGAGTTGTATAATATTGAAATATGCTTACGTTCGGTACAGAACTCGCCGCTCCAGCCGGGCGCGCACGCGCAGGTGCCGTTGGTGCAAGTGCCGCCGTTCATACAGATCCGTCTACAGCCACCCTGCGTACGCGCTGCATACAAACAATACATTGTTACAACAAACATTCGTCTAACATAAACCATTACATAACGTTACTGTTACTCTGTCTTAAAACCTATGAACGGAATTATCCTATATTCTAGTAAAAAAATAACTTTTAATAGTAGTATGTGACAAAGGAATGCTAATAATCATACCAGGGTAAGGGTACATCCCTCCCACTCCACAGGAGGGCGCCTCCATTCCTCCGGGACAGCGGCACATGTTGGGCGCTATGCAAGCGCCCGGCGAGCCGCAGTCCGGGCGACATATCGCTGTAATCAAAAAAAAGGTTTTGACTTTTCTCTTATAAATTGATAACAGCTTTATAGGGTCGATCCTAAACGGATACAAAATTCGGTATACAAGACAGATCTCTTTACAGACTTTTCAAAAATTTTTATATCCAATGCAGATGTTTAATTAAATAAGATTCAGAAAATGGATAATGCCGATCGGCTTACACTGATAGTTGATTACAATATTAAATTTAAATCTTTAGTTTGACAATTATAACTAATCCCATCAAATACAATAAGGCTTTAATATACAAACTTTCAAGCAGAAGGAACAAAAAGTGAACACACATGAATCAGTACTTACGAACAAGACAGAGTAAAGAGTTTGGCCTGGAGGTCCAGCCAGGACAGCAATGCGTACTGTTACGGCTGCGGCACACGTTGGGGCTGCAACAAAATAATATATTTAGAATATTACACAGTACTATGTAATATCTTTTAACTTTAACTTGGCCATTACAAAATGTGCTACTTGGTTCACATTCACGTCACGTCGATGAAAATAATTTTAGCGTTAGTACCTAAAGTTCTACGTTGCCCGGACCCTTGCTTTGTGTTTCTAGTAGCGAAAACAAAATAAATATTAAATCTCTTAATCTTATTTCTAATATTTTCATCCAACTTAAGTTACTACTTTAAAACGCTATTGTAATCGGATTTCTTTTAAATCATTCTAATAACTTACGCGGCCCTGAAGAATTAAGATGATAAAAATATCAACAAACATAAAGTTATCGGGAAACATGACGCGGGCCGCATCATCGAAGTAAACGCAAACATTGATTTGCGAAAGATAAATAATTTAAAAGATTCTATTGTCGCACTATTAACAGATCTGAACATTGAATTCAAGGTGACGTGAAAAATGACTTTAGCATCAATGCCACTATTAGCGATTCAGTTGTAATGGATGCCAATATTTTAACACTACTAAATAAGTAAATGAACAAGTCGCTAAGCTATTGAAACAATACGACTGCATATAAATAGTAACCACAGTCCACACCAACAGAACCTGCGTTTCGCTTGTCATGTTGACACATTACATATTGTCTCATAATGCCCAGTAGATACACTAACTGTAGTCTCTTATAAAAGAGAACACAGCAATGCTAACAGAAAGAACAAGTAGTGGTAGATATCCAGACCCTCGCACACGAAAACCATAAACACAAAATAAAATATGACGCAATCATCAAATCAGTAAATTAATTGCCATACCTACAAATGCAACTCCCAAGGTTTGGTTTATCAGCTAAAGATCTACAGATGTATAGGAATGAAATAAATCAACGACATTCAAAACTAGACCAACGGGTCAGAGAGTATCTGCGCGTCCTTACGATACGGCGGGGACCTTGAGCCCAAATTAATATCAACCGACGTATCTATGAGATTCGCGATGCATTTTGCATTGGGGTTACATTTACTTAAGCCTCAGGTTTCTGGCGATGAAAAGTTAGAGGTTCGATGTTTAATCTGAAAGAAATATTAAATATTTTGGATGTAAAAGTAACGGAATAGTAAAAACCTTTTGCAATCACTCATTCCCCAACTATTATATATATTTTAATTGTCTGTTTGCTTTTATTTCAACTGCCCCAGTATTCCGTGCAATTAAAGCATCGAAATTTCAACCCCTCCTATAATCTTGAGCATAATTTCTATAAGATGTTATGATTGATTATGGATAAGCATGCTAACATTGAACAGCATGCTCCAATGGTGAAGCGTGGGCTCTTGCCGTTTAGGGCGGATCGTATGTTTGCCCCCCAAGGCTCCGGGCGAGACCAAAAAACAAGGCCATTTTAATAATTAAAAATAAGACACGCGCGCATACATTGAGACAGGACAGGCCAGAAAGCTCTAGCGACAAAAATTCAAATGTTAAAAAAAACGATTTCACGTTTTACCACCTTCCTAAAAGTGCCGCTCGGAAAAGCAACTACCTTAATCCACTGACTTTGTCGTCTAGTCATTTTGAGTATAAATACAGAAAGGTAAACACATATAACACACGTGATAGGTAACCTTATGATACGGTCAACGGGTCACGTTGCCGAAAGCGGGTAACATTGACGAAAGTCATCGGCGTTGCATTCCGGATAGTGATAAGCTATCGTAATTGACGAAAATAACCTTTATGCTGAATTTGAAAAAATCGAATTTTTTACTAAACATATGAAAATGGGGAACAGCCAGCCAAATAACATCCCATAGATGTAGCCCAACTAACCTAATTATAAGTATAGACTTACTGACAAAACTCATAACACAGGTATAAAAGAAAGTCTTCGGAAAGAAGTAACCTCTCAAATGACCGGGCAATGTCCATAATATAGTAGATGCAACATAAAGCAACTTTATAAGCGAAGCTTTCGCTCGCGGAGTTCACAGCTCACGTACCACCAAGGAATTTGTAGTCCTTGGTGCAGATGATATGAACGAGCAAATTTTATCGAAAATAGTCGTCAGAATATCAATAATTGTCAGTCACTATTGGATACAAAAAATTATGTCAGTAAGGGTTGATCGGATCTTCTGAAATTTTGTAGTCCACGAGTTAGACCAAAACCTGCACTAGGCCAATGAAACAGTACATATTGCATTATATCCGGTTGGACAACAGCCGTGTGAATCAATTCGCCGATTAGGCACGCTCAATGGAGTCCTGGAGTGACGCACCGACCTTGGACTCATGCAGCGTCACCGTCCCACTGAACCTCGCTCCCTGGACCGCGAGCGTGACATTCGGGAACGCGGAACCGCCCACACGTATTGTGTTACGTTATGGGCTGATTGTTGTGGAAATTTAAAAAAGTCCTTTGTTGGGTGGAGTTTCGTGATGGCACGGTTGGGTTGTGTTCAGTGGCTCTGGTCAGGATTAGTTCAAACTATTTTTATTTATTATACAATATTTTTCAAAATATTGTATACTAAAAAAAAAATATTTTAACGCCTACTTGTATCCATGATTACTGTCGTCTTAAAATTACGAAATGTAACCTGGCTTCCCGGCGTATGCCCAAGAATCATTGATGTGTTATTTTATAATTACAATGTAGGGTTAGTCAATTAATATCATATCTTTTTTCACATAAGTAATCATTTTCTGTGGGAATTGAAGTAGATCTCTAGTTTAGCTTAGGTTGAATTAAATGCTAACAACCGCGCAATATTACCCGATACAACATACAGTGTTAAGTCAGGAGCTACTTAATGGTACCAATTCAAACTTATTTAGTGGTTATATATAAAAATAAAATGGAAGTAAATCAAAGCACAAAGATATTATAACAATCCTTATAAAAGAAAGACGTGTAAACACGTCGCGTCAGTCGTCGGAACCCGACGCAGCGGGAATACATAGATGGTTATCTTTGCAGCGGCGCGACGCTGCGTCGCACGCCGTTTTTAATGCTAATCCAACTCGGGTAAAGTTTTGACCACACAACAAGGATCCGACCAGTGGCGATGTTGGAAACAAAAATACAATAGTGCATGCATTTATGAACACAGTCACATACGACCAAGATACGAAATCGGACGTTTTAGTTGTGGATAGAAAAACTAGCAAACTGATCACCTTATGGTAGGTGATCACCCTTTCCCATGAACACACACAGCCAATTTAACTGTGGGTATCTATATACATAAAAATGGTTTAGGAAATACGAGAGAATTTATTGCAAATATCTCATTACCTATAATATGGAGCGCAACAGACAAACATGAGAATTCAAAGTG
This sequence comes from Manduca sexta, assembly GCF_014839805.1. Lineage (NCBI taxonomy): Eukaryota > Metazoa > Arthropoda > Insecta > Lepidoptera > Sphingidae > Manduca > Manduca sexta. The sequence goes on along the minus strand of NC_051122.1, from coordinate 2,628,420 downwards.
GTCAAAGCTTTAATGTTATTACACAGTCACTTTGTGTGTGATTGTAGATTTAACCTTTAATGACATGGTTATATTCAAAATATAAGTATGTAGCAACAAGTTATAACACAAATAATATTAGTTCTTGACTAACTTTTCCATGATTAAATGTCCCCATAGAAGTCAAGGATTATAATGTAGCAATATAAAATACATCAACTGCATGGACAAATCGTAGATCATACTAGTTGTTCCTGTCATTATCGAAAGGTTCTTGGTAACGCTTTATGGAAGAGTTTCGACTACAAAATATTCTGCAAGTGGATTACATTACTACAAGTATAAGCTCCTTTCATCATAGTCAATGTGATTATTATTAGCAAATGGTGAAAATGCTTCAACGCCTATTACACCCTCTACAACTTCACGAATAAGTTGATGTACTGCTCTTACTTACTTCTTTATTTATAATTGCTTATTAAGATGTTGATAATGATAGTTATAATGGTTCTGATAACTCACCCAACAAACTGTTTGGTAGTGCGATCGTCGAGCGTCCTCGGACCGCGCTGCCAGTGGCGCGGGCGCAGCGTGCTCTGCGGGTAGCGCGGCTCGCAACCGGCCACCGCCAGCAGCGCCAATGCTGCCACTATCCGCCACGATATCATCTTGGCACCATCACCCTGTTGGATACAACGTCAACAATAAGATAACTAGCTATTAGCCTTTTTATTATTTTTATACTATTAAAATGCAATTAAAAAAATATATATTTTGTATGATAAAAGATTATTTCAATCATGCATTACTTTATTCTGATTCAAGACTTTTGCTCTTTAGATTTTTCTACTTAAATATTTCTCTTAAAATTATACACACGCTTAGTACTCCATGTCTCTTACGAATCAACAGGAAAAGCAGCTACTATTTAATAAAGCTCTATAACATTGAAAAAGCTATATACAAAAGAATAATTTAAATACTAAAAGATCGCACTTAATCTATTTTTTAAGGATGTTTTCTTAAAAAATGCATCGATAATTGTTATCTTAAGACCTTGACGTTAAAGTTGCCGATCGAGAGAGCACATTTTGGCACAAATCTCATGTTTTATAATACATATCAATAACTGGTGCATCCAAGATAACATTTGACATTTGATTACGTTTTGTTTATTTTCGTATTTACATTGATTTCATCCAATGCTTATCAGCTATGAGAATAAAAAGCTACAAAAAAATATCGCATGTTTTAAACGCCCACCAAACAGAACATAATACATACGATTACCAAATCTAAGATTAACGGGATTTTGAATTCGAGAAATTATTTTCACGCAGGCGGAACCTAGATGAAAGCTAGTCTTTATAAATATAAACTTGTCAAAGATGTTACATAAAATAACGTAAAAACTTATTTTTCACACAGTATACGATGACCAAGCTGGAGTTACTATTAAAAAGTACTTAGCCCGCTCTAGGATGAGGCAACGCGAAATTGTGAAGAATTTACTACGTCTGTAAATTATGGTTGTGGAGATGGAAGTCGTTACGCGATGTCACATTGTGATTTATTTCCTATAGTTTTAGAGAGATGAAGGACTTCTACTTCGAATTACAAAGCACTGCGCACGTCATGCACACACGTTAAATGTACTATGTCCAATAATTATATACTAACTACGGTGTCCTTTAAATCAAAATATTGCAAAATGTTCGGCGACAAAAATATATACTTAACATGGTGAAGCCGATAGACTGCCACACGAGAGATCAACCAACATGAAAATGAACACGTCAGTCATCAATTCACGTAGCAAAGTCGAACTTTATTAAAAACGTTGCGGCGCCCCACGTTAAAATCCCCGTAACAAAAAGTAACATTTAGGGATAGCTCAACTTCCTATATGTAAAGAAATTTTCGGGACCAGATCAGAAGTTTTGAAGATTACCTTCGACATCCAAACTATCAAATATTTCTTTATAAATATTACTAGTACGTGAAGAATAAAATGTACTCCCTATTAAGCCCATTGCACGCACGGACGACTGTGACATTTGACATATTTAAAATTCATATAGAGGAGTTCGGAAAAATAAACTGTATTATGTAAAATATGTGTTAGAAATATATTAAATTCTACGATTAAATCCTAAATTTCGATCACTGCACGACCACTACTTAGTATAGACACGTTTCAAATATAAAGAAAGTGAGATCCAGCCGTCATAGAGTTATTCAGTGCTACGAGATAGTGCAACGGGAGAAGGGCGAGAGCGGCTGGCGGGGTGGTGCGGGGTTGGCGCGGGCAGCGGGGCGGGGGTCAAGGAATCTGTGCCGAAATGATAACGAGGGCCGTCGACCCGCACCGTTGCACTATACGCACCAATAGCGGCTATATTTAGTGTACGGGTGGTTAGAAATGTCGTCATTATCAATAAGAGAGCTTAAAGCTTGGCGCACATGCTCCTAACGCTAAACTTGCTGTATCTAGTGCGAAACGATGCATATTGTTCACTCTATGTAAAAACGTGCGTAAAATACAGTGTATTTTCATTCGCGGTATTTACTACTGCCTGACCTTGATACAATGAAAGAACGAATAAAGCGAGTTACTTGCCTGATGCTAAGCACTATGCTTCTTCGAACAATTACAACACTAGTCGACAACCGATACTGCATTGCTTTTGTGGACACATTGTAATTTAACTCGCAACGCCTAGTAATTATCTACAATTTCTGTCTTTCGAGCTGGAAGAACAAATACTAGCACATTGAAGATTGTAGAAATAGCCGATTAGATAGTACTACTATTGCCAAACATATAGCATGCTAAGAAGTTGCACCGGCCGCATGCAAGACTGCAAGGTAGTACAGTGAGTGGTCGTATTCAGTTATGGTTGACGAACACTTCACAATAAACTAAAAATTTACGGATGTCTGACCCCTTAGCATCAGACGTCGATACCAAATGCAAAACATACCCTACATTCATTTTGGTGCAAGCCGGATCCCTGTCGTGGCCGAGCGGCAGCAACTCTACCACTCAAACAGACTTCAACATTGCAAAAAGCCACTTCGACTATTTTAAAACATATTAACTCTGAAAACTTTTATTGTATGCATAGATTATATTATAATTTAACCACAAATCTTGACCGCTATAGCCCAATAGCCACGTGTCTCACGTCAGTACCCAAATGTTACGTATCACGTATATGAATGTAATAGTTATAATATGGGTGTCGGGCAATCACAGGATCCATTCCATTCGCCCATTGTCGCGTGAGTCAGCGCTGCCGAATGCCGCCGCCCACGAGGCCGTGCTCCGTGCACCGCGAGCTACCGAATGGGCGAATCGATCTGTATTGTTACTAGTTTTTTAGTCTGAGAGACACATCTGAGAAGATACAGTATGTTATGAGATCAACGAAAGATGTTACCTTCTCCTGATAAACGCCACAATAATACAAAGAGTCGGTGTTGTAACCAATAAATTTACCAATACAATATATAAACCTAGATGTTTCTTAAAAACTAAAGTCAAGATTATTTAAGCTTAAGCAATGACTAATTGTGTACGTTTCTAATTGCGTTTTTGGTAATATTCATTAGCATATTATAATCAAATGCGGGTGGACATGTGAAGGTCTGTTTCTCTGCCACAGTGTATAACAGAATAAAGATAATTAAAACAAAATCTTTTAAAGAATAGTGCAGCATTCTTTATTTATTAGCAATTATTAGTAAAAAGATTCCTAGGATCGGTTCGGTTATCCCAAAGACTAACCACTACAAACCTCACAATCTCTACCTACTACTTACTCTACCACCTTACCTATAGATGTAGATTATAGATATATAACACCAATTAACACGGCACTAAGGATTACACAGCGTTGCCCGATTCCCGTTACAATCAAACTAACGATATTTCACTTAGCGTGAAACGTGTCTCTCCTTCGGGAACATCATAAATAAACTCAAAAACGCATTCATCATTCACCGGCCGAGACATCGCACAACCGTTTTGTGTCCCTCGGGAGTTAAATAAACACACGATGAATACGATCTGATGAACTTTCACCAAATAACGTGACTCTTCGATAAATAAACATTACGATTTGAAGCATAATATTAAGACGAATGTATACAGTAAGCCACAACTTTAACAAAATACAAGCTGTGATACTGACTTTGTTTACCTTAATTTATATTGCATACGGTTAGTTATAGAAGGCTGATGCTCCAAATATTACCATGATAAGAGATTAGTATATCCAGCTCGAAGGACCACAAATATCAGTTACAAACAAGTACAAAAGAAAGATGATTCGCAAGTGGTAGTGACCGGAGCCGTGGAAGTGATGAGATCAGTGATGCGCGCCATCCAGTCAGAGGAAGCGGCGGCATGCGATTTAATCAATACAGATATACCGGCCTCGTGCTCAGTACATGAGCTAGCGGACAAGTGGTTAAAAAGCTCCATTATTTACAGTGATCTATCTGGCACATTTAATTTTTTTTAGCATATTATATATTTCTAATACGATAATTAACACATTATAATACATAGATATAAAAATACCGGCACATTATCGTGAGCACTACACATGAACTTTGAATTATGAAGCTCTACGTGACATTACATTAAGCTCGTCTCCCAGAGATGTTAGATATGAAGTTCAATACTATCCACTGATTACAGTGACTTCAATATTTTTATAGTTTCTTTGCACAGTCCTCATTGTCGCAGGAAATGGTATGAAAAATCTTAAACATGTTAAAATCTCACAATTTGATACAATTTGTATACACCAACAATTACCAATTATATGTCACATTCCGAGGACATTCAATTTTCTTTCGACTTGACATCATCCCAATATAGTAGACCAGTATTCGTGCTGTTACAATCAAAAATGATCTTCAGCTCATCAGACGAACGTGGGAGTGTGGAACCACGTGACAACAGTTAATCTAGCCCTTGTATAATTTAATCAGTGTGGACAGCATCACAAGGCCACGACACAGGTGGGCGTTCCACAGTTTTACAGAGATCTCGATTCGGGTGCGACTTTGTGATTAGGAATTATTTTATTCAATAAACTTTAATAATGTGAAAATTACCGTTTACAATTAAAAAATAACAGCTTCTCATAACTATTATTTATGCTATACAGATGAACAATTTACATTATAGCTTAAAAATATGTATTTATGTTTGTTCCGATTATGATTATCTTCGTAACATTTGGTCCGACTTTGACAAGATTTTCAATGATAGATAGCTAATAGTAAGTTATGTCTGAAGCTAATTATATCAAAAGTGTTTTTAATTTTACCCAAAAAAAACACGATTCATATTCGTAAAAACGCACACATCCTGCTCTTGTTCCGAAAAAAAACTTAAACGCGAAAGTGCTACGAGAGAGTAAAACCTAGTTGGTAAATATTTATTTATTTTGATAACATATTTACAGTTTCCTACATCTAACTACATATCTCGATGAAATATAGAAACGGGCCTGTATAGCTAATGTCGACGAGTCCATCAAACGGCATGATGGATGGTGGCATATCAAAATCCTCGCGAGCACCACGCGCTCCCATCAATACCGATAACCAGACCATGGTGCACTAGCGAGCGGACATAATATAAAACATTACAAAAAAGAATCAGAATCGTGACCATTACAAATATTAGTTATGTTCTTCGTCCTCCGTCCACTGAGGTCCACAAGCATAAAACTTTTCTGGAATTAAAGGGAATTAAAAAAAAAATAATAATTTCCGTTACTCTCAAATTTTATCGTTACAATATTTTTTTAAGTCATAAGTAGTTGATTGTGATTGATACTAAAAATAACAGAATACAACATTTTAAACATCATCATCATCAGCCTATATCTTTGTCCACTGCTGGACATAGGCCTCCTCCAATATGCGCCATTTTACCCTGTCTTCGGCCTGTCGCATCCAGTTCTTACCAGCGACCTTTCGCAGATCTTCACTCCACCTAGCTGGAGGGCGACCTACACTACGTTTGCCGAGCCGTGGTCTCCACTCAAGAACTCGTTTACCCCATCGGTTATCGGTTATTCGACAGATATGCCCTGCCCACTGCCACTTCAGTTTGCTAATCCTGTGTGCTATGTCGGTGACATTGGTTCTCTGACGAATGACCTCGTTACGAAGTTTATCCTTCAGAGAAACTCCGAGCATAGCACGTTCCATAGCTCGCTGAGCGACTTTCAGCTGGTGGACCAGCCGTACTGTGAGAGTCCACGTCTCGGCACCGTATTTTAAACAACACCATAAATATTAGAAACTCCTTGCTATATTAGCTGTCTTTCTTTAAAGTTATTGCGTTCTGTTGCCATTTAAAATACACGATTATCTATGATCAAAATACAAAACGCCCGCGCGTGGTGCGTACGCTGCGCACGCGCATCGGTCGAGTGCCCCCAATTGAGCGATTATTAACGCACGCCGATGCGCCCGCGCCGCTAACTTCTTACGATCCATCGCTAACACACACATCATAACCTCTACAATAGCCCTTTACATACAGATAAATTCTACCGATAAAGTGATGTTTAAATAAAGTAACAATGAAGATCTCATAACATTATGGGGTCTTTAGCAATTTGTAGGGAAGTAATTAAATTGTCAATGAGTGTCTTCATTGTGTAATTAAAGCAGAAACAAAAATAACAATAAAATGTACAGACACAAATGTAAGAGAACGCTGTTCTGTGCGAATTAACCGTTCATATACGAGCAATGAAAAGTATCTACCTATTTATTTTTCAGTTTTATTCCAAGAAAATACTTTAAAATTTTTAAGTAAATAAAGCACCGGCCAATTTACAATAAATAATTAACTCATGAAAATTTTAATACAAAGTATAAAGTTTTCAAAATTTATAATTTATATTTATCTAAACGTAGCAGTCTTTAATACTACTGTTCTTATTGTGCAAATCCCTTAATAGTAAAATTTTACCACACCTGAACCCTGTAAACAACCTCATATCCCAGTAACTCCGACTACGAATAGAAGCTAATGATTTAAATAGAAACCCTACCGAACTGTTCTTTGACTATCAAGGTGGTCCGTATTATCAATACGAGAAATAAAACCACCGCCACGGTGGGCCTAATTAATTACAACGTGGAGTTGATTAAAGGCTCCTAATTATTGTCTAAGCGTGGGCGGCGGCCGATAAATAACTAGATAATGTAATTAATTTGTTTCCGAACGGCCTTTGGGCCGGCTTAGCATGGTTTCGACTAATCCCAAGAGACATGTAAGAGTAGATAGAAAAATTATGTAATATATAGGTTAGAACGTAAAGAAAAAACTTTGTACCCCATTTGAAACACATTGCGCGACCGCCCCGAGGCAATTCCTTGTGCGTGTGTGCCACACCGAATGCACGCCCATGCACGGCTGGACGTTTGCCGCGGTCCTGGGCGCACAGTTAAGTCTAAAAACCTCATGGTTGTAATTCACACTGAGGCCTATAAGGGCTCGCAAACAGTTCCTGGTCTTCTCCCCTCCTCCCATCCTAAGATAGTTCCTTGTCCTTCCCCCACACATCCTTCCTAACTATTCCTACGGAATGCAGAAAAATGAATTTATGTATAATATATTTTACAAATATATAAAATTCGACAGTCCAATTTCGACCAGTGGACGACCACTAGTACACAATAATATAGTCAAATCTCAATAATCATACTCATTTAACTATGTGGAGCACATAAAAATATAATATATACCAATCAGTAATGTAGAATGTCTTAATCCGATTATTATCAGGCTATACTGAGTTCGGGAACTCGCTGACTCTAATACCACAATCCAAAACATACTATATGCGGTTCATTTGTTTTTGTGCAGGGATTGAATCCACTGCTTTACTCAGCGCATTGCGGGTGATACGAAGTTCTACGAAGACGCTTACGGGGCAACGAAGATTCTAAGCATATTATCCTATGGATTACATAAATGTGGAAGAAATACGTTTCTACGGATGTACAATATTTTAATAAAACAAATATTGTTATAAATGTTTTGTTTTATTAATGTTCATAGTTGCTCGCAATCGACATGCGAATTACTTGTACAGAAAGACAATTTTCGCTTACTATATTCAACTTAGGGACTTCAAGAAAGGACTTATTAAACAACTTACTACTAAAGTAATGTTGTAATAATCCCTTTTTCAATGAATCTGAGATAACAAATATAAATACAAATTTCAGATTGCATCAAATCCTAAATCATCACGTAACATGCATTTTATTTTACCTTCTCACTCTAAATATTTATGTTTACATATTTAGCACAAGAAATTGGAACAAAAACATTCCAGTTTTATGTGCGTTACAAAATTATTACTTTCTTTTATTCTCCAAAAATCTTGCAAACAAAACATTATTGAATTTATAAATGAGGTCTAGGATTCCTTTAACATGTGTATTGTTTTTTTCATTTAATCTATATGACGGCAACCAAAGAAATAGAATGATAGCGATATTTTTTTTATGAATGGCCTATAGTGACGCATACACACACTCACGTCTGTTATTCCCCAAGGGGTAGACAACCCAACTGTTGCCCGCACTTTCCACACCTTGTGTATTCCGTCCTATACTGTGATAGAGGGCACACCTATCACCACGTAAAGCACAAATTACAGTCTCTGAATGTACTTAATATGCTGACCACGAAACTGACCATCTGTGACGGGTTCTTAATATCTATTCTGTTAATTCATTGTTTATGAGATACGTTTAATTCGTTCCCGCACCAATCGCAGATAATAGGGTCACGAAAAAACACGCGAATCACATTTCAAACTTCAATATTCATCGTAATTCTATTACTGTGTTGATAATAAAAATACAAAATAACGAGCTAAATGCCAAACAGTGAATAACATCGTAAACACATTAGAATCACTAACATCCCATAACAGTACCATAAAATGCAAGAATCCCACACCACCATAACGTTGGTATAAACAAACGCCAAATAACCACAGCTCGTATTAATATACCACCGTATCGGCCACAGACCAACCATAAAACAGTAAACACTGTATTTACGTTTTCGATCGCGTTTAAGTTTTTTAACGCAAACATGTCGCTCGGAAAGCAGAAGGAAAGCCCATAATCAATAAAATGAACCACTTTCACGTTATAGAAAAAAAAAATCTAATTACTAGACAAATAAATATAATATACTTTACATAGAAGCAAGATAATACATCTCGATTGAAAAGTACAATTTAATGCCATGAAGTACATTGTATGTATTGAAAAGACGTGTGACGTTGACACTATCAGCTACTCCCATTACAAGTAAAAGCAAAAATCCATTTCTCAGGTATGCAGGTTTCCTCACAATGTTTTTTATTCACCGTTAAAGCAAGCCATAATTCACAAAAAACACACACATAATTTTTTAGAAAAGTCAGGGGTGTGTGCCCTTGTGATTTGAACCTGCGGACATTCGTCTCGGCAGTCCGTTCCACAACCAACTAGGCTATCGCAGCACACGTACATAAACATTACAAACGAGGTGCTGGTGTCGACGAACGAACAGACAGCCGGGCGCCCGACATCATGATTGATCGAACATTGATACGTGGATTATGCGCGTCAACATTCCACTGCTATTCAGCAATACTAAATACTTTTTAATCACAGTTTAACAGTACTGTATTTTCGAATGCGTATAGTCAATTGGGCAAAGCAAGGTGTACTATTTGTAAACTTCTTGTATGGACAATGGTATGTTATTAAGAAGAGTTGCAAAAGCTGTACGGTCCGGCGGTGCGGTGTGAAAGAAAGTCACACTCTAATCGCTTTATATCCAAAATATTGGCTTTTTCTGGTAAGAGAGTTCTGGTCAAATTTTATAACAGACTGGCCATCGTACTATTAAATAATAAAATATGAAAAATAAATCAATAAGAATGAAAAAAAAACCGTTTAAAAATATCGCCTGAAATGATTACAGTGATGACTTTGGTATAGCCGTAGTCCCTTGTCGCTCTATTAATATCCTTGCTAATGTAAGTGATCAAGTTACAACTTAGAACTCAGATCACAGTCAAAAAGATTAATGATCTATACTGTAAGTTTATACTGTGTCCAGTTAATACCTGGCGCGCGAGACTTATCAAATGGAATTACGGAATCCACGCACAAAAGCTCAAGTTGATGGTCACTCTGATGAAATGTCAAATGGGAAAATAAATGAGGAATCTTTTTATAGCAATAAAATGGGTAACATGCTTATACCAGTTGTGGATAACTAACACCAGAGGAATGACGAACTTTGAAGAAATAGAAGGAATATTGGAAGAATAGACAGAGATATGCACCATAATAATTTTAACTAAACCTGATGTATTAAGGGTGTAACACTATTGAAATATTGGGATTGGGATTATCAAATATGAACCCAATATAAATCGTAATAGAGATGCAAGTTGCTCATATTTCTTTGCTCGATATGATGAAGAATCAATTGCCACTACATACGGGATGAATAAATCTTGGGGAATATAAACGCACCTTCCACCCGTTCTGGACACATAGTCTTAACTGATACATAATGTAGTCAGTTTCTTTGTTCGATTAAACGAGACTATGACAGAGCAGTGCAGGTTGAAGAAAATGAAATAAAATGCTAGAGATATGAAGCCTAAGGTACTCGAATTGTTGGTCACATGACCTATTTCATCTCTAACTGTGCAATAAAAAATAATATCATATTATTAAACTTCCATAACTGATCATGAAACTCCTTTTTGTTTGTTAGAATAACGCCAAATTCACTATAATGGGTTATTACTAGCACAAATAAAATTCAAAACAGGACTCTACCACATTTATGTACCTTCCTCTCATTAATTGAATACATACTGCACTAAACTTAAAATTCAAAACAGGACTCCACATTTACCTTCCTTTTATTAATTGCATACATACTAAACTTACCAAAATGTTTGAAACACAAAACATCACACCACTACAAATTAATCAACACCATTTTACCCACAAAATTCACAAAAACAAAATACCTGCATATCAGGCCAGGATACAGATAAGTAAAACAAACGCGGCTAATTACAATAGCGGCTGTCGGCCCCGCATGGTCGGCAGGATGATTGATGCGGCGGCGCGCGTGTGACTGCCTGGACGACACCACAGTAATTAGCTTAAGGCAACGCTCGCTTAGCTGTTATTGCTCCAATAAAACTTGAGGTAATCGGTACGATTCTCAGGTTCAATCAAGGTTATAGCTAGATACGTTTGTATGGGTATCTTGAACATACTGGCAAATGAGCTGATGATGATCAATCATCTTCACCTGTCTTATACACCCACTGTATCAGCAGAATCAATTCGCTGCGAGCATTAAAGTAGGGGGATAATATGAGGGTGTTTTTGGCTCGGAAAATGCAAGCTATTTCCGCCATTATTGTATAAACACTAGTATCCCAGTTGAAAGACATTTCGCGTAAACTGATTTTCCCTCAAAATATTTCTTCTCCGGGAATCGAAACTTGTTCAAACATAGTGTTATCTCAGAAATTAAAACGTAGAGTAACCATCGTAAAATGTTAACCGACAATGTTTATGTTCATTACGTTTTCCGCAAATAAAATGTTCCGTTTTACAGCTCACTATTTATAATATGTAGAATTTTAACGCCTGTTGTAAATCATCGCCTCATTCGTGTAGTGCGGACTGTGCAACCGATGAGATCAAAGTTCGTTCCCCTGCTACGGAATCGATCATCGATGGTATCTTGGAATGGATTTCTATGACTTAAATACTGAGTTTATGGATCCAAAAGACGCGCGGGTAGCCCGAAACTGTAAAATATATTGATCCAAGAAACAGGCGAGTTGTTCACAACTGTATTTGAGCCCAAAGCGGAAAACTCGATAATACCATTAGACAAAATTAAGCTCAACGAATCTAGCACCTATTTGAAAAAATGCGACAAGAATATCAAGCGTAACCTACCTGAGGTGAAAAACGACAAGAGACCGTTGTCTTTGGTGCATGAGATGGGTCTGAGATACCGAAAAACTAGTTGCACCTTTACTTAGGCGGGCTTACAACTATAAACTTGTGTATAATATACACACAAATAAATTGTTTTAAAACAAATAGGTTAAAAACGTACATTCATAACGGCCTGTATTTAATTGATAAAATATATTCATTCATAAATTATAATAATATTTGATAACATACATTACATTCTATGTATAGATAAGTATATTATAAATGTTAGGTATGCGTTAGTCACGTTGTAGCATGAATCGGCAAGCTCGGCCGTATTGGGCCAATGTTTTACATAAAACTGACACGAATTGTCACCGATGCTGTTGCAAATTTGAACTTCTAATTTCATAATTTCGAAGGCTGACTCAAGTACGAAACAATTATTTTAACGTTCTAACAACATGGTATTTATATCTATATATATAAAAGAAAGTGGTGTTAGTTACACTATTTATAACTCAAGAACGGATGAACCGATTTGGCTGAAAAGGTAGCTGGTTGGTGGAGAGGTAGCTTAGAACCAGGAGACGGACATAGGATACTTTTTATCCCGTTCCCACGGGAACGGGACGTGACATAAGACGTGGTATAAGAAAGCAAAATTTGGTATTTAGATAGTATAAGACCCTGGGAAAGTTATAGGCTACTATCCCGGGAAAATATATAGTGGGACTTTTATCCCGGAAAACTCCTTCACGCAGGCGAAGCCGTGAGCAAAAGCTAGTCTTAAAATTTTTTTTTACTATGATAAAAAGTAATGCAACCTTTAATAGCAAAGTTTAGAAAATTTCCCTTTGTTTACGGTCGTCAGCATTAGTGATTTTTCTGGAATTTTGGGTATTGACGAGTATTTTGATTACTTAACATCCGAAAAATTCATTTCCCGAGCTACTGCTACCAACTTACAACGATATCGCGTTATTATTTCCAAGCAAAATGTGAGGTCCGGCCGGGTCGCGGGTTTCTGCTAGATAAAGACAGCATTATCGCTCGCTATATAATACGTGACGAAATTACGTATCTTTGTCGGGCACTATTATTAGGTCAAGGCCACTCATTGTAATTTAGGCCATATACTGTGGTGTATTAGGACTGGCATAATTTCTAGTAACAAAAAGACACAAGTCACACGTTGGGCGCCATTATACTTGAACTATGCTGTAAGTAACAATCAAGTAATATAGCGAAAAGACGATATCTTTGCGGTCCGGACACTAAACCAAACACCATTTTACGAACGCTATAGAACCGTAAAGCCAGTCTCTCGCACATCATATCAGAACTATAGAAAGAACTGCTCGACTTGGGAATTGGAAAGAAGTGTCTCCTTACGGCAACAACCCTAGACTTGAACGAAGTCACGGCCGATCACTATACAATATGAATTTCAATTTTATCGCTGCGAGAACAAAGAACGAGTTGGTTCTATGTACTTATTGTGTGTACACATACTTTCTTCACAGTCAACACAATTTGAAAGAAAATTCCTTGCAAATCATACTATGGAGGAATAACTTCTCCAAATCAGAGGCAACAAAATGAGGCTACATGAACCTCAAGGAAATCCCAAAAATACACAATGATTAATATCAGTTGAGTAATCCGATTCCGGGGGCTAAAGGTTGCGCCGCACGAGCGACAGTCCGCTACAAAGATTAGTCAGTCAGTCAGTCGGTCAGTCGGCGACGCGGCTTGATTCAATACGCTTAATTTATAAGGATTCACTATGAATTCTTACTTATTGATCACGGGAAATGGGCACACGTTTTGAAATTAGGCTAATTTGACGACCTCAATCCCAGGAAGAGGTTTAAGGTACCCAATTTTATTTATAGAGCAGAACATGCCATTATAGTTCTCTACCATACATACTGTCGCTTCAGATTTCTATTAGACACTTCCAATCAGCCATTACTGAAATAAATGTTTTGATTTATTGTTATTGTTTTAACAACAGCCTTTAAAATCTAATCCGTCATTAAAATCTTGCCTACTATGAAGAGTACTAAAATCATTCCCGTACAAATCGAATCAAACATCCCCATTGAATCCTTCGATAGAACATGAAAGCAACGTGGAAGTGTAACCGTATCGTCCATTAGAACACAAAGGGACGTCTGACAGAGTAGGAAGCGGGCTCGGTGTGCGTTACATGAAAGGGCCACTTAGTGCCGCAGATAGCTTAATGTACCACGCAAATGTGTGCTCTAAGATATAGCACATATTGGAATGTAACAACTATTGAAATCAAGGAAGCGATACCATGTTAATAAAGAATAGATTTCTTAAATTGTTCAAGATATATATAGGTTTGACTATTTTGCACTATGTCACTAATAAGTATTTATGGATGTATGTGATCAACACCTACAGTTACCCACCACATAAAATAAGCTGATTAAATATTTGCTCGTACATGCATCGAACTACTTTGAGTTATTATCAAATATCCTACAATAGACAAATTTGGCTATATGACGACAATATTTGAATAGGTGTAATACTTAAATTATATTTCGCAAGTTATAACTCAGTCGCCGCAAACGCTACAAGTCATAGACTCGCCATACGTCTGAATTCTTAATACTTTAAATTACACCTGTATGCGACTGCATTGTGCCTGCCCTAAGGTGACAGCTACTAGAATACTTAAAATCAACAACCATCTTCATACCACACAAGCTTTTTCACTCCTATATAATTCGCAATTATAAAAAATATGGATGTGAAATTCGAACTTCAAACAAACATATAAACAGAAATCTGCAATGCAAATGCGTTCTCAACTGATCTTATCTAAATCTACATCCAGCAAGACTGTCTTGACAGCTTCCGTGGTGCGGCGCGCGATCAGACGGCTAGCGACTATGAAACGAGAGACCGCGAGAACATACATTAAAACAAGTGTTTATGTGATCCATATTTGTTTCTATAATGGATTTCATACATAGACCTAGAATAGAATGTAAGGTTGACTAAGATTTAAAGTCATTGTGCAACCTATGTATTAACCTACACTACAAACCTACAAGTATTGGCCGCACGGTCACTGTCTCTTCCTATAAAGAAAACATTTTTGGATGGTAATTCCGGATGCAGATCAAGACCGATATTTTTCTATGTCGAAAACAATATAAACTAAGATATATACCATATGTTGAATGTTAGACATTCAAATAAAACTATTTTACGAACTTTATCGCAGCTTTTTGTGCCATTATTTTGTCCGAACGTTAGTCCATTATGGTAGCTTGTTAATTTTTAACAACTAATTTACTTTGTTTAGAAATCCACGCATTTAACGTAGAAACTTACCTCCTGGGACTAAGTCCATTGTATTTTGATTATATTCAAAATACAAAAACATACCACAAAACATGAGTTCATCGGAGAAATAGAACCACGAATAAACAAAAACAAATATACGAGCACGTGAGAGCTCGTAAATTGTCTAAACAGGTCGATGCTTCGCTAATCGGCACAAGAGCATAACTCACTATTGAACACAGACAATAATAACAAATCTGATGATTTAATAAATGTGTTGCAGCGTGGGGTGAGAATTAAGTTATTTTTATAGAAACTGGGCAAACGGACAAGTCGGTCATTTGGTGATAAGTGACTAGATGAGGTATTGAATACACATAAACCAATCAGGAATATGTTTCTTTATTTATTTCAGATTATACATTGAGTTACCACAGCAGTAGTATAACGATGGTCATATTATTCTGATGCACAACCAACTTAAAATGTACAGCATTCATTAATGTAATGCGTACATTGTTAAATTATTGTATTATAATATGTTGCCAACTACATAACAGCTACGCTACCACTTTGCAATGATTTTCTCTACCACACCCCAGAGAGGTTAAATGGGTGATAACCCTACAAAAGCGTTTCCATGGTAACTGCACTATGATATAAATTTGTATAAAATACATATTATAACAATTACACAATATTTTTAAATCCATACATAAATCTAGGTATTTGTGTTAATCCGACTGTATCAGCATATTTCTAAAACTGTAAACTATTATATTGTATTCCACTATTTTGAAACCATGCATGCATCACTATGTAATCTAACAAAAACCTACTGTAACTTTAGACCATATAACTCCTTAAGATGGATCCTGACAAAATTGTGATTTATACAACTGTACTGGAATACAATTACAGTATTGGAATACTGGTAGTTAAAACTACATTGTAATATAAAAAAAAAACGATAGTTGATTTCTTCCTAGCCGAATTTCGGCCACAGCCGCCAAACTCAACGAGGAGCAGCCAAGTACGCAGGACATATTATAGTGCCCAAGCGTGTGCGCAATACACAGGTGCACTATCTGTTCCTTCACTCTCATAGCCCGTTGAGACGGCAATCCGACATTACCGGAGAGAGATCAGGCGCAAGAAAAACCTAGTGACCACTTTTTTGGCCCGACCCAGAATTCTTACCAAACTCAGCGCGATAATCGTACGCGTATCGTCAATTACAACTACATCACCGAGACAGTCAAAACTACAGTTACATAATCAACCACACAATTCCACAATCAAATAAGTGTCCGGCAAACAATATCAAAAACAGCCGCGAACAAATTGGAACAACTATAAAAATCCCATTAAGCCATCCCGACGAAAACAATGATACGCGACCCACAAGCGAAAAACCGATATGTGCAAAGTGTGTCAACGGGACACGCACACTAAGGACGCGCGGACGCGGCTGCAGACTGCAGCTGTGCAAAGTTTACGTCGCCTCGCCTTTTGTCGCTCTCCAAATGCGTTATTCTCTTCCTGACGTCGTCAAGATCAGGGTTGGTAGAGTCGGTTCACCAGTTTGGAAAATGCCTGTTGGACTAGCTGTATTGGCGCAGCATTGTGCTACTCTTACTGAAACAAAATTTGCAGATACGTCGACAGGCAATCCAAATGCAAAAGTTAGGGAATCGATTGCAGAACAAGAAACAGAGTTTTCAACCTTCATGTATAAAGATTCGTTTAATTTGCTAATATTTGTTTCGGGCAGCAGTATTGTTAGAAAAAAGTATTTTAAAGTACCCATGACACAAGCCTTGTATCTTTATGTAGTCAATATAATATATAATTAAAGCTGACAATGGTAATTGATGACTCATCTAATCATAGCAGTGGATTTTAAATTAAAATCTAATTTTCAAACCCCACAAAATACGCAATTAACTAGTCTAACCTTTCAAAACCAACACCTGACAACAGAAATAAATTTTAAATGACAACGCGAGAAATATCGGCAATAAAGAGTAACGACCATCCATAAAAACGAACAATGGCGGAGGACGCCACGCGCTGCGACCGTCGCTGCTCTGGACAAAGATTTTAATGTTTACGATGATTGTCTCTGCAAGATTGTTGCGTTAATAGAAATGAAAGACCTATAAATTATACCTATTATCGACTCGGTGACCTAGTGGCAGCATAAAGACACAAACTTCTGTTCAGTTGAAGAGTCAGACGGTTCATTTTAGTGCGCTTTAGCATTAATGTAGCTGCATTGAGAGACAGCATACCAGACCTGAGAACTATGTAATTCTTAATTCGATTCCCAAGCGTTGCAACTGAACTATTTGCGCTGCCAGTGAGCTTCACATTACGGCGCCAGACTTACCATCTATTACAATGGGGCAGAAATAAAGTCGGTGAAAAGAAGAATGTTAGCGTCACAACCTCTTTAGTTGATTTTTTTTATTAATTATGATCGCCATCGCTTCTTCGGCCTTAACAAATATTATAATGATAAAGCCACATTGTGCAACCAATATAGCACCACTGCCTTACAAAAAATCGACAAGAACTAGTAGCATTTTAAACACGGTGCAAATATGAATCAGCACGAGTTAAAGTGCACGAGGGCCTAGTTGGGAATGAATCGGTCTGCCGCGTCGTGGGTCGCAGGTTCAAAAGCCAAGCCACACACCTCTAAGTTTTCGAAGTTACGTATGTATTATTTATCAATTATTGTTCCCTTTAATGGTGAAGGAAAACATCGTGAGAAAACTTGCATACCTAACAATTCTCTATATGAATTGCGAAAGTGAAGTCTGCCAACCTGCACTAGGCCAGCGTAATGGACTAACACCTAAACCCTCTCAGTAGTAGAGAAGGCCTTGCTCATAAGTGGGCAGTACACAATACGAGGCTCATATTATATAAAGTATAGCACTAATTGCCATTAATGGTCTTACCAAATTCCATAACGAAGAGAACACATATCATAATATTGCAACAATTCATAAGTATCCAAGTAATATTACAACTTAATAGTGTAAAGTGTACTTAGAACACAATTAATTTGCGAAGTTATTAACTCTACAATAATTTACTTTAATAGTGTGTTACAAGCCTACGACTTAAACGATTTAAGTTGTAATACGCAATTACAAGTACCTAGGTAATATATTTGTATGTGTAGGTACCTCTTTAAGTACTTTTCCCAAACAACAATATACGTTGTACTCTTTTGTGTCATTCTGATACTGTAAACAGTGTAATTACTGATAATTATGAGACTTAAAGATTTGTAATGCGTTGTAATTCTACTGGGTAGTGGGTGGTATACCTTCCATCAAGCATAAAAACTATATAATACTATAAATATACTCATTTATAAAATAAATTTCGAGAAGATATCAAATTGTAGAGTCATAAAAATATAATGTAGAACAAACAGATAGTTCATTATCAATCATTCAATGAATCTTGTTCTGTGAAGTAAATTAATAATCCTACCACCAGACAATACGAAGCTCACTACGAGCTTTAAAGCTAACTCTACATAAAAAAAAATATTTTTTTATTACAAGCAATTTTCAAGACTCCACACGAAATTGTTTTTAACAATATAAAAAATATATTGGACTTCGTTTATTCTGATAAAAAACCAATTATAATCTAGTGTAAAAATGTTACTAAAACCTATGGGATAAAATAGAATTACAATGATAAAATCAAATTCTAACACTTTATTTGAATTATTAATGTCAAGTCTTTGGTCGAAATAAATTGGTTATTATTATTTTAATATAAAACTGTCTAAATGACACACATGGTGTATGTGGGTGCCTGTCGTCCAGTAGGTATATCACAATTAAAGCTACAATCACAAGTTTCCCACACATGTTAATTTAGCGACGGACGTGATACGGGCCGCGGAGATTGCGCAAATCGGATAGCCTTCGGACGGTTCCTACTACGATAAGGGACTCCTAACCCTGGCCCTATTATTTACATAGAGCACATTACCCATGGAGAAGCATAACATTAATTATCTATGATTAAAACAAATCTATCATGAAATTACGATATTTATTATATCGTTACAAATTGATAACAGTACAAGCCGTAGGGGTTGTAAATTATATACAATGCATTGCGTAATACGATACCGAGACAGGAGACATGAGTCCAGCGTGTCCTGGAATGTACACACTATTTACCATCGCACGGGCTCCTCACGGGGAATCCGGGGTCCGCGCCGTGGGCGAATGCTCGTACGCGACCGGATGACGATATCCGCGCTCGTTGCGCGCTACGGGGCGGTGGCGAGCGCTTGGCTCGGCGGCACGCTCCCGACTGACGCGAAATCGCGAGCTTTATCGGCGCGGGCGCGGGCGGCGCGAGCGCTGCCGGTGCCGCTGCCCAGCACCAGCGCCGCTACTCGCTTCATGTGCAGCGCTTCCGCCCGCGCCCGGCGCCACTTACGCTAACCGCACGCTACTGCTTTTGTTTCTAATTGAGCAAATATTATGATTTATTTATTCCATTACATTATTCATACAAACACCTGAAGTTATATGCAGTCCATGTATAATCGATCAAGTACATTCTTCATTCGATATTATAACGTATCCTGTATTTTCGGTTTCAGTTATTTGTTTGCCATTTATTTAAATCCAATCAATGATAATGCGAATCTAGTACTCTACCAGTACTACAAAACGAAATTATATAATTAGATACTTAAAGTTGGTACCGACTACAATAATAATTGTGCAATGTACCAAATGGATGCAAAAGAGGATTTTCGTCTGTTTTTTCTCGGGTAAGCAATGATAAGCAATAACGTGTGTTACAAATAGAATCGACCAATAAGAGTCATCGGGTGACACGTCCCTCGAAAATGCTAAAACAATGCCTTAGACCTGCATATGCTAACCCCGATACCAACCTGTATAAACGGCTTTTCAGCACGTGTTCTTCGTCAACAAAGAACCCAATAATATCTCTAATAAACATCAAAATTATCGAACTTATAAATTCCTCAAATTTGAAACGGGAAGAGAACCACCGCATTACGTATGTAAATAAATTAGATCGTTACATTAAGTTATGGGTGCAGTGTGCCGGCGTCGAACCCGGGGCGCCCCGCGGCACACTCCACGATCAACATTTACATAAACCATACAGATGAATTAATCAACATGACGCACTCGGCCTGCTCCCTTCATTATCTACCAGTTTGACTAGACCACGAGCGTGACTGCACTCGTGTGTGCCACAGGAATGTGATCTCAATTAATTAAACATTGGTATGCTTATACATCATAAGGCATACAGGAATATAACCAAAAATATAATTCCAAATGCAACGAACATTTGTCTCGATGCAAGAAAAATCTATCGTTTTGTATTCCAATTCTTATACACGCTGTCTTACTTAATAAAGTTCCAAATAACCAGATAACCCAAAGCTAAAATCTGGTCATGATCTAGATGTGAAAGCATAAAATCTTGCACACGAGTTCTAGACACAATAATTCATATAATTACTAATTAGACCAATATTATATCATAGACCTGGTACAATAGTAAAGGATAGACCACGTTTTCACGAAAGACAACTTCGTGATGCTACTAGCACGACTTTCACGAGTCCATCTATCCACTTCAAACAGTATCGGCTTCATGTATCAGAAGGAAAGCAGCGTGGGCGTCGAATGCCGCTAAGTAAAATTATCTGACAGATTAGTTCACTTTAATTAGACAGACATCGTTCTTATTCCATTTTAACTATATACTAAGCTTAAGACAAGGTCTGAAGTAAGTGGGAGACTATCACTATTTTAAAACTTATGATTGCAATTAGCTCCTTGACTTAGCTCAATTTTGGAGCCACGATTTACTGCATCAAAAATATTTATGTATCAATTGTCTCATCAGGAACAGCTTCCTTCAATGTTTTAATAAATTGATTAATGTAAGGCCAAAGTCATCAATTACTATAGTCAAGATGTTGCATTAGACTTATTAAATTATAACGTCTAGCCGCAGAGAAAACATTTATACTAAATAACCTAAGTTAAATAGAATGGGATTTTGCGTATAAACAACAATTAATTATTTTTTTTCCAAACAATTGATAGCCTAATTCGTTTGTGTCATACAAAATATGAATAAATTATTCACCTAACCTTTCCTCTTGAATCGCTCCGTCCATGAGTGAAAACCGTATGAAAATCCGTTCAGTATTTTTTGACTTTCTCACGACATACGCATCAGAGAGACTTTGTTTTATGATATGGAAGAATATTCGTGTGAAATGAACAGACGGTGTCATAAAAAAGTGAGTAAAAGAGATTCATTATTACAAGACTAAATTATGTCTCAGCAAATGCATTTAATAGAACAAGACAGCAAAACAATTAATATTCATATATAGATCCATATCGTTTGCGTCTTCACGGCTTACAGGGTTCCTAAGTGGTATAATTCAAATAGATATCCGTCCCCCACCTTTAATAAACCCATTCTATATTACAAACTATTATATCAATTAGAATAGATTACCTTCTTTATTTCCAAATGGTTTTACAACCAAGCTTGGTATGTATATTTTCACAAGATGGATATTATGCGGACGCATTAAATCTAGATCTCTCTTGGAAAATACCTTTTAAAGGTCATATTTTAGGAAACTGCGCAGAAAATCCTCTGAAATCTAACAGATACAAAACTTGATCTAATCGATTTTCTCGTCATGTTACACAAAAATTAAAGCAGTACAATAAAGATATTGGAATTATTATTCTGATTGAAGACGCTACTATTTACGAGAAAAGGTAGCGCTTACTAACAAACGAGCGACTTGCTCGTTTCACCATTTACTTGTACAAATACATGTACTACAATAAGTGTAACTATAGTCGGCACAGAATCACGTAACATATCTGTTATCATTGCATAAACAAATCTCGCTATTTATACAAACTTTACGGCACAATAGAATGTGGTGTGTTTACATTCCGCGTGTTTGGGCACATGTCTGTCAAACAAGCACCGAGTATTTACGCCAAATATAAGTTCTTATAAGTCTAAATCCAGAAATGTCCTTAATAAATAACGCCTTTATCACCATTAAACTGATACTGCTAATGCGCCAACGCTTCACCGCTGTTTCAGTTCATTATTGTGCTGAAGATACAACCTATTAACCTATCAACCTATATAATCTAATTCAAACCCAACTTACGGAAATCCTCACATTTTGATTCCGCAGTCGCAAATCTTAAGAATCCTTTAATTCATCACAACACATCGAACATCTCTATTTCGATCCCGAAGCCCATCCCTTGCAATCATAAAGAAGACCCGTGCCCATCAACGAGACAATTCAATGCAAGGCTTAAATAATAAATCTCAGGTATAAATTGACTTGCTGTCCATTATATCGCAGCACAAATTGATGAACACAGTTGGCACAATTTGCATTTATTTGTTCCTAGATGCACGTGAGGTGGTCGTAAATTAATTGTGGAGCGGTTCGCATTCAACGTCAGTCTGTTGTGGGTGACCGCACACACTGCAGGGACCTTGAAACCAGAAATATAATAGACCAAATTATAATTAATAACGTCAGGATCAGAATCGCCTCATTGGCCTACTTAGGCCGAAACCGGCGGGAACCTGGTCGAGGTGGAGCAGCAATGAAAAAAAATGCACCTCATTTGCTTAAACTAAACTTGTTCTATTATATCATGACGGGGACCTGGGAATTTATAGTTACAAGTCCTCCCTATTTTTATTTCATAAATTTGGTAACTTATTAGATAAAATCGGCTCAGTGTTCCCAGAGGCGCGTTGAACTTGTCAGTTCGGTGTCATAAAAAGTTGTGAATACTATCTAATCTGGGTTAGTAGCCAAGAAGACTGATCTTAAAGCACTTTAAACTAAACATATCAAAAAACTAAGCTCAGCTAACTATTGATAGTTGTCATTTTTAGCCTCAATGCCAATATAAACACATGAGTCAAATTAAAACATTAAGACCAAGGAGTTAAAGTTGACAGTTGACACACAAATTGATGGTAACAAATAACAATGAGCAAATCCCAGCAAAAAATGTCAAAACAGACAATAAAAAGAGTCATAAAGTAAATCCTGTTGCGTCACTGCTAAATAAAATCGTGCAAAAACGGCCGTCAATACACAGGTCAGTGCATATGTAACGTGGTTTATTCGCGCCGGACGCGACTGGAAATGTAGACTTGTCAGAGAAAATATAGAATAGAACCAAGGAAAAAAAAAATAAACCTCAAGGGGTCAAACGATAGAATTAGGTCTACATGGCACAGAAAATAACCATGAGGATAGTGCTAAGTATAAAAACCCAATTAAAAAGAATAGTAAAATCTGCCAACTTTTTCACTATATGTCTCAAAACTACAATCTCTTGGACAACGCACGTTACGTCCCCGTCTCGGCGAAGCTTTCATCCCATCCCGTATGCCACAGGCAATATGTTCTCAGACAGCATGTCATCAGGAGCCGCCATGTGCTCACGAATTACATCATGTTTCTATAGTTTAGGCAGTTTCGCACGTTTACGATCTTGGTCTAAAACTATTATTAGTTGACATTAGATTTATCGCCGCTGGACATACGTAAAAAAATGTTTGCGTTGCTTCTGTTGATTTAGGGGATCGATGTAGTTGAGAAATTTCAAATTGTAACGCCGTACTTAAAATGTATTTGTCTCAATTAAAAAACGATATCTGCTGTCGAGGCAAAAATATTTGACTGAGGTCACCTTTAGTATCAACAATAATACTATGTCCGATAAAGGACTATATTTTAATAGGGTCTCAAAAACTTCAATCCGACGTTATGGTTCATAGTCATTAGAATTCTGCAACATTTTGTAATTTGAATTTTTCCACAGATTCTTATCAACAAAACCGTCGTTACGCTACTCATACATCGACATCAAGCATTCGATTTTTCTGTTTCTACAGAACCCGTTTTAGCCTCACAGGATCACACTTCATTGACTTTTAATACTAGTCCAGCAAAGTTCCATTTTGCTAGTTTTATGATTGTTTAACTATACCTATTAGGCTGTGTGTAGGCGTCTCGATTTTATGTAATGGACCGTCGCCAAATTAGGACTAGGATTCTTAAAAATTGTTCAGCCGACGCCTTGCCGTTTTAGTTAGTCTTTTATTTTTATTGAATAATTTTAAGTTTTTATATATTTTATTAATCAGTCAACGACCTTAATATTATAAAATATGTTTATATAAACTAGGAAGATCACTTCTCGGTGTTTATTCTGTCCGAAGCTAAGAACATCTTGCTCATAGGTAGATTCACCATGGGTGTAATATCATGTTAACGAGAATTGTTGAATAAGATTTTTAAAAATATGAAAGCCAATGCCACATTTTGACCTTTAACATCAAAATTCAAGGTGACAAACGTGGTGCATTGGTCGAAACCTCTGGGTGGCATTACTACTGTTTAAGGGTGCGAAACTTCCTCAACAAGCAACAGCTTTATTTCACCATTCAATTCTATAAAATAGCTTCGAAATTAAAAATAAATAATAATAATCAAAATATAACTAACTATGTATATCATAATTGTAAACAATCCAGAATGTGCACTAGGCTAAATCTATTAACGTAACAATGCCAATCAGATTGTTTGCCACCATTACACCAATCACAGGAATGAGAACATCGCAGTGACAGGCTCAATCGAACGACTAATCACTAGGCCATATGCGGCCGGAGTTTTAGTTTTGTTATTACAGAGTGGAAACGGTGATACCGATTATAAATACTGCCAGCTGACAACTAAACAAATTGCTTTTTTTGAATTTGGTAGAAGCATCAAAAATGCTGAAGTAGTTCATAAAAATTATGGTGCTGCTATCGAAGAGGACAGAGAAGAATTATAATCTGGACCTCTTTTTTCCCCCTCTCAAATTATATGCCTCTGAATTACTTGATTACAGGCAGCTAGGCAACTCTAGGTATATCAAAATCACATACGAAGAAGCGTAGGAATATCAATACAAACAAAACCAAAGTAATTTCAAAATTATTCGCAGACACAATTAGCAAATCGTCCCAATTTATACCGTCTGGTGTGGTGGGAACTCTCAGTGGTACAGCTAACTGGAACATATGCGCCGTGTGTTATGTTGTGTGTTTGTTGTTACAACCGCTGCGGCTTCGCAAGTCGACGTGGTTGCGGTCACGTACTGAATCTGGACAGCCTGAGGGTTTTATATAGTAAAGGTATAAACACTTAACTGGACTTGAAGCAGCGTGAAATTTAGGAGTTCTTGGATTCAATAACCAGACGTGTTAAATTTATATTTAAAACTAAATAACATTTCGTAATTTTTGCAACAAATGTGTGCATTGTTATGAACACTAAATCGAATTGGGATCAAAGCAGAAACTAAAACTCTACATTCGAACCCGAGGGTTCCATCTCGGCATGTCTTCCCGTTTCCACGGGCCATCGTAATATACTTATATATACTAACGTACATTTCTCAACGTAGAGTACCTAGTATTAAAAGTATGATTTGTTTGGAGTACCTACACTAACACAAATCCGAGAGCCTGTAAAGCCGCTACATGACGCACCATCGCAAATAAACCAATCTGTGCAAGTTGGCCCACATTTAACGTTGGCCACATGTTCCCAACACATTTGCTGGTAGCAGCTATTGATGTATTCGCAATCGTTTTGCGAATCTGCGAATTCGTGAAGACATCGAGTTTTGTTTACATCTCATTGATCAAGGCAATCGAACTTTTCTGTCCATATTTGTTAGTAAAAGGGGCACTCAAAGTATTTGGCGTTGCTTGGTAACAACCATCGTGCGCATGATAAACTGCAACCACCATTCATGGACACCAACCTTCCCATATTGGATTACTATATAAACCCCATATTGAGCATGTTACCCTTTCATCTTATATAGTAACCCAAGAATAAAATCGTATCTACTCTCATATGAACATCATGAACACCTGAACAGAACTATCGAAATAAAACATTGTCATTCCAATTCTCATAAGTTTCAACTAACATCGATGGCTTTTCGATGTTATTCTACAAATTATAACACGTCAAAACTCTACGGACCCGCAATTCGCAGACGTTTCACCGCATCACCAGGCCTCCACAAGCCTGACGAGTAGAAATATGCGTTATTAATTTCTGAACTATTTGTTCATATACACGAGGTCTTTCACCTCCTTATACAAATGTTTAATTAAATTATTACACATCAAAAACGGTGGATCACTTACATGTGTAAAACTATGTGGGTCGCATTTAACTAGTTTCTTTAGTCACACGAAATATCTATAGGATTTAGGTATACTTCTTTAAAATTCTTTGAATAAACTCGGCTAAAAATATATATATATATATATATACTCGGCTTAAACAAGAAGTAGATACACATTGCGATCGATTTAATAAATACATTAAGATATCAATCCAAAAATGTACACCTTTCAAATTAATAAGACAATTTACAAAAAATATCCTATAAAAATACCTATAAACTTATTTCTCTTGATGAAGTCTAAGCAGTTGTCAGAACACGAAGTAGGTCTAAGATTAAAAAAAAACTAAAAAACGAAGGGAAATGTATGAAAGATGTAATCCTTACTCTCATGATAGTATACAACAATTACATTTTCCAGAGTATACCCGTGGGTTTGGACTTTGGACACATGCCGCTGTAATAATATCTTTACGTGTGTTAATTGAAACACTGAGCATAATTACCAACATGTGACCAAGGCCATCCCAAGCAAGTAAAATGAACTTACATATGTATGTACATACTATCTTTTACTCAAAAACGAAAAAAGCATCTCATTGACGTCTGTCAATCATTCAATATAGCTATTATACTAAAAAAATCACAATAATATTTACAGATCATATGTACATACACAATAATATAATATATATACATACACATATATACACAAACACGTTAATTATATGGGTATAAAATATACAAACATATATGAATGAAAAAATTATACCGTTTGAGAGCTTGAGTTGCGTGCGCTGCGTAAACGGTTAAAGTTAAGCTACAATAATGTATGGCGGAATTGTTCCTTTTAAACAGATCTAAAAAAAATATTTTAATACAAAGTCCCCCACCGCATCTGTCTGCCTGATGAACGCGATAAACTTAAAAACTACCCAATAGATTTTGACGAAATTTGGTGTGGAGATGGTTTCAGAACCTGGAAAACAAATAGGCTACTTTCTATCCCGGGAAAATATGTAGAGGGCATGTTATCCCTAAATCCCTTTCTTAATATTTCAATTGTGTCTCCAAAAGGTCTCCGTTTTCCGTCGCCATTTCTTTCCTCTATATGTATTCTTCTAGCATTATAGCCCTTCATTACATGCTACTGAGTCAAGTCAGATATTTTTTCATGTTAACCTTCTACTAAAAACAAGAATCACAATACTCCGTCTCTATTACTCCACTAAAATGTTTTGTTCGCCTCATATTTCAGATATTACGTACCGTTGAAAAAATTCGCTCGTCATCAAGCGGGATTAATCCGACCCGCGAGATAACACTCTAGCATCTTGTTACTATGTACACTGAGGAATGTATGCTACTATGGAAATTAAAAACAATTTACGTGTCTTTGTTTTATATGAGATCATTGGTATTCTGTGACGCGATATATGTTCAATTATTGTTGAGGTCTTCAATACATTACCTCAAGAAATCAATTTAACTGATGAAGAAATTTAAGTTTTATATATGCTCCAACATATTAATCATAGGAAAGGTTTTATTTCTTTACTTTCTTCTAACATTGAAAGCTTTCGCTTTTCGTTTGATTGTAATGCGTGTAGCGTGTTAAAGTAACTTAGTTTTACACGTCATGGTACCTACTTAGCCCAATCAAAAAACTAGAGTCTGCTCGGTTTTGGCGCCACATAAGTGTGTCACGTTCCGGGATCGGCCTTTGTATATCCGGCTCCAACAGGCCGGCATAATTGTGACGACTGTCGATGGGTAATCATCTCTCGTCAGTCGACATCCTATTGGACCCACTCCACTTACCATCAGGTGCAGTGGGGTCACTCTGTTGTAGCCGTCTAAAAATGGCCTAAAAATCGAGAAGTAACAAACCAATGATATTATTCAAACAAAACCAAATTCCATAGCGAAACACGCAAAAATCTGAAACGTAAACTAAAATGGCAAAAGCCTGAAACAGAGTTCTTTATCAGTGAAAACACAGACATACTTTCGATTACACTCACTGTTTACTTAAAGCATACCAGATCATAATTTACAATTTGATAGCGGTTCATAAACACGAGTTCATATAACTTGGACGAAAATAAGGGATAATTTGTGGACGACAGAAAATTTTCTTACTTTTTTTGTTGTTAAAGGTAATACTGTCCAGCATTTTTTATTGCCTCCGAAGGCAGATGATTTATGGTTACCGAATACCGAGACGTCGGCAATGCCAGGAGCAAACCTAAGCCGCTGCCTACAGTAAAAAAATATATTTCTAAACCTCGTTTGAAAAAGGAGGAAAATCGCGCTAGCTACAATGATACCAACAGGAACACAACAACGTTCGTACAATTTCTCCGAAGGAAGCGTGTTAGCTGTAACACAGTTTATAATTGCAGCAGCTATTATTTTTCACTTTGTTTCTGTAGTTTTAAATATAGTTCAATATAATGTTTTTATTATTGATTAATTCTCCTTGGAAGCTGTAACAGGCAATGCGATGATATAGAACTTATAGTCGAAACGAGCATGTTACTCGTCTGATGATAAGCATCCTGGCTGCCCACAAATAGAAACTTTAACGAGAACTTCGAATTGTAAAACTCTGCATAGCGCTGAATTAGTCTCGTCGACCGAGAAGAATTATTACAATATTATATTAAGGCACTGGCAAACTGCAGCTTGACAACAGAAGTAAACAAAAAGTTAATAACAAGTAAATTAAATATTCCAATTAATGATCTTACAAAGCATCTCTTCGGCTTGTAAAGCATCTAGCAGCACTAGCCTCTGTTTGCGGCAACACTCGCCTATAAATTTATTCTCACGATAAAATCTACCTTAAAACAATTGTTAATACGGTAATATTAAAGGTTTCCAGCATTGAAGATAAGCAACTAACGAATTCATACAAACAAAACAACTATTTCTACAGCTTTACTTATTATCCTTCTTCTTCAGCCTATATATTCACCCAATGCTGAGTGTAGAGGCCTTTACTTACCTATTAGTGTAGATATACATTTAGAACGCAATCAATTATTATTTTCTACAACTAATTTAGCTTCTAATACAAATTCCACACAGAAGGTGTTGTCACGCGCGTGCGCAGACCGCCGTTCGCTATATCAACACAATGTTTGCGCTTCGTATCTCGTATCTAATCTGCGTGTTTGTCGCAGCCTCCTTACTGGGCCTGACCCAATTTGGCGCGGGTTGATTTCTTTTTACAAAATAATTAATGGCGTAATGATTGTCAGGATTTCTGTATTGCTAAATATGACTGATTAGGTTGCTAGTGTTATAGAGACCCGCTGAAATTTGTTTCGTACGTAACATTTACTTACAAGCTACAAAAATAGACTTTCACGGCATGTTATTCATCTTTTCACATTAAGTATATCTATTCAGAAGCATTACTCGTAGGCCAAGCAGTAAAAAAAAAAAATTTAGTTAATTTGATTTCTTACTTATATATACATCATGACTTTTTTTACATCAAAATTGCGGTTTTACTGAAACTCTTGACCGTTTTACGAATAAAAGATGAAATATTTTCTATACAAACGACAAATATTTTAGTTCCATAACCATCTATCGAATTTTTACAGTTTTAAAATTATTTAAATATCATTTAATATTATTTAATTAAATCTTATTCACCTCTGACTCCCGCCTGCCGTCACAAGCAATAAAGAAGACTGCAGTATCCTTCATCAAGATAGAAACAGAAACTATCTATTCATTTAGATTAAATAAATTAATGATCCGATGACGTCACGTTTCACTATCAGAGTTAAGTAGTCAATTAAGATGATATTACGCTTCATGTACTAGGCAATAGGCATTATTCGTTTGATCTTGTTTTCGCAATGTTATCGCGACCAATAACTAATTAACGCGGTTCGCTTTTATGTAATTGCATATTAGAACATAAATAAACATGATTTTATTAACGGAGGCGCTTCGTTTCCATTATTACCATTATATAAGAGCAAAGATTGAAAGAAAAAGACTGCGTGGAGTCGCTTAGATCGTTCCATGCGAGTTCACGTTAAATATACCGGCTTACCTAACTGAACTATCGAGTCTTCCGTTTTTCCAAAACAAAAAATCATTCCTCTTTAGCAAATATCCAACTACCATCGTTTGGTTTCTTTCACCATTCAAAGTGCTTTTATACTGTCGACCGCTAGCTAAAATGTCATTATCTACATAACAAAATTGTATACATAATATTTGTAACATTCATCAGGCCTAGAATATCGCTCATAGTTGCCAATGAGCATTGTTTTAATTTCGGCGCAGTTTTTTTGCTCGTATCCTGTAATTTAGTTTTTATAGATAACGACATTTTAGCTAGTGAATGGCAGATAGGGATCCGGTTTAAAAATAATTATTGCAATTAAAGAGCATTCTTGAACTTATTATGTAATTATTTAAGACGTCGGCGGAGGGAGCGCAGCGTTATAGTATTTTGTAATTCTAAGTACAGAGTTATGTTACAATCGTTTATATGAGAATACATAGTGCTAACCATTCGACGTTTCTCCTATTTTAATGCAATAAAAAATTACTTCACCCCAAGTTATCTACTTTAGGGAACTTTTAGACAATAAAAAATTTACATTTATTCAATCAAATAATTTTTTTAAAGTATTCAGTACCTTGGACAATCCGCTGACCAGAAAAGAACGATCAAGGATCTCAGTCTTTATGTTTTCAATTCTTACATCCCCAATAAGAGTGAGAACCACGCTGTTTCACCATCAGGAATTTCGCCACTGTAAATCAATTAAACGCGAATAAACCGCATCATCCAATTCGCGTTTATCTCAATTGAAATAGTTTGTTAAAATTAATTGCGTTATCTGTAACCTTGGCGTTAAACTATTGGTACGTGCGGTTATCTAATAAAACTACTGTTATAAAACATATTATATATTATCATAGGCGTACCCAGGCGACCGAATTCAACGCAAGCACATACTTTTGTATATTGTATATGTTTGCGAAGTGTAATATAGGGACTACCTATTTGAAATATCTGCTTTGCCTCTCTCTGGATTAAAATTTGAGTTTTTCCCAATCAAATTTGAAAGCTGGGTCCGTTAACGTATATTATGTTTATATAGTTACAGCATACTAAATCCGACTTTGGGTTTTATAACACTACCAGCCCTATACCCTATACCAGTCTTGGTAATGTCCCTCCTACTACTTCTCAGAGGGTTTGGGCATTCTCCACTACGATGGCCTAGTGAGGTTTAGCTAAAATCGAGGTAAGGTTGCTTGTAATTTATGTACACTTAAAAATTAAAACCGATGTTATGGAAAGGTAATTTACTACAACAAGTGATAAAAGTACCTATCTTATCGACAAACTGTCATTAGAGTTTCATTTATATTTCAGGATAATTAACGTAACGCAGAAGCTTGTTGTGAACCAAGTTTTGTGCCATTGCTGCTGATTACAGGTATGACCACTACCACCAAGTAAGCTCATTACTCATCTTATCAGCTGTAAGAAAAGGTTTACATAAAATCACTAATCGCCATTTTCAATAAAAAAAATCAATCGCTTTATTAATTCATCACGAAAATGGACCAATCAGAACTAAGATTTTTGTCGTACTTCCAAATGCCTTATTTTGATTAGTTTATTCTCCGGATCCGATTAAATATAAAGATTAGGATTTTTATATTGAAAACAGCCGTTATAAAATACTTATTTTGATTGACTTATTCTTGGTATCGAATTGAGCATTAGGATCGAGGATTGTGGCCTGTTGTAACCGGATATACACTGGCTGATCCTGAAATGCGACACACTTGCATGGGCCACTACAGCGGGCTTAACACCTTGTGTACGGTGGTCGCTGTCCGGGCGGATGTAAAATGTGTCCTACCGCCAACAAATTTAATATTTTTTCTTGACAGTTGACCCGCACAGATGGCGTATAACACATGATAATTAATTTATACCGCCGGTTCAATAAATAACGTCAGCTAAGGAGCTATTTAACGTAACAATTATGTAACATCAGGTTAGCGGAGTGGGATAATATTTGCTTTACATTATTCAGATGTTTGCGAGTGCCGGCCGGCGTAACTCGGCGGCCGAGTGACATCATGCTACTGCTAGATTAACAATATTTGTTATAATACAATATTTGTTTCAATATGTTAGGTCTTCAATGTTGGAAATGGTTTTGTTTTCAAATTTAATGACGAGATTTGCATGACGCTTGCCTGAAAGTACGATACGATTGCCCTAAAACAGCATTATTACCATTTGATTTACAAAATTCCTCGTGGTACTGCACTACAGTTGTCACCCTGTCAACAGATTTTACACCAAAGTGTGGTCCTACTGGTCGTTCTGAAACTTATGGCCAGTAATTACATTAGACAGGGCACAAGACCACCGTCCGGTCCTCAACGCCGAGGAATTCGCCACGTTCCCCATACCTAATAATCTTATAACATTCCCGGCCCGCGTGCCAACGAATTCGGTAATGGACAGTTAGTACGTACGCTTATCATTAATCGTTGATGTCTAATCCTTTCCTAGTGCCAGCCCTGAGCTGAAATTCGTGACCCGTTAGTGGGTTGCCTTTAGCATGGTCATTTAATTTTTCAAGGGTTGCGAGCGCCTAAAGTAGTCCAGTGACAGCTAATAAACAAGCCCTTAGCGTACGAGAGCCCTACCTTCTAGAAAAGCTAAACTGTCTCTAAGTAACAAAGGCTATATTTTATAACAATTTACTTTTATCATGCAAAAGATTTACACCCAACAGTTAAAACAAACATAGGCGCTAATCCCTAATCTCAAGGTTTTTACAGCATCAGACATTGTATAATGCATCATTATAATCCACAGCTCACAATGAAATACAGCGCTAACGCAGCTGCAAGGCGAGACGCGACCTCAAAAACTGTTGGTTTTTGCTATGCACCAAGCACGCGCAAATATTTTAGCATCTTTCGGCCTGATTATAATGTTTGCGTCTCTGGTGTTTCATAATGTGCAACGGCCTTGGAGCCAACCCCTTTACAAACTGGTGCATCAATCTTATCGTAGATAAGTTTTTGGGAAATTCATTTGGTATTTTGAAATGATTCGAAACATATTCAAGGAACATTTGATTAAAAGAAATGGTGCAAGCATTCAAGCCTTATAATAAACGTCTAAACCAATATTACAATTTAGTTACATGAGTTTGACCCGAGATAAAAAGCCTATGTAATCTGAAAAAAATTGTTAGACATGTTTATGTCACCAATTTAATACTTTATTGGCCATCTTCTTCCAAGCCAAAACTTAATAGCTTGCTTGGCATAAGAAATACACAAAACCGTACACACAAACGGGCTTTAACGTACAAGAGACCTTCTTATTAAATTCAAAAGAATCCGTGTCCTAATTAAAAACATTGGTTGCGCTATAAAACGTGATGGGTGTTGATTATTATTCAATAATATACGTTCATTGTCAATTAACACTTTTCATATCGTGATGTGCGAAATGCGCTAATTGTAACTGCAGGTTTAACGGTACCACGGCAGACCGGGGAAGAATTGTGTAGAGGACGAGACGGATGAGAAATGAAAGGTAACAGGTTCAAACCCCCGAATAGTAAATACAAACCTACTAATCTATACATATTATAACACAAAGTCCTCGTTTCTGTCTATCTGTATGTTATCGATTTTCTAAAAATCTACTGATCGGATTTTTATGAAATTTCATATGAAGATAGTTTAAGACCCTGGGAAGGTTATAGGTTATTTTCTATCCCGAGCCGCGAGCAAAAGCTATAAAAAGTATGAACATATGCGAAAGTTTTGACAACCTTTTCATGTAACGTAGTCATTTGTGAACGGAATTGCATGACATTTGGCACACAATTAAACGAGAATACAAATTTAGGCAAAAGGTAATACATTTCCATATTATCATGTAAGTCATTACCTGGTGGTAAGCGAAAAGCCTCTCTCACTCTGTCTACGTGAGAGTGAAGGAACAGATTACACCTGTATAATATATCGCAAACTTATGCACTATAATGTCTCCTGCGTACCTAGCTGATCTCCGTTGAGATTAGCCGCCGTAGACGAAATTCGGCTAGGAGGGATCCATTAATTCAGTCTACCAAGACGTTAAAAAATTGAGAATTCTTTTTTCGGCTTTGGGTATATTAGAAGTGATCTGAAGGACAAAATCATACAGATATGATTTATTTATGAATGCGTATTTACGGTTTTAGAGACAAATCCGGTTCTGGTAATACTATTATTCAGTTCTGGTACTCAATCTGGTGAACAGTGAGGTGTATTGGTAAGGATTAGATCAGATCCTGGTTGTAAGACTAGACTATTTCTGCCGCCAAGCAGCAGTGTGTATTCACTGTTGTATTCCGGTTTGAAGAACATTGTAGCTAGTGTAACTACTAGACATAAAAAGACTTAACATCTCATCTCAGGATGGCGAGCGCAGTGGATTACCAAATAATACTTTGTAATTCAAGGTGTTGGATGATTTTCCTACTGTTTATGGGCGATCGTATCGCTTACCATCAGGCAAACGGCTTATCATCAAGCTCGTCTCATCATGCAAATAATAAAAAAAAGGATGATTGCAAACAGCTCAGTCTGCACCTGCCTGATTAGTTTTTACATAATTCCTAAACAATTCTGGTAAAATAAACCTAACATTGCAACCCGAGGACAAATTCACCCAAGTTATTAAAGTTAGATTTCAGACACAATCAGTGTTTCGTGTAAACATCACGACCGTATCCGAATCCGGTCAGAGTAAGTTTTTGGGTCATGTTTGAACTGAGAAGTGATGGCAAAACTTTGTTTATCTCTCGCGATAATTACGCCTAAATATACATTACGTTTATCTCGGAACTAAATTTAATATGTAACGTGTTGCGCGGTGTATGGAATATATTTTCTAAATGTATAAAAATTGGGGATCAAACAAAGTGATATTGTGTTTCGATGTGAAATAGTTTCCGCGTTACATCAGGCTTTTTTATAATTGTATGTAACTTTGACTTTTGATGATGTCCACGATACATGTCTATGTCAGGCATAGCCTAGTGTGGACATCGTTGCTAATTGGTATAAGATGTATAACTTTTTGGAAAATAAATTTATTTCTTATTTATTTCTTTTAGGACGGCCAACACCTCAGTCCCCCCGTAACCATGAAGGCTACAAAGTCTTCGGAACGTATTGCTGGGAGAAATTTAAAAATAGAAATCCGCAATAAAATCCGAAACCTCGTTTTATTTAAATGTCTAATATTCGCAAGAACATAAGCAATTATTATGGGTTTTTCTACTCAATATCAGCCTGCAGTTTAGAATTTGTGCCCGATATGGCCACAGTCTCGCTCCCTATCACTTCGGGACGGAACACATGGCGAAAAATGGGTTCTCTGGTTGCACTTCTGTCTACCCCTTTGTGGGTAAAGACGTATTGTACGTTATATTCAAAATATATCAAATAAATTAATTAGGTTATAGGCTATAAATATTGTGAGCGTTCATCAGTGTTGGGTTCCTGGGTAGTACATTGTGACTATTTCTACTTCCACATACTTAGATACATTAATGTTATCCGTTCAGATTTCATGTTTATAGCGGTAACATTGTCATATTTATCTTTACCCGCATGGGCGTTTCTATCTAGTAGGTTACAGTGCCAAAAAATAGGTAAATAAACAAACATACTTCTGGCAATTATTACCTGGAATTCGGATTGTTTCGCGCCACTTGCTTGCAAGACGGTTACATTTTATATGAATTTGTTAACTAAAATTCTAAGAACACGCTTTCACGCTGAAGGAAGCACGCGCGAAGGCAATAAACACAATTGGTCGGTTGATTGATTGGTTGATTAGCTGGTCTAGTGGCAGCGAACTTGGGCAATCAATACCATCGGCCCATATTTACACAAGCAGATCTGGTTGTGAATACTAATAAACTTGTAACAAAAAATCAACAGGGTGGCGATTGCTTTGAACCGATGTGTCCATTTCACTTATACAATCTCATATTGTTTATCTAAATGTATCGGCAATCAAGCTTAATTCTGTCAAATCCGAGCAGCTGAAGCGACTCAAAACTTACTGAAATTTCACTTTCCAGAACTTGAACCAAGAACCTTTTTATTAGAGCTAAAATCGCAATAGGGCAATAGGAAATCCCTTTCAGTAGCAGAGGAGGCCCGTGCCAAACAGTGGGACAGTATATAATACAGGGCAGAGACTATTATTGTTATTATAATACGGAATGTAATAGGGGCGTAGAAATGATTCTTAGTATATATTTTTTCAAATATCTAACATCCAATGTATATCAATAATGTAGATGATAACGCATTTATCAGACATAAATATTGCAAGTGATATTACAGAAGGCGCTGAATCATACAAGAATGGTAGATCTCTGACATGCGAGTGTCTGCACGGTTAAGTACCAATATTAATTATATTTTTATGTTATCTTTTTAATTTTAGACTGTATCAGCAAACATAATTATCAATAGTTATTATTAGTATTATGTGCCTGAATCGCAAATTATTTAACGCAAATGCGTGACAAAACAGTCTAAATCCTAATTAATTAATAGTTAATTACAGACAGTTATTATATTCTTTGAGATTCTAAGCTTTCCCCCGTACTCTATTATAGGTCATGCACATCCAAATAACGATACCGCGTCATTACGTACCGTCGCGACTCCAAACATCCTAGACCTGAATAGCAGTTGAACCGATCGCGGTTAATGAAGATTGAGCGATCCGCGAGATTATGAGATAACTGCGTCGGCTGTATATATCGCTGTGTCGATAAACACTGCACGTACCTTATAAAGACAGTCGTGATGAACTACATTACTTCATTTTTTTTTTATTATGACGAGTCGAGCTTTCCACTCGTCTGATGGTAAGCGATACGACCGCCCATAAACAGTACAAGAGCTATATTCACGAGAGCTGACGCCGTTCTGGTTTGAGTGGACGGGATTAGATAGATTCCTTATCTTGGGGTAAATCATATAAATCAAATCACTTCAATTATTCTACTTAGCCCATAATGTCATCACTTTCCAAATATACAGATCCCTTAATTTATTTCCAAATATTGGCTGAAGCAGTCTCTTTCAATCTGACCTAAACCACAGAAACCTTTATCCTCCACTCTTGGATGAAATAGTTAAAACTATGACAAC
Organism: Manduca sexta; assembly: GCF_014839805.1. Classification (NCBI taxonomy): domain Eukaryota; kingdom Metazoa; phylum Arthropoda; class Insecta; order Lepidoptera; family Sphingidae; genus Manduca; species Manduca sexta. The sequence goes on along the minus strand of NC_051122.1, from coordinate 2,590,501 downwards.
GTTTATAGGTAATGAGGTTAAAGATTAAAAACCAACCATAGGATATAGCAGTAGGAAAGGAAAATAAAATTTCAAAATAAAGAACTCACTTATATTTAACATATAACATCATAATTGAACATTCAAACATTCAGTAACATAATGCAAAAATTCTTAACAATAGTAGAGGTCATCTTCTGGGTTTTTTATTGAAAATCGCACATTAAAAACTTACAAAATGCGCGCAATTTAACACGTTCTCAATTAAGTCAATGCAAAACCTCTACATCTAAGTGTTTTGTCAACCTAGGGCATATTATTTTATTTAATTTTTTAATTTAATATTTATTTATTTTTACAGCACCATCGTTACATAATGTCTACAAGTCTTATGCACGAGGTTATACTATCTGTACCCTGAGCACAAATATATTTAACGTAAATTTCGACTAAGTAATTTTTTGTATGGAAATTATAGAAGCGCCCCGTGAGTGTATTTAGAACTAAATTACGACAGCGTAGACATTGCACGCGTGTAAACTTCGAGGAGTACATCACGCAATAAACACGCAGTAAACAAAAATATATGGGAGTCGGTCCTTACAACCTACTGATACTCCTAATGTGTGGGTGAGGTATAATGTATATCCACATTTTACAATGTGTCAAAGTAAAATGAACAAAAGCTTAAATTGTCCGTGGTTGCAATATGTTACCAACACGGCGATACACTGCACGTACTCGCAATTAATATCGCGAGAAATAATATTGTATTATACACTAGTTGCATCTCTGCCCACCCCTAGATAACTGGCGTGAGTGACCAGACGCATATAACAAGTTATTAATTCCAATGAAACTGATCTCAACGCTCACCACTCGTCATCAATCACGCAAAGGAAACCTCGTTGATTGACCGAAGTCATTTCCAATTTAACTGCATCTGCCGCTTGCTAAAACCGTATGCACGCGATGAGTCGACCCTTCATTGGAGTGTACATTCTTATTCTGCTTGGAATTCTATATATATCAATGAGAAAGCAATTGCTAACCTGATTGGAACATAAACAATCCATAGCCATAAACAATAAAACTTGGAATTACATATTGGCATAACACTGTACTAAGGCCCACATAATGAGACATTTGCCAAAATAAATGTAAAAAGAAATGAAGTCTGATACCATCCAAAATTTACACTGGCTGAAGGCCAGAGGGGCCGTATATTTGTTGGGGGCTCTTCGGGGCAGTACGAACTTTTGGGCGCCCGCTTAGTTTAATGTAGGGCCCCAAAGTTCGAGGGCCCACATCACTGATACGCCGGTAGCTGCGCCCCTGCTGGTAACCCCTCAGTGCTAGGCTCATAAAACAAACATGCTATGACAATTTTACGAAGGCCATTACATGATTTTTTCATACAGTAAGTAATATATTAGGCATTTTTATAAAAGTATCTGTGGCATTAATAATCCATTGCTATAAGAATTTTGAAAGGGTCGTTCTTTAGCTTCAAAATCTTTGCAAAATTTCTGCCTGTGTAATATTCCCCACTTCAGACACAACGTTCAGACAGAACATGTATTTTATTGACCTACTGAAATATCATTGTTTTGACCTTCCACAACCAAGGCCTTACTAAAATAAATGTTATTATCCGATATCCTCTCGTAACGGATGTATGCCCTTATCAACTTAGTACACGGATTGCAAAAAAATCTTATAATAAATTGTTTTTATCAATTATAACCTTGATGACAAAGAGTCAACACATGAGTAATGGACTAGAAATAGAGAAGGTCCATGTTCGTATATAAATAATATTAAAAAAAAAGTCGATAACTCTTCAAATTGAACTTTATTTATACGTTACAATACTGTTCTCCCGCTCCTGTGATTCCCTAGAACTGGTTTTCTTATAAGTTATAACATGGATTTTTCTTGTGGCACAAAAATGACGCATCCTAACAAACTCGCATATCAGAGATATACTATGATATTCTAATATTTATTCTGTAAAACAACATGACTCTTTCGCCACCATGTTTAGAGCATTTCAATGACCGGCAGACCAACTCTGTCTGTCTTCGTTGACCATAAATTGTCATAACAATACCTCTTATACCTAAGTATCTACTACGAGATTGTTTTTATATACCTAATTAAGACTAGTACTAAATAGGTCTAGCGAACTACAAAAACAGCTCTGGCCCAGAATCTTTTTGGGGATAATTAAATTTTAGACCTTTTTGGTCCTTCGAACCAATATCAATTGTTGCACACATTCAATCATATGAAAAAAAGATCTATCCTTTATTATTATACACAAAAAGACTTATTTTAAAACCCTGTCTTCTACAACCTCGCGCAGCGACATAATAGGAATACGATTAGCATGAGCGTAACTCCCTACGAAATCTTCAAAGGTTCTTAAAAACCGGGTAAATCAAATCCCATTTTGAAATCTTACATCTTCTAACCTAACCAGGGCGGGTGCTGTAGGAAAAACCAACTATCCACCAATTTCAACAAACGATCCCAATTTTAATCTTCGATCCAATCCCGATAATAAACATTAATAATCTTGTTCGGATTGGCCCATTCTCACGATTGATAAAAGCGATCGGGCTCGTTTATTGAAAACGGCTGTATATCGACATACACCACCTCAGCACGGCCTGAGCGTGTTAGTCTCGTTGCCTCTGTACGGATACGCCTTGAAGTCGCCTATCTTCACTCCGTCGATGTACAGGTACTGCTTGAAGCACGTGTCGCAGAAGAAGGCAGGGTCGAATGGTACTCTGGGACACCCCACCACCACCCACTTGGCGCCGAACTCCGCGCACGTGGTGCAGTACACCGTCTGGTGCTGCGACACGGCGGAGTGGCGCGGGTATGCGGACAGGCGGAGAGGGTCCGAGGAGGACAGCAGGCGGATCTCGGAGAATGTGAACACGTGCTCGCAGTTGCCTTGGTGGACGTACACCTGCGACAATAATTATTTCAATATATTTTTACTAGATGGATCGACGACTTGAAAAAAGCGACAAATAACGGATGGATGGCGGGGTGCTCAGGACTGGGATGGTTGGCGCTCACTTAGAGAGGTCTACTTTCAGCAGTGGACGACGACAGGCTGGTTGATTAATGGATTTTTACTAGGTAAGTCTACTGTATGTCCCTGCCTGCCTGCATAGTAAGTTATCTAACCGAATCCGTCTTTGTTACAAAACGGTAATTTTCTAACTCATATTTTGTTCTTAATTCAATATACATTTTAAGAGAAAGCAATAATGTTTCGACATTTGTATTCCATATAGTTAAAATCACTTGTAAAATAAATCTTTGGATGACATTCAACCAAGTTTTCTCTAAAATTAAACGGGCGGTCCACCCCGTGACCACGAAAGTTGCAGTCTTCAAAACGTCGTGAGAAAATTAAAATATAAAAACCGCGATAAAATCTGAAAACTAATTTAATTTTAATGTCTACCATTCTGGTAAACATAAGAAATCATCATGCAAATATTTTCCTATTTATTCAACATTTTTATTGGCTGAAGTAAAATCCCGTCACCTCCGGATAGCCCAGTTTGACGACGACGTCCTCGAGCCGGACCGCGTGCATGTCCCGCACGGGGAAGTCGCCCATGCCGCGCCGCGCCGCCCACTCGCGGATCCCGCGGCTCAGGTCCTTGCACCCCGCGCGCGTGTCCACGTAGAACGTGTTGTTTATGAACAGGAAGCCAGACGGGAACACTTCCTGTACACAATACACTTCTTGAATACTGATGGATGGGTGATGGACGATGGTAGGGTATGATTATGATTATTTTTGAATGATTTTTTATGTTGTGTAAGGGGTCAAAAGATCTATTATCTATGTTCACTTTCGGGAGAGGTTCCTTTATCTATCTATACTATTATATAAAGCTGAATAGTTTGTTTGTTTGTTTGTTTGTTTGTTTGTTTGTTTGAACGCGCTAATCTCAGGAACTACTGGTCCAAACTGAAAAATGCTTTTTGCGTTGGATAGCCCTATGTTCGTGGGTGCTATAGGCTATATATCATCACGCTATACCCAATAGGAGCGGAGCAGTAATGCCTAATCTCAAGAACTATCGGTCCGAACTGAAAAATTCTTTTTGCGTTGGATAGCCCTTTGTTTGTGGAGTGCTATAGGCTATATATCATCACGCTATACCCAATAGGAGCGGAGCAGTAATGGCTAATCTCAGGAACTACCGGTCCAAACTAAAAAAATCTTTTTGCGTTGGATAGCCCTTTGTTTGTGGAGTGCTATAGGCTATATATCATCACGCTATACCCAATAGGAGCAGAGCAGTAATGCCTAATCTCAGGAACTATCGGTCCGAACTGAAAAATTCTTTTTGCGTTGGATAGCCCTTTGTTTGTGGAGTGCTATAGGCTATATATCATCACGCTATACCCAATAGGAGCAGAGCAGTAATGCCTAATCTCAGGAACTACCGGTTCGAACTAAAAAATCATTTTGTATTGGATAGCCCTTTGTTCGTGAAGTGCTATAGGCTATATATCATCACGCTATGACCAATAGGAGCAGAGCAGTAACGGCTAATCTCAGAAACTAGGAGTTTGAACTGAATAATTCTTTTTGTGTTGGATAGCCCTTTGTTCCTGGAATGCTATAGGCTATATATATCAACACGCTATGCCCAATAGGAGCGGAGCAGTAATCGCTAATCTCAGGAACTACCGGTTTGAACTGAAAAAATAGTTTTGTGTTAGATAGCCCTTTGTTCCTGGAGTGCTATAGGTTATATATCGTCACGCTATGACCAATAGGAGCGGAGCAGTAATGAAACATGATGCAAAAACGGGGACATTTTATTAGTTTTGAGAGCTTCTGTTGCGTGCGCTGCGTAAACGGTTAAAGTTATGCAACAATAATGTATGACGGGATTGTTCCTCTTAAAAAGTTCTACAAAAATATATCATAAAACAAAAGTCCACCGCTGCATCGGTCAACCCGAACCAGTTAAACTCAAAAACTACCCAATGTATTAGGTTAAAATTTGGTATGGAGACAGTTTGAGACCCTGGGAAGAACATAGGCTCCCGGGAAAATATATAGCGTGACTTTTATAACGGAAAACTTTAGCCCGAAAAACTTTATAACGCGGGCGGAGCCGCGGGCAAAAGCTAGTACTATTATATAAAGCTGAAGAGTTTGTTTGTTTTTTTGTTTGTTTGTTTGTTTGTTTGTTTGAACGCGCTAATCTCAGGAACTACCGGTCCAAATTGAAAAATTCTTTTTGCGTTGGATAGCCCTATGTTCGTGGAGTGCTATAGGCTATACATCATCACGCTATGACCAACAGGAGCAGAGCAGTAATGGCTAATCTCAGAAACTAGGAGTTTGAACTGAATAATTCTTTTTGTGTTGGATAGCTCTTTATTCCTGGAATGCCATAGGCTATATATATCATCACGCTATGGCCAATAGGAGCGGAGCAGTAATGGCTAATCTCAGGAACTACCGGTTTGAACTGAAAAAATATTTTTGTGTTGGATAGCCCTTTGATCCCGGAGTGCTATAGGCTATATATCATCACGCTATGACCAATAGGAGCGGAGCAGTAATGAAACATGTTGCAAAAACGGGGAAAAAATATTAGTTTTGAGAGCTTCCGTTGCGTGCGCTGCGTAAACGGTTAAAGTTATGCAACAATGATGTATGACGGGATTGTTCCTCTTAAAAAGTTCTAAAAATATATATTATAAAACAAAGTCCCTCGCTGCATCTGTCTGCCTGAACGTGTTAACCTCAAAAACTACCCAACGTATTAAGATGAAATTTGGTATGGAAACAGTTTGAGACCCTGGGAAGAACAAAGGCTCCCGGGAAACTAATACTTTTATAACGTAAAACTTTAGCCTGAAAAACTTTATAACGCGGGCGGAGCCGCGGGCAAAAGCTAGTACTCAATAAAGTGACAGAAATATGGTACAAACATTTTATCACAAAAGTGCATATGAATTTGAAGTATCGAGGCAGTCACCATCGATATAACGGTGCGGTACCTTGGCGCTGGCGGCGGGCGGCGCGTCGGGCGCGTGCGCGGCGTCGAGGCGCATGTCGAGGTCGTTGGTGCAGACGATGCGCTCGCGCACGGCGCTGAGGCGCAGGCGCCCCGCCGCCACCATGTCGCAGCTGAACACCGAGTGCCGGCCCCGCGTCTGCGCACACACCATTACTAACGAGCCACTTCGGCCACGACATACCTTTCTGAAATAAAACCCTACTATCTTTTCCAGAGTAAAGTATTAAGTTGTAATATCTCACTCCAGGACTTAGTTATAATTACTTTAAATCCACTTAGTGTTTTTTGTATTTACTTCTAATATTTTTCGAAAACGACATGAAAAATCAAGCCTACTGAGAGATTAAATTGAAAATGCTCCCTAATCTCTTTGAGATGTAACAAAACAATGTTAAATGGAATTGTTCCTCCTTGATAAGTCCATATAAAAGTCCAAAATGGCACATTATGTCTATCTTTCAATAATACCTTACTTTACCCATTTTAAAGTAAAAAAAACACCATTGTTACTTTAACTGAGCTATGTAGCACTCTGAGAGAGACAATATAATGACAAAAAATTTGGCATATTAGAACAAAGTAAGATGATTTGATAATACTTACATATCTCTCTTTAGTAATTTGATAGTAATACGGCCTGTAGAGACGTATGCGAAACAGGATGTCTCTGCCAGGCTCCAACATAACATCATCAGGCAATAGTGACATGTCTTTATCCTCCTAAACACAGTGAAAAATTACTTTACGGTACCTAATTATTCTAGAGGCTTATATGCGGTATTGTAGCTCAAGAATGACCATTTTTAAGTTAATAACAAGGGGCAAAATTGTCATTGTTTGTACAGAGGTTGAAGATTGACCACACAATATAATGTTGCAATGGCAAAGTGGCCATAAACCCCGGTTCTTACTAGCTTCCCTTTTGGGTTTATGTCTGTGTGTCTTTGTTTTTGTTTACTGTAAAATTGGCCAAGGCAAGTTACCAAAGAGGTTTTTTTCCTCTAGGTACCTTTTGAAAAATTTCACCCTTCACCACTGTTATGTAGACAACTGGTATTTTAACTGTACTAAACAATACTTAAGATGTGAAACCCAATTTGTACCCATATATAGTCACCATGTCATGCAGTTAATATTATAGCAATGTAGTGAATATTATAGTAAGTAATATTCATAAATGTAGTGAATATTATAGCAATAAGATGCCTCGAACTACATTCTAGTATTGAAAACCGTAACTAATGTTAATAAAGCTATGCCCACCCTTTCAAGATAACAGATGAGCCTTGAAACATTTGCTAATGTTACTTACGTCTTGATTGAGTGGTATCAACCTCACACCTCTATACTTGAGCTTTGTTGAGTAATTATTTGCTTTGTCTTTCTCAACTCGCATTTTACATTTCTTCAATATGCACAAATTTGCTTTGACATTGTCCAGTTGTGTGGCATCATCAGCACTCAGGATACCTTGTGATGGCATGCTTGCTTCCACCACTAACTCTTTGCCAGTTTTTAGGTTATTTGGACTGGAATTGGACAAAAGGAGTTTCCTTTTATTGTTTATATTGGCTATTCAACACTAAAAGAATTATTCAATTCGGTTTGAATTGATTAGTAGTGCCTGAGATTAGTGTATTCGAACAAACAAACAAACATACTCTTCAGCTTTATATAATAGTATAGAAAGACCTTTACAACAAAGCTCGGATACCTCAGGTTCTGTCAATATCAAGCAGATACCCATGTGTCAAAACCAAGTCAAATTGTTTCTGCAGCATACTATGCAGGAAAGTGTGTTATGCTGTTCAGGCCCCACTTTGGAGTCACAGGGACAAGCCAGAATTAGAAAAAATAGGAAGACAATCCCATAAGAACTATTAGCATGAAAAACTCAAATTGATATAGGAATTCGCTGTTATGTAAAATTTTAACATCTTACCTACAATACTTGGCTAGCTCCTCAAATTCATCATCATCAATATCTGGCCCAATGAACTCCCTTATCTTCTCTCGGTGGAATCCGTCCACATCTCTATTGTCTGGCCTACCAAAAATAGGCAGAAACTCAAACTGTTTTGTCAAATTCTTGGGTATTATAGACCGTGTCACTACATTCCCTTTAACATTGTACCATTCAGGACCTTTGATATCTGTGAATAACTCTGCTTTTCTCCTTTTATATCCATCAAAATCATCTTCTTGAACTTTTTCTTCTGCAGCTTTGTTGGAGCTTTCTTGAACTCTTTTCCTATTTAATTCATTTACTTCTTCAGGGTTTGTTGATGAATTAACTTGTTGAGTATTGTTATCTCCGATATCATTCATGTTACTGTTTGTTTCTTTATCAATACCACTTGTAGATGCTGATGCTGGATTTATATCATTAACTTCACCAATATTGTTGTTTTCAATTGATAGCAGAGTTACATTTTTGTTTTCTTGACTGTTTTCTTCTTCCATAATAACTAAAATAAATTCAAGGTTTTAAAAAGATATATCTTACTATTCTAAATTTAAGAATATACTTAGACCCAATATTTTGATTTCTGTCTGAGCATTCTGTTGCCCAACAATACTATAATTATGAGAATATTTTTAATAATCTAAAAATGTATTATCCCCAAGTATCCCAACACTAATGTCTTCATACATTCATGTGTAATTTTGTACCTTACACCTAAAATACCATGTTAGTAATGAATTTAACATTTATCTGGTGGAGTTCTATATTGTTAGTAACTATCGAATACCATAAAGTGACTTGAGGCTCACTCGTGTCTGCTATTAATACTCACCTGTAAGTAATTTAACATCCGTTAAATCATCGTCTTCGGACGTCTCTTCCTGTTCGGACGCTGGACTATCATCCAACGTCTCTTCCTTTTCGAGCACCGGTTCCTCTTTGGGCGCACTCTGTTCTGCAGTTGAAGTTGTTTCTTCCATTTGAACCACAACTACAAAGTCATTCTCCTCTGCAGTTTCCATGTTCTTTATTTAAATGTTCAGAATCTTTTTGTGGATTATTATGAAAGTTCTAAGGTAAATTATTAATAATACTGCAGCGAAACTCAATACTGAACACCACAATTTACTGAATTCCCGCAGTATTATATTATTATTTTCTTTCAATACTAGCGCATTAATTAAGCAACAAAACAATCCAAATGTCAGAATTGAGAATTTCTTTCTGTGAAATGTCAAAACTGACTTTAATGATCTAAATAATCTAAGGTTTCAGAGCAATGATATTCTTTGTTTGAGCCATAGATTTTTGGTCTAAGGAAAATGGTTATTGTCGTTTATTTTTATTATAATGTCCTTTCTTTATCCTTCATTTTTATTTCTTCTTTTTCACAGGACCACAATCGATTCAATATCAGAGATTTTGACAGCTCTAATATTACCTGTGACTATTAAACAGAGTTGCAACACTATTAATTTGACAGAAATTGGCACTTGGCAATCGATTGTTGACAGCTGGTTGACAGTAAAGAATAGAGATTTGACAGATTTGTTATGATTTGTCGCAAAAGGATTTAAAAGTTTGTTTTTAAATAATTTATTTAAAATTTTCACATCATGTTGACATTGTGGAATTTATTTGAAGCTAGTTTATTATGCTTGAATGCCGTTTGCGTACTCCATGAGGAGAGGTTTATGCAAAAAAGTAAGTAAGAATAACCTTAAAGAATTTAGTAAAACAGCCTGTGTGTATAATTAACCGTATCAAATACATTTTGTACTAATGATTCAATATCCTCCTTTGTGAATGGTGTTGATGCGGATTGCGCAGAAATTATACTTTTATAATAAATGAATTAATAGATATAGTATGCGCCACGCAGCTCCCAAATGAACTTAGCTTGAAAGGAGGGAAGGAAACGGTCTAGGGTAGGGGTAGGTTATTACGGCAGGAGATTGAGGTAAAAAAAAATATAAATTCTGCCCAATAAATTTATAACTTTAGTACATTTATATATAGAACATGTTTAAACTTGAATAAATTAAATGTTATTATTTATGAAAAAGTTTCCATAAGTATCCCTCTCACCTACCAAATTTAATTCGGAAACTAAGAGTAAAATTAGGTACCAACACTTACATCTGAAAAATATTTGCATTTGTTTTCTGTTATCCAAACAAAGTGTGTTGTACGTTTTTAAAATTTACAATATTCATTAATTGCAGATATGTATTGTCTATATCTATCAATAATTGCTATTGTATACCTGTTTTTTCGGTAATATGGCATCTGACTGAGGAATGCAATGCGTCACATCATTATACCAAGCATAAAATGCCTTTTCAGGGAGAATATTGTGATTAACAATTTTCACATTTTTATTAGAGTGCGTTTTCTCTATTTTTCTATTAATTTTTTTTATATTAGTTTGTTTTAATCTTCAATCATTTTTATATAATGGTTATTTTTGTAATGTAATACTGAACATATACTATAAATATTTTAGAATAAAAGGCTCAGATCACTGTGAGCATTGATTCTGGTTTAAAGACAAAATGTACTTAGTACCTAATAATAGATTGAAAATAATTGTTTGCAGTGGGCTGGGGAGCGAACACACCAAACCAAGGCTTTGAAGACCAATCCTCCATCAAATTCCAAATATTGAACCTAGTCAGATCAATCAGAACTGTCACTAGGAGTAAGTATTGTTCTTTCCATAATGTTCATTGTAAAATTTTATAGAACCAAAGGCAAGACAAAATATAGTTGTTTAATGAACAGTAAGTACCACATAAACCAAGTTGTAAAAAGAAAGATTCTCTTTCATTGATTTGTCTAGCACTAACATTCTCAGCAATAAAGAAGTACATTATAATGATAATGTTTTTAATAAAAAAAAATTAAATTCCATCAATTATATTTTGGAAAGTCTAGGTCTAGTCTAGCCATTTGGCTTGGATAGCAAAATTTTCTCTGCTCAAGACTCCAAAAATTTCTAAAATAACATAATACAAGTAGTAAAGTATTTTCCTCCCCCCAGTCCAGGGTTTGTTCCCGCAACTCTGGGGTCAATATATTACTTGATACTTATATATAATAATAAACATAATGCACATACATTATTTTTTTATTTTTAAGGAGTTTTTTATGTTGGTGGTTATTTAATTTTTTATTCTTGATATCAGATTATTCATTTATGAGTTAAAAAAACATACATAAGTACATATATTTAAAGGGGCCATTCAAGTATAGCGTAAGCAGATTTATTACAATTATTTATTTGCGGGAATCCCCAAAAATGCGTTTCTTTTGCAAACATAGATAATGTGTGGGTTGCCATATGTGCCCTATGGCCCACACGCCCTCCCATGGTGCTTACGTAATACTTCAACGGCTCCTAAAGAGATATCAGTACTAGGTTACTACAAAATTCAATTATAATTATTGTACATTTATAAAAAGAACTATGTTAGTTTTTTATAAATTTTAAGAAAATTTGCAAATTGTGCTAATTTTCAAATTTGGTCTTTCATTACATTGTGTCAATATTTTTTTGTGCTTACTATACTTACCACAAGCTATAACTAATATGTATATTTTTTTTCTTTTCAGTTCCACTGATAATACTCAATATTCTAACAATTATATTTAAATTAATACTAGGGTAACTGGAGATTGTCAGAAAAAATATAAATGTAAGGTACAATAAATTGAGTTAATAACCCAATAAAGAATATTTGGTAAATAAATGTACTCAATAAAGCATATTTTTTATGGTTGAAATGTGTTTTAATGCCTTATCCTTAAAATAATATATGACTATTTGAAACAAATCTCTTAAATCCACAAATAATGGCAAAACTACCTGCCGATACGGGTGCTAGTCAGGTTACATTGCAAAAAGTCTAAACATTTTATACAGACGTGCGTCCACTACAGACGAGCTGCAGTGGAGCACATCGATGGAGCGAGTCACTACGTCCGCCCGCCACTAGTATTGCATAAATATATATTTGTGTAATCCAGCAGTTCTGCCTTCATCTGCTCCCCTCTAGCTATGATTCTGGTCGGATTTGTTGTTTTTCTCTCCGAGGACATTTAAGTACCTTTTTACGCAATTCTAAATTCTAATCTATGTAAAAAGAATATAATTCGATTTTATATATAAAAGCATTTATAAGTAAGGAGAACTAACAATAAAGGATAATATTATTGTTGCAATAATTTTCTGAACTTTATCGATGAATAGTCTACTATATTTTTGAGAATAATTTATAAAAAAAATTATATGCCACATAAACTTATTTTAGTAGCCTCGTTTCCAATAATTACCCCAAAAATAGTGAAGGACATAAAATAATTCTTGTTTATTTTTATAAAATTACAAATAAATAATAAATAATAACTTAACTTTATTGCAACAAAAAGAACACAGAAATAATACATTTTAAGCATTTCAATTATTGTCAGGGGTCCCCAAACTAAGCTATGCCTGTATCTTGGGTCACCTATAATGAGAGTCAAAAACTCATGAGTAGCCGATAATGCAAATTACAGACAAATAAAAACAGTTATTCTAAAAAATATATAATAATAATGAACAAACTAAAATCTACAAACTCTTTTATATAACAAAGAAGAAAAAATAAGTATCTCTATACAAACTTGGCAAACATAGGTACTTGGATAATTATACAAATTCGGAAATGAAAATAATGCATGAAGTTTCAAATAAAAAAGGTACAAAATAAATAAAATAATAATAATGTACAATGTTAAAGTGATACTAGCCATAGTTGCCAAAGAAAAGAAAACCAAAGGGAATCAAAAAAATAAGATAAAATGAGATCAATTTCTATCAATTAAGTAAGTAAGTGAGTGGTGTCCCGCATCGGGAGCAGCAAATTTAAACAACGGTTATTTTATGTTGTGGATATTTTATGTTCATAAATGATCAAATTGCTAGCAATTATGATTTTCTTGCAGCCAGACGCTGCAAATATAGGTATTATAAAAAAAAATAAAAAATATATGCTGAATTTTTTGTAAATTAGTATACTGGCAACATTGTCAGATTTATTTGTCCGCCATATTTGCCAAAGACAAATACGACGCCGGTCTTTTCCGCCCGAAGCGTCAGTTGTTTCAACGCGGAAAATTGGTAAATGATGGCAGCAAATAACTATTTCGGGTTTACTCACGGAGGGACCCAATATGGGTGAGTTTTTTTCCATTAATTCATTCGAAAGAATACAAAATGTGAGCGGTATCAGTTTTATATCCCGGATAAATGATTGATAGCACACGGGCTCGTGTTTGTCTAATCAAAATGGCGCCTGGTTTTTATTGATCGTGATATTTTACAAAGTGCGTGGATATTTTTTTTGAAAACCGGCGTATTGTGGTATCGATAGCGCCGCAACGGCGAGTGCGGCATATGGCGGGCAGACTGGATACGCCGTAGCGCCAGCGGCCACCGCGGCCACGTACGGCACGCAGCGCGCCACAGCAACTGGCTACGATACCGCATACCAGGCTGCGGCCGCCACACAAGGTAAGAACCAATATTCTCACTATTCCAACAATTCTAACTTGTTTACATAATAAACACAACTGCGTCTAAACCCATGTTGAATTAACACGCAGTTGCGTTGCTATCATAATATCGATTTTGTTACGTTATGATTTCACGTAATTGAAGGATTGAGATGACCGTTTATTGGACTAAGGCGGTTTTTGAAGAATGAATCACATTTTAATGTGCATTTCTTGACGTTTTGTTCTATTTGTGAGGAAGGTAACTGTATCGTATCAGCAACTTTACGCTCTGTTACCTCTATTCAGGTGACTGACTCAGTCTATCAAATAACCTATACCATACTAATAAACTTTCAACGATTCATATCAATTCAACTCTCGCTTTTGTCCCCCAAAATGTAGGCAGAGGTATAAGTTGCAAGGCCTTAAGTTATTCTACAAAATTCCTATCCTATTCCTAGGGGCAAATCATGCGTCTGTTTTGGAATCAATAAACTGACTGAATGTTTTGACTACCCAATTCTGATTTTAAAAAACAAATTCTTGTACCATTCATACACAAATATGGAGTTGAGATCAATGAACTTCATGAAAATCTAAATATGATAAATATCATTATTGTCTGCACTATGAGTCGAAGGCCTTTTGAGTTTAATGACTTACCATGTGGTGATTTTAATACCTGACTGATAGATTTTTGCTTTAATGTTTCTTAAAATTTTCTCATTACTTGTCTAATATTGAACCTGTCATCATATTTGTTTAGTTATTTATACATTATATCTAATGCATTTTCCATAAATAAGTAATGAGACACATTGGCCTATTTTATAAGTGTAAACATTATTTATGCCAAGATATTTTAAAAAATAAATAGCTATTAGTATTCAAGGAGAACTAGATATAAGTAAACATACACATTATTCAATTATCTACATTGTTTGTTGTGATAACAATAGGTTAATATTTGTTTACATTTATGTTTTTGTTTCCTTATAGCCAGTATTTCTAAATTTATTTGGGTTGTTTTCAGTAGTTAATGAAAAATAAAAATATAATCATTAATTATCTACACACATGTGTGTTATATTTGGGTGTCATAGTTATAAAGGCAAGTTTAAATTAAAAAAACATGCATTCAAAGTTCTGTTTGGTATTGATAATGTATAGGCAGGCCATAGAGCCTTATGGTTTCCATGACATGAGTTACTTATCATACAATTGTAATAAAAATCTGCACTAAGGAATAAGGTTCTGTGTCTCTAGGAACTCCAGACTTAATTTTTGATTTGATAGCAAACATATTTGTTAAAAATGTCTTGATTTGCAGATATGTTTTAAGATACAACTTATAGGCTTAGTAGTAGTCTTTTTAAATTGTTGTGTTACAAAAATTTCTCTTTCTATTCCTCTCCTTAGAGAGAAATGGAAGAGGTTAAAGGAGGCCTATGTGTTTGCAGGAGACGCTGATTTAGATTTGGATCCGGACTAATGTGCACACTTATATTCCATGTAACTTCCATGTAAAATCAGTAATAAAGGCTTTTGGATTACAACAATATAATTCAGTCAATACTACGAAACTGAAGATAGTGTACAGAAACCCTGATTTAAAACCTAACATATAGCTGGGAAACAACCAGAGCGAGTATGACAATTCAAATATATCAATGTTTGTGTAAATGAATCATGGGTTTTCATATCAAGAAATTAAGACCCAGAAAAACCTTGCCCATGTTTGTTTCAATATAAAGAGAAAGTCTCTGCACTGTCATCAATTAATAATCCACTCAGGGTGAGGATACTTTTGTGCTATATCTGGCTTGTTGTTATGTGCGACTGCAAATTGTGTACTTTAAAAGATGATACCACAACATGCTTAGAAGCATTTGAAATGTGGTGCTATCATCGCATGTTGCGCATAAGTTGGACATAAAAAGTCAGGAATGATACTGTGCTCCAGCCTGTCAATATGCCCTGAAAAATATGCAAACTATCAAACAGCAAGATAGGATATCTCGACCATGTGCTTATGCACGCTAGATAAACGCTGCTACAATTAATAATGATGGGTAAGGTGGAGGGGAAGAGATGCACTGGGCAAAGGAACAAATCATAGCTGACAGACATCTGGGAGTGGACTGGTATCGACTTGGTTCAACACCTGGTCTACGTCACCACTGACAAGAAGGAACAAAAGAAGCTGACTGCTAATATTCAACAATGAAGAGGCACTTAAAGAAGAATATAAAGGCAAATGGCTCACATTTCATGTGACAAGAATATCTTGATGGATCTGATTGAGAATTTATTTTGGCAGTGCATTAGTTTAGTTTCAATTCAATGTTGCCAAAATAAATATTGGTATCTTCTTCATATCAAACTGGTGGTGACACCTAAATTATGTGAAATATAATACACATTTTACAGCATTTGAGTTATGTGGCCATAATATGTAAATTCAGGTGTCCTGTTTCATTAAATCTTAGTTGCAACTAAGTTATGTAAAGAATAACTATTATTTCCAAATAGACACTTAGAAAACTTCCCAAATCATACTAAATGGAGTCAAATTCCTCTGTTATCCCTCACCCAATATAATTAACCGTATTTGCGATTCGTATACAAAGTTTGTGTTGCGCAGTGTATGGCGCGAGCGGCGTAGTATCATCAGCGGCGGCGCACGCCCACGCGCACGCGGCGGTGGCGGCGGCGTCCGCGTACGACGCCAGCAAGAGCGCGTACTACCAGCAGGCTGCGGCCGCGTATCCCACTGCCGCGCCGCCGCAACCACAGCCCACGTACGATACATCCGCCGCCAAGCCGGCCTACAGCACACCGGCCACATACGCACAGGTAGGCATTTATCACTCAATATTACAGGATGACACTTATCTTTCCACATCTGAGAATTTTTCTTAACCGCTCAGTGGTGTAATTGTGTTGGTTAGTACTACTTCCGCTCTAAGGCCACGGATTTGTATTCTGGCTGCACATGTGTGATTTTTTTAGTAACAAAAGTAGTGGAGAAATAAGTTGGTTAAATAAGATACTTTATGAACAAGTCATAAATATTTTTATTTATATTGTAACATATAAGATTTCAATCCTGATAAATTAATATACAAAGTTATAACAAATTCCTGTAAATTGCCTTGAAATATACAAAATACATACAGTGGAATGTATTAATGTGGGAAGAAATAGTCACCAGTGGAACCTAGCCAAATTGTTTTGAGGATATTTTTTTTTACATACCATACATTGAAGGAGTTAGGTGAATAATGGTGGAAGGTTATAAATGTACAGGGAGGCGCACGCGCAGCGGTTGGCACGGCCAAGACCGCTTACGGAGGCGTGTATACCGCCACCACCGCGGCCACCTCTTACCCCACGCAGGCGTACACCGCAACGGCCGCACAAACCGCTAAACGTGAGTAATAGCTCTGTTTTTTATGTTTATTTTATAGACTGAGATTGTTAATATCCCCAAAAATATGGTGATTTGATACTTATGTTACTGAGAGCTTTAAGTGATGCTTGTTTTGAACTTGTATTACATTCATTATAGTGTAACATGGGGTTACACCCCATTATTTACAAACAATGGTACTTGAGATTAGTTACCTTTCCTGTAACCCTACTATTTTTTATTATAAATAGTTCTTAATATTATAATGAATTCATTTTACAATAATATTATGTTTATTAATGATCACTAGGTAGATTAGAGGTAGTCCAAAAAGTCAGTTACAATATCATCCTACATTTTACTATTATTAATATTGCTTACACTCTGCAAGTTCTAACGAATGTAAAAATACATTTACAAAATCCAGAAAGTCACACTAAGAAATACCTTTATTGCAGAAACCACCAACAGAGGGAACACTGCATATGACACAGCATTGTACAACGCAGCTACCATGTATGTAGCCCAGCAGAACAAAACCGGCGGTGGGGGGTGAGATTTACTTTTCTAATATCTGTTATTGCACATAGACATCCCATGAACATGACTGGGTGAACAAATAAGTATGAAATTGCTGCATTTTTGCCATGTTTCTAACTGTACCGGGAAGTTGCCATGCTTGCCCATACAAATTCGCAATTGGTCTTCCAGCTGATAAATGGCTTTATTTGACTTTCATTACTACTTGTTTTGTGGTAATCTGTGTGTTTTTGAAATTCATATTGTCAAACTATGTTTATAATAGTGTTTAATTTATTTATTTATTTATTTCAATTAGAACGGATAAACCAATTACACTAAATATGAAATATGAATGTCAAGTGGGTTTTGATAATAGATGCAAATACAAGCTACAATAGCAAGATATATTACACAAATATCTTTTAACTCAATGGTCTCAAGATTGTTTTATGGAAGTTCAATAAAACATAATAATTCACCAATTTTATACCAAAGGAAAGAAATAGGAGTTATTCACAATACAGAAAATCTTTACATTTTAAAATAAGTAGTATAATTGCCTCCTCAGACCTATCATAACATTACGTTAATGAAAATAAAAAAATAGCGTGAACGTGGTGTGTTCCAGTGGGTGGAAGAACTACAAGGCAAGTGGTGGCGCGGGCGGAGCGGCGCGCAGAGCCAAGCCGCCGCCCAAGGCGCAGCAGTTGCACTACTGTGACGTTTGCCGCATCTCTTGCGCAGGACCACAGGTGCTACATTTAAATCATATGATTAGGTTTTTCTCTAGTCTTACTCAGTCCCGAAAATGAAATTGTGTAAATGATTTAATCGGTAAATGTAAAGTGGAAGTCGAGAAGTATGTGGTAACTGTGTTGTGCGATGTGCAGACGTACAAGGAGCACCTGGAGGGACAGAAGCACAAGAAGAAGGAGGCGGCGGTGAAGCTGGCGGCGGCGGGGTCGGGCGGGCGCGGCGCGGGCGGCGCGCTGCGCTGCGAGCTGTGCGACGTGACGTGCACGGGCGCCGACGCGTACGCGGCGCACGTGCGCGGCATCAAGCACCAGAAGGTCGTCAAGCTGCACACCATGCTGGGCAAGCCCATCCCGTCCACCGAGCCCACCAAACTCGGCGCCGGTACATGTCACTCTCACTACCGACCCTCGCATGACTGCCCACAGAACCCTCTCTGCTACTGTCCCTGTATTGGCTGCATATGTATTATTATTTTGTACTCATTAAATTGTTGTTAGTTTTCAGTTGTCGATATCTCAGCATTATTTTGACGGAAATGTTTGTATGTATGTGTGTACGTCAGATATGATCTCCATGGGGATGGGAACGTGGAGATCGTATTTGTCGCGGCGCCCAGACTTCTGTGCCGATCCCCCGCCAGCCACAGACACTGTATCTGTATCCAGACGCGTTCTCGGCACGTAGATTATCTCGAGACCTAGATGCTATGGTCAAATTTTCTCTGCGATAATTAGTATGAAAATCGATGTCTCGGCACTCGGTACAGATATGGAGTGTGACGTATGTAGTAATATATTATGGGCCTTTTTTATATACATGTATACTGCATCATATATGTATGTATATCTGTAGTATTCAATGTCTTAACTGTTAATTTGTTAAATTGGTATGAAAAAAGCCAGTATCAAATACACTAAATCAGTGGCAAATAAAGAAAAATAATTGCTAAATCGATACAAATAGCCCTTCATGCGAGTTGAAGGTGAATTGGAACAATTTGTAGAAAAGGCTCAAAGGAAGGCCCGGCCACGCCCCAGTTTGAGTGTTGTGATGAAGGTGTATTCAAGAGAAAATTTGACTTCCCCATCTATCAGCCAAAAAGACCGTCGCCGGAACGCCGAAGATCGCATTCGTGGCGTCGGGGGGCCTGAGTACAGTGGCTGGCACCTCCACCAATGAGAACAAACCTGCAGGCGACAAGGACAAGGAGGGCGACGACAAGGACGATGACGAGACTGAGCCCGAGGTGCAGCCCGTGGGGCAGGACTACATCGAGGAGATCCGCGGCGACGACGGCAAGGCGCTCAGCTTCAACTGCAAACTGTGTGACTGCAAGTTCAACGACCCCAACGCCAAGGAGATGCACATGAAGGGCCGCCGACATCGCTTGCAATACAAAAAGAAGGTACGTACATATACACTTGTATTGACACACAAATTGGTCACAATGGACATGCTGTCAAAAATACTTGGTATTTGGGCAAAGTAGAATATTATTCTAGGGCAAACATTATTGGAAAAAAAAAATGTATTTGATTCAGTTTGGTTTTGAAATAATCTTTGTTTTCTGGTTTAAAATTAGGTTTTATCAGACAATGTAAAAAGATTCTTCAAAGAAGTAATTACGAGGTAGGAATATACAGGGTAACCATAACATGGATATATTTGAAATAGAGTTATTGTGTACAATTCACAATAAGATAACTAGCCTGTGGTCCTCCAATGATTACTTAGTAAAAGGTTTGAGGCGCGCGTCGAGCCTGGCGGCCTACCGGCTGCCAAGAGATCCGCGCGTTAAATGATTTCAACTTGCAATGAGGATGACCATTGTATTTTATAATATAACTATAATATATTCAATGTTTGGCTGTAGTGCACGGCCATGGATTATGTTGATTGGATGGCTTTGCTTCTAAGTAGATGTTATTACCACGAGCAACTTACATGTCTTATTCAGGGAGCCACATTCGTTTCTTGAACATGGTAATTTGAAGTGAGGGCGGTGTTGCAGGTGCAGCCCGACCTGGAGGTGAAGGTGAAGCCGTCGATGCACCAGCGCAAGCTTGCGGAGGCCAAGGCACAGCGCTTGCTCGTACGTGATGAGCTCTGGGCCAGGAGGCGCATGCACGACGTATGTATATACGTTTACATACAAAAATACATATACTCTTTACTGAAATTCATTAAGCTGTATTTTAAATTGATAATTAATTGTGTCAATAGGGCATGGAAGAAGATGAGCGCATGTACTGGGAGGGCGGTATGGAGCCGTGGTGGCGAGGACCCCACCACCATCACCATCATCATGTAAGTAATTTTATATAATACTAGCTTTTGCCCGCGTTAAAGTTTCCGCTCCTATTGGGTATAGCGTGATGATATATAGCCTATAGCACTCCACGAACAAAGAGCTATCCAACGCAAAAAGAATTTTTCAGTTTGGACCGGTAGTTCCTGAGATTAGCCATTACTGCTCCGCTCCTATTTGTCATAGCGTGATGATATATAGCCTATAGCACTCCACGAACAAAGGGCTATCCAACGCAAAAAGAATTTTTCGGTTTGGACCGGTAGTTCCTGAGATTAGCGCGTTCAAACAAACTCTTCAACTTTATATAATAGTATAGATAATAATATTACTGCGGTGTATTTGTTAATTAATTACATCATATGCTTTGGTATACAATAGTTTTCATTGTATAGATATAAATTGTAAATGAAATGGTGTAGGGCATGGGCATGGCGTACGGTCCGGTGGCGCGGCGGCCGGAGACGTCGGACGACCGCCACGTGTTGGCCAAGCACCAGGAGATCTACCCGGGCGAGCAGCAGCTGCAGCACATCCAGCGCGCCGTCTCACACACCGAGAAGGCGCTCAAGTCGCTCTCCGACGCGCTCGCCGACCACGCCAAACCCAAGGTACAGCACTGCACACATTATACACTATAACTACTTTATAACTTTTCTTGTGATGTAGACGGCCCGGCATAATTGTTGTGACCGCATGTTTTTACGTATAATCTAAAAATATTCTGTTGTTTCAAATCCAGACTCCAGGCAAGGGACCAATCAAATCTGAAGATAAGAAAGATGAAAAACCAGAGGGAAAAGAAGACGGCCGCGACAATCAATTGTAAGTAGTTATTATTGTGTAGTAAATTTATAGACTCGTCAGTATCGCATCATAATGTTGGCTGGATGCACTTTCACACAGTGGGCACAATGTGTGGCGACCGGTATATGTCGGAGGTTCGAATATAGAAAAATTGAACAGGGACTGTAAAGGAAATAGGTAACTTGAAAATACCTAGTATTGGTGTATATTAGAACAGACTCAATAATGTAGTGAAATAGGCGTTACAATAGTTATTAATCAAAGTAGTGTAGCTAATGTTATAAGTTGTCAAAGTAGATAGCTTTACGTAGCTCGCAAGTAATCCTCGATATAGGCATTATTTTATGTAATTATTGATAAATTATATTTGCGAATACATAGATTAATGACGCAGAATACTTGTTAGCAACATTGTCTATTGGAGTACAAATTAGTGTTGGTGATATTTTGCATAACAACAGTGTTGTCATGTAGAATATCATCTGTGTGCCTAGGCACTGGCTTAGTTTTTTGCCCTATTTCTTACCTGATGATTTGTGTGAAATAAATACAGTATCACAATATTGTTGACAAATATGTCATAATAATGATGTGTCTATTTTACACGAATGACGGTGAATGTGAATATGGGTATAAAAACTAGGTCTAGTCCGTGTGGTGTTCCCTCGGGCAGTGTGTTAAGGGTTGTGGTGCGGCGCAGGTTCTCGTTCGTGTGCGAGGGCGAGGGCGCGTGCGGCGCGGCGGGCGGCGAGGGCGCGCGCGCGCTCAAGGGCGTCATGCGCGTCGGGCTCGTCGCCACCGGCCTCGTGCTCAAGGGCGACCGCGACGTGCAGCTCGTCGTGCTGTGCCACGACCGCCCCACCATCGCGCTGCTCAAGCGCGTCGCCGCCGACCTGCCCGCCCATCTCGCCAGGGTCAAGGTACAACATACAACAACAACAAAGACAAACATAACCGATCGACCGGAGACTCATCGCGCGACATGCTCCCAGGGACCCGGCGACGAACCCAAGTACAAGGTGGAGCTGCTGCCGGCGGAGGGCGCGGTGCAAGTGTCTGACGGCGCGGTGAACGTGTTAGTCAGCCTCACGTCGGCTGTGATGCGCGAGCCCGCGGGTGAGTACACCGCCGCACACTCCCACAGAGCGATTGTCGACTGCGCCAATTTCACCCCTCCCGCACCACTTGCAAATTGTTACAGTCACCTTCCATATGTTTAAGTTCTCAGTACGTGCAGTCACGATAGAAAAACACTCCTGATGAAATTGGTCGTCGAAATCCTCCGAAACATATGTGGGCCCGTGAATATGAGAACAAACTATCTCAATATGGGACATTCACAGTAATTTTGTATGTATTTGAAAGTTGTTTATTTATATTTTGCTCTAATTGATGTGTCAAAAAAAGATAATTTGTTCAATTTGTTTGGTCCCGGCGCGAGGCCGGGTTCTGTGTTTGAACGCTTATTTTTAGGTGTGATTAGGTATGTGCAGCAAGAAGAAAAGGATTTTTGATCATCTATCAC
This sequence comes from Manduca sexta, assembly GCF_014839805.1. Taxonomy (NCBI): domain Eukaryota; kingdom Metazoa; phylum Arthropoda; class Insecta; order Lepidoptera; family Sphingidae; genus Manduca; species Manduca sexta. The sequence goes on along the minus strand of NC_051122.1, from coordinate 2,567,602 downwards.
GATATATCACGCGCGATTCCACACCGCCGTGGTATATCCCCCTACTGAAACGGAGCAAACATTATTCTAACCTTACTTGTATTTACTGTTATATTGTTTTTTATTTTGCGAAAGCTAAACTACATAGGATTTTGAGCATTGTGAATGGTATTACTGTCCTGTGTCCAGTTTGCTTCGATATGATGGACATACGTTTTGGTGTGTGAGTAACTGTGTGAATGTATTATAATTTAAGTACTTTAGCGTAACGTATGTCCATTTGTATTTGAGCGTGCATTCTTCGGAACGCGGCGTGCAAGCGTGTTCCGAAGAACGGTGGTCGCGTTCGTTACCGACGCATAGATTGCAATGTAACAGTCGCGTGAGTAACTCAGTAATGATAGAGTAAAGTGCTGCCGGCGTCGGTAGCGGGCGCGCCGTAGCGCCGCTCGGCCCCGCTAGGTGTAGGCCATGTGCCATGTTTGCCCCGTCGATGTTGTTGATGGTCAAACACCCTTTGTGTTGTTGTCGCTAGACGGTGGCGACATAAAGCGAGACGACAAGGATGTGCTACCGCGGCAGAAGTGTTTGGACGCGTTGGCCGCCCTTCGGCACGCCAAGTGGTTCCAGGTACATTCGCCAAACATTTACAAAACGTGTGCGCACTCCGCAGTCTAGCTTTATACATTTTTACTAATTGCAACCCCACAGAGGCCGAGTCAAATCGAACCTAACTTTGTTTGCTTTACCGATACGAGGGGAGTGCGCACGTTACCTTAGTCACATGTTTATTTTCTTTTTAATTTGTTTACTGTAAAGAACATAGCTTTTATTTTAAAACATGAGAAGCGTCTCCCATGAACATGTGGCTACAAGTGCTTTATATCTGTGAGAATGCAACTGCGTTTCCTAGCACTTCGTGAGCGTTCATTGGGAGAGTCGGAAGCGCAGTTTATGTGTCAGCTCTCCACATTTATTGCTCTGTTTCTTTGTACGAATATTAATTGCGTTTACTTCGAGAGTGGAGCAATAAATTTGGCAGTCCGCGGAGGGGCGCGCCATGTGGCGCATTCCGGCCGCGGCCCGTAGGAACCCTACTCACTGTGTCCCGCTGTGTGTGTTAGGCTAGAGCGGCCAGCCTGCAGTCCTGTGTGATCATCATCAGGATTATGAGGGACCTCTGCAGGCGCATACCCAACTGGACGCCGCTCAATCCATATGTGAGTACATTTTTTGTTTAAATAAACTAATTAATGAATCAATACTCTTTAGTCTGACAAAGCAATATTAAAGTTACATAAAAAAAAAAATACTTGGCATAACATTATATTACAATCAATATTTATTTTTTGTCCTTTGGCATAGGCCACCACTGACCTTCCTTCACTATGTTCTCCTTCACTATCCTATTGCTTACTATATCACCCATTTACTGAGTAATTTGCCTTTTTCTTTTTCCCGTTCTTATGTGCCAAATCATGCCTTCGGCTCCACTTATCTATATCTCTTACGTACATCTGATTGGTAAATTCATCTGGATATGTAGATGGTACGAGCAGCATTATATCCACTGTAATGGTGATCATCACAATCATATTGCCCCCACTTCTAAAAAAACTCAATTATATTATAAATAGCCAATTCCTATAAATGATATTACCTACTATCTTTGGATATGTCATTATAATGGACCAATCAGAAATATAATGTTTTTTTTACAATCTATTTTTCACCATTACGAAATATATTACTTTTTGTTTGGTTTATTTTAACCATTAACGCGTAGTTAGCGTTTACGATAATTATTATAATCAGCCTTAAATGGAATACTTGGATATTGTTTTTAGAGTTGCATACCTCTCAATGAACCCTTATAGGAGCACTTTGTTGTCTGTCCAGACACTTTTTCTCAGGAACACTTAAAGGTATCAAGTTTAAATTTATATCAACTACTATGGTCTTTTTAACTTCTGAAAAAATCAAACTTGTATAAATTATTTCTTGTTAGTATGTATTTTAATGTCGAACTCAACGTGAATAAAAGATTGACCGTTTATGTCGATTTTCGTGCGCGCAGGCGATGGAGTTGCTGGTGGCGGGCGTGCTGTCGTCGGCGGGCGCGGCGCTGTCGCCAGGAGAGGCGCTTCGCCGCGTCATGGAGGCAGTGAGCGGCGGTCTGCTGCTCGACCACGGACCAGGCTTGAGGGACCCCTGTGAGAAGGAACTGGTGGTCAGTATTAGCACCCACATACTTGTAACAATGTACCGAAATAACTAACAATATAACAGTAAAAATAAACCGCTTTTAAAAAAGGATGGCGCAGCTCAGGAGCATGGCGTGGCACGGAGTCGCTATCTTTCCTATTCTTTCGTATATTTGTCTCGCTCACTGGATGTTGAGAAAACCGCACGGGTTTCAAGTTCCTGGCGCGGCCCTATATTGACGGGTTACATATGAAGCAGCTTCTTGGCCGACATTATAATTTGATTCATTGAAGTGGGGTCACATAGAATTTTTATTTATTACGCCACTATTAACAAAACTGTATTATTTAATTCAAAGGATATTGTATATATTTTTTTGTTTATGCACTAATTAACTACCACCTTTGTTACAGGACGCCCTTGGCAACATGCCGCCGCAGAAACGCGAAGATCTGACTGCCTCGGCGCAGCAATTCCTCAGACAAATTGCCTTTAGACAGATCCACAAGGTGAGCACTCTTTTGTATTGAAAAATGTTGCTTTATTATCTCCTTAAAATATATTTCTTATAAGATTTATTTGTTCTCCGGTTTTTGGAACTAATAAATTTTAATTTAATTCACATATTTTTAAAATGCCACTACTTTTATTCTTCCCCGCTATTTTTGTCTAGAATTAGACGCCTAACTGGAATGTAGGCATAATATTATTATTAAATATATTGACTGTGACGCTACATGCCTGATTTATAGAATACACAAGAGAGGTAAAGGAGCAAGAGTGGATTTTTTAAAATATTGCAGCCAAGTAAAAACTTTTCTAATGATTTGTGCAGGTATTGGACATGGAGCCTCTTCCGAAGCTGAAGCACGCTACCGGTGGCTGGAAGTTCCCCCGCAAGCGCAGGCGCTCTAACACAGATGCAGAGACTGACCAACCCAATGGTACACATTATATTAATATACACATAAGCATTACATTCGTCAACAATCACTAACGCCTTATTGGTCTTGAGGCAACATACATAGGCCTTTGATCTCTAAGGCTCTGGGTTCATAATCCCAGATCAGGTTAAAATTCTTGCCTACGCTGTGTAGGCATCGGAAGTGATGAGACTTGATGACGAGTCGTAGCGGCCGCCACGTGTCCGGTGCGCGTGCGACGGTGGCGAGTTATTCGCCGTCCCGCGAGTGCGCCGGTGCGGGCGATCACAATGGCGACATGGCACTCTGATCCGATATAATCGTTTTATAAAAATCTTATTAGGTCACAATTTAATTATGGCGTGCATATTTTTATTTGGAGATATATATCCTGCTATAAACTTTTGAATTATGATACAAAGTTCAAAAATATGAAACTATTACATTGAATTAATGCAAAACAACTATTTAACTTTTAACGTGACTGTCTTATATTCACAGTTCTAAATACAAATAGCTAATGTATAATATCTGACGAATTGCAGGCGAGGGTAAGGTCGTAAAGACGGAGGAGAAAGCGGACGCCTCGGACGCTCCGGTGGCGGTGAAAAAGTAACTACTATGGCGTTGGTGACAACCACCGCTGCCGCCGCCGCGATAGCAATAAGCAACCGCAGCCGGGCGGCGGGCTGGCCGCGCCGACACCATCTCCATGTGATGTTCTCCCAAAAGTATTTAATATTAGTAGACTACAATGTCGGTGGCTTGCGCTCCACCCCGCCGTCTCACCGCCGCCACACCACTCTCTTCACTTTAACAACTAATCGGTGAAAACATGCTATAAGCGTATACACACAGTGATTTCACAGTTTATTAATGTGGAGAAAGCGGTTGTGAGTAGCTCGGTCCTGGGTTTTACTTGTTCGCAAGACTTGAATCAAATGTCGCGTAATATTTTGTACTGAGTTGTTATTTTTGTGTCGCTCGAGTCCGTGGCGAGTTGATCTGTCCAACACAAAACAATTAGATCCGCGTCTGTTTTAGCGTTTTAACATAGCCATAGGGTATATTCTATATTGTAATTTAGCGTTAGCTGTATGTGGATTGTGGACGTGTGACAGGGATAGTTAGTGAGCGCGCCGCGGTGCCGGCGAGGTGCCGCCGCGTCGGCCCGAGGCAGCGCTGTTAAGGAATTGCAAACCGGGACACGACTGCACAGCTCGTGGGGCGTCTTAGGATTACTATATTTTTATTTTTGACCTTTAGTTCCTTATTCGCCGTGTAGCGGCGCCGTTGCTGTACGCGACTCTTCTCTATAAATTATATACTGTTTAGTGAGATGTATATTATTTTTGTGTGCTCGAGCGCGGGATATGTCCACACCGGTGTCGACACATTAAACTTCGATGAAGGTGGCCCGCGTTCGTGTCGCCTGTATTTATTACAGTGAAAACTATATTATGTATCCTACAAGAGTAGGCTAACGTTTATTTTGACAATTCAAAGCCGTGAGCTGATGTCGAGTGTAATAGTTTAGACTAGATTAATGAAACCTAACATATGCAGTGAGTTATAGAGCGATACGAGAGTTTTAGCTATTATTGACTAACTATACATAAGAGGCGCCGCTGGAGTCTTCGTTTTAACATTCGGTCACAAAATAATGTTATTAAAATAATATAAGTGACTGCAAGTCGTTGTAGTCTTTCTATTAATGTACAGATTGAGAAATTAATATTACTATTTGAAAGTAGAAGAGAGATTTTGCGTCCCACAATAATTATTACATGTTTACAGCACATAATTATAACAATCCGCTCGGGACTCCGGTCGGTGCGGTGTTAATTCGAGAATAGAATACATATTCTCATATAAAATAGAACTTTTTAGATACATTATTGTAAAAAATCTGATTCGTTGTAAGATTCTATGAAACACACGTTTGTTTCTTTTGTGTTTTCTTTTGTATTCTATAAAACTACTTTGGAGATTAATGTCAAATAAATAATATAATGACGAATTTTTGTTTTATTTCTACAATAAATTATAAATGAACCCTGTAATTATACTTGGTCGTTAGCGCTAATTCGATTGCTATTTATGATGAATTTCGAGTAAATTGACTAGACTGAGTTCGAGTATTCATACCCTTAACACTCGTTGCGGCGCACGCAAATAGTGCGTAATTTCAGGCGCGACAAGAGTACCTACATACGGAATCCAAAACTGCGGCGCCCGCACCGGGTGCGTGTCCGAGCGCGCTACGACTATGCGGATAAACACTTCTTTTTAAACTTATCTAATTTAGCCTGCTGGGGTCGGCTTATACAAACACGGGACTCTTGTGAGCGCTTTAGACGCTCGGAACCCTTTGAAATGCAGTGTCCATTCTGAGAGCAACCCAATAACGGGTAACGACCCTCGGCTCAGAACCACCACTGTGTCAGTTCTATTAACGCAAAGAAAATATATCAAATATGTATACCTTACGTAAACTATACTATTTGTAAAACGCTCTTTTTACAGTAAACATTATATTAGCAAAATAATTACAGAATACAATTTTAAACATTCTTTTGACAACGTCCAGCCAGAGAGAATAATAATAGAATAGTCGCCGCGTGACATATCTTCTCTTCTGCCAGCCTGCCCGCGCAGCCGAATACTTCCGGAAACGCCCGATGTCATCGGCTAGGATAGCGGCACGTAACATCGGCCATCCTGCAAAGTGAATACCGTAAGGTATTCACAAAAATAAATTTGAGAAAGTAGAACTGAATTGGGTACCTATATTTTAAACAAATAGGGCCCAGCAACACAAATCAGAATGCTCATGTCTGCACACAGAATATGATCAGAATGCTCATGACTACAGACAGAATATGATCACAGACAATGAATGACAGAATATGTTCATGGTCACAGACAGAATATGATCAGAATGCTCATGGCTACAGACAGAATATGATCAGAATACTCATGATTACAGACAAAATATGATCAGAATGCTCATGACTACAGAAAGAATATGATCAGAATGGTCATGGCTACAGATAAAATATTATCAAAAGGCTCACGGCCACAGACAGATCAGATTAAATAAAATAAACAGTTACGCACGTTCGCATTGTCAGCCTGAAGTGTTGCGCCACCGATTTGACTTCACATGACTCCAGTCATTCCTGTCTCCAATGATTTAGTTTCTAAGAAAACACCCTCTCCAGTGAGCCAAGCAGCCGGCATAACGAAGTTTTTGTTATTAATGTCGTTAATCGTACTAATGTGCAGACATCAATTCCATATGCATTCCCAACATATTTACTTCAACAGACGTAGACGTTGCCATGGTAACTAAAAATCTGAGAATCTGGTAATTTTAATTTTGGCATTCAATGATTCATCACAGATTTATTCCGATAGTTCTCTTCACATTCGAATTCAATGTAACTTCAAATTATCATTTGTATAATCCCACTTCTGAATGTAAAACGCTCTTTTTACAGTAAACATTATATTAGCAAAATAATTACAGAATACAATTTTAAACATTCTTTTGACAACGTCCAGCCAGAGAGAATAATAATAGAATAGTCGCCGCGTGACATATCTTCTCTTCTGCCAGCCTGCCCGCGCAGCCGAATACTTCCGGAAACGCCCGATGTCATCGGCTAGGATAGCGGCACGTAACATATTATAATATAATGCTGAAGAAAAGCAAACTAGTCTAAGATTTATTTAAGGATGCGTAAAATTATTTTATTGCAAAGTATATAATGAGATGGAAGGAAATCTACATTCAATATTTTTGTTTGCTTTGATCGCCCATAAACAGTAGATACACCATCCACCACCTTGAAATATAAAATATGGTTTGGTTATTACACTGCGCTCGCCATTGCTGAGGTGAGTTACATTGGCTACAATGTTCTTCAAACCGAACACAACAGTGACTACACCCTGTAGCTTAGCGGCAGAAATAGACATTGCGGTGGTACCTACCCAGGCGAACTCTCACAAATGAGAACTACCGCTAGTTGTCGGAATATTCCTTTATTTTCCAGTGATTTTTATAAAAATTACTAGCTTTTGCCCGCGGCTCCGCCCGCGTTATAAAGTTTTTCAGGCTAAAGTTTTCCGTTATAAAAGTAGTAGTTTCCCGGGAGCCTATGTTCTTCCCAGGGTCTCAAACTGTTCCATACCGAATTTTATCTTAATACGTTGGGTAGTTTTTGAGTTTAACACGTTCAGGCACACAGATGCAGCGGGGGACTTTGTTTTATCTAATTTTTATCTATTTTATTTAATCTAGGGTTGTCCACCCTTAACTTTTTTTTTACAAAAAATAGGGGTTGGTGATAGAAGGGTATAAATTTAGGGTTGAATGTATTTTTTAATGCGACATAATAAAAAAAATAAAAAAATAAAAATTTATATAGAATTATAAAAAAAATGTTAAGGAATTTATGAAAAATAGATGTTAGCCGATTCTCAGACCTACTGAATATGCATGCAAAATTTGGTTAAAAACGGTAAAGCCGTTTCGGAGGAGTACGGAGACAAACATTGTGACACGAGAATTTTATCTATTAGATATATTAGAAACCCATACTTACGAAACTAGATTTTCTTTCCACTAAGGATCGATGGACTTTTCACATTTTGTTTATAATGTGTTTCCAACATACTTACACATTTTTAGCATTGTGGGAATTGTTATATCGTAGCCCACACGAGTGGTGTGAGGGGCGCAAGTTGTATCAGCGTTGTAATTCGTAACGCTGGTTTACAAGACGACTGGACCAGACGGGTAGGTATTTGCGTGGTTAGAATATAAACACACATCACGCATTTATCCCCGATGGGGCATACCCCCAGAAGCGCAACCAAAGCACCCACTTTTTGCCAAGTGTGTTCCATCTCATGATGTGATAGGGGGCGAGCCTATCGCCATATCGGGCACAAATTCCACACTCCGGGCTGATACTGAGCAGAAAACCATCATGTTACTTTGCCAGACCGGAGATTCGAACCAAAGACTTCAGAGCGTAGTCGTACCGCGCGTACAGTACAAGTACGCCACCGAGGCAGTAGAATATAAACCCGACTAGTAAATTTTTAGAATAATCTCATGATTATTATGAAAATTGAGACGTAAAAATAATTTGAGTAAGTTTTCAGGAATCATGGTTTATATTGATAATTCCGCCCCTTTTTAAGCCTACAAAAAAAATGGTTTCTTAACTATTGAAACTTTATGCACCCCCATATTTCAAAATACAGAAGTATTGCGGGAAGCCTTAGGTATTATAATATTATGAATTGAATTTCCACTTCTTCGGACGCAAGTACAGATGAGGTCACATTAGAATAAAACAAATTGTGTTGGCAGTTTGTATATATTTTACTATTACAGAATATTTTTTTTACAATAATCTCTCTGTACAACGACCAAGATAAAAACTCGCTCGTGTTCAAATAAAATAAAATGCAACACAAGACGTAAAGTTGTCAAAAATGTGACAAAAAACTCTTAAAAAACAAACGCGCGCGCGCAGCCATTTGTACACGTACCATTATGTTACAACTCTAATCTATAAACAATAACAACAGTTATACAATTTATATATATTTAAATTTAAGTTAATACAACAACAAGCAAGGCATATATTATTGCGATAATTCCAGCGTTAGATTGCATTTTATTTCTTTGAACCACTAATAATTTTGCACTTTTAAGTACAATGTTTTAAATAATCTCACAACTCAGCCACGAAGCAAGCGGCCAGCGAAGGACACGCGCGTCTCTCGCTGCGTCGGCTCAGAGTACAAGAAAGCGTATGGTTGGCTTGATCGGCATGGATTGTGTTATAGAACTTTAATATTGGATTGCAAAAACTGCCAATGATACAAATGGGAGGAAAATTTTGGCAGTGATTTGTTCAACGATTTATAAGGCAACGATTATGGTTTTAGAGCAAGATTGTGACTAAAGGAACAACAATACGACTGTTATTCAACGGTATAGTTAACAATCTTTATTACATTTAAGGTGGAGAATCGAGCAAAATGTATATAAGACGCCTTTAGTCACAAAATGTGTGATTTATAAATTCACTTCAAAGATTAAATCCGTAAATTTTACTAAGAATCTTAAATAATTTCATAATATGAAATTGTAACGCACCAGACTTATCCGAACATTTCACAGTGTTCTCTGTATTTGTACAATGATTGCTGTTAAAGAGAACACTTCCGTCGGCTACGCTTACATTTTTAGTGACAATGATGTGTAATTTGACAGCAGCTTTATTAATCTCTCTTTTAATTTGCTGATCCAAAATATGTAATATCAAGCAAAAGACTTAAAACACAAAGATAACCGATCCTTCTTAATATTAAACCTTTTGATTAATATTATTGTTCTGAAACTAATCACAGGAAAAATGGCATTTTGTTGTAATTTAAATTCATAGTTATGTTCAGGCTAAAGCAAAACTGCTTCGCCAGAAAGGTCGTACATAGGTTCATAATATAATAAAATTACACTATTTCTAGATTTGGGCCAAATAATATATGACATACCTAATATTCCAGAGTCAGATACAATAAATCCAACACAATGTCATTTTCCCTGTGATGCAAAATAGTTTTTTTTATTGCTTACGCGGTAAAAAAAAAATGTTATTGTAGATATGAATCGATAAATGCTCGTATATTTATGTAGAAATGACGTCATATTATAATTTATGTTTCAAAAAGATTTCCGCGTAAAATACATGCTCATAAAAATAACACATTGAGGCAAGTTGGACGCCCATAATTTGCAAATAAAACACACAATAAAATCTGACTCTGGAAAAAATGCAAATAAAAACAATATTTTTTCACAATAATCTTTTTCATACTTTTCTTATTTTTTTTCACTTTTTGTTTTTTTTTATATTTTTTTTTCTAATTTTAGTTTTTAATTTTTTTGAACGTCGGCTTCATCGTATTATTATTTTTTTCGACATTTCAAAAATTAAATAGTTTTTTTCGAGACACCTTTATTTATACTAATCAGTTTGCTTACACGCAATGTTTTTTTTTATTATTATTTATTGTACTTTATTTAAAGTGCCTCTTATGTAAAAGTTTTATAAAATTAATCGCAACGCTACATGTTGCCAGGCTAATAAATAATAACAATAGTTTGGCTACGGGGACTAGATGGCGGAATCATAAATGCATTAAAAATCTAATTTTGGTATAGCTAACATTTGGCATCATTAAAAACATATCGGCTGGATGCCAAAAAGCTTAAAAGTACAAAAACAATTACTGTCTGGGGCGTTTAAGTAAAATACTGTAAGTAAATAACTGGGCTTGTATAAAACTATGTATCATTTCATAAATACTGTTTTTATAAGGGTTTCACGGAAAGAAGCGTTGATTACTGATTCGTGAGAATCACAAAAGACCAAGCAATGATCGCTACTGCATATTATTCGTAGTTTATCCTGTAAACGCGCAGAATTCCTACTGCGCGAAAAGTTAAGAAAACAACTGCATATTTCTGTATTAATATTTAAGAAGATATGCACAATAAATCCATTTGTATTACTAGTAGGAATTCTGAAAATATATTTCAAAGGATTTTCTAATTCACTTTGGTGTTTTCTTAATTTTTGGTAAGAAATTATTTTAAACTAATTCATTTTTTATTTAACTACTATTCTGAATATAATGCAGGTCATCAATTTTATAGGCTATTACGGCTAGCTGATAAGCTAAATCTAAAGTATGTATACGTAGCACCATTTATGATTGAGGATTTTTTCCAGTCGCAATCTTGAGTACTTTTTTCAATACTATAATTTTTCTGAACGAATTATTTGCAATCAAACTGCATAGGTAGCCTTAGATTAAAGATATAAAGTAAATTTTGATCGAGTCCAAATTAGGGTAAAAATACTCTCATACGAACTATGTTTCGATGATCAACTGTGCAATAGTAAACTTGCAAAGGATTTCATGTAACATTTTTTTTTATCTCAAACATAAAACCTGTTAATTCCGTTTTATACCCAACTTAAATAAATACATAGCGCCATTATAATTGTTGTAGAAACTGATTTAACGCAGTCCATCTCGAAATTAGCACCGTTTCGTCGATTTAACCAGGCCGCACTAACGTTTTGTTATAACCTTGTGATACTTGGCGATTTTGTATACTATTTTTACCATCGACTTACCCCGTAATGCCTTCAACCTGGCTTGAGCACGATTTTACATAATCAAGCGTGCTTAATATATAAATATATATAGGGGATATTAAGTGTATAGTATCCGATCGATATGGTCGTGTATTGAATACAGAAGGCAGAGGATTGACCTTTAGTCCGAGCATCTGTCTCCGGTCGACAATAACAAACTTATCGACAGTGACACCTGTGACCATTTCCTCTAGTACACTATACAATTAAGATCCCTTTTAAAACATTTTTTTGTCATTTACTCTTCAACAACACAACACTATGTACATACACAACACGACCCAACGAAGGAAAATATTTGTTTTTTTTTTTCATTTCTTACTATGTACACGTAAATAATAACTTATATATAAACAATAAATATTTAAAAATTAACGGGTCGCGTTTCGTCGACGCGGCGCAATACGTATTGTCGAACGTATAACGCGAATATAATGGACATAATATTTATTTATTTAATGTTATTGTCCTATACTAACTTTTGGAACTAGAGTCGGCATATCGATAAACATTGTCGATATGTACGCCCCAACGTGCTTGTAGGGATGGACGTAATTTCGATGATTTTAGAATTGCTCGAGCTTCTGTACTAAGGTTCAGTCTTGTTGAGCAAAGCCTTTGGCAGCGCTGGATTGAGTACATTATTTAGCATCTGTTGTCGATATTGTTCGTTATTGATACATCGGAACATATTGTGCCGATTAACGTTTACATATAAATATATTGGAAACAAAAATTTTACAATTACAGTTCGACAACTTTTAAATAATTATTAATCAAGTTACATGGGTTTCGGGTTATTTTAACCCACAATGTTACACGGATCTATTTACGCACAGAAATCTGCAGCAACTGTATAATAAAATAAACTTTGTGAAGTTACCCAAGTGTTCCAAAATTTTGCATTTTTCTCTTTATTTACCGGTTTGCTGGCCACACTATAATCCATTGTCCCATCCAACTTTCCAACACTAGATAGGCAGAGAATGTGGTGGACGAGTGCGACCTGCATTACCATATTAAATAATTATTTAAAACCTGTCGATATATTCGATACCTAGATATGACACTATGTAATGTAAACATATAATTTTTCATAGTGACATCTGATTAACATATATTTAAATATATTATAATGCACAACGTACATATATTTGCTCCAATGTTAATTAAATTCAATTATATTAACAACAAACTGATTTTGAACGTTTTTCTTTGTAAATTGAAGTGATGATTTAAAAGGGAATGTAAAAGCGAAATAAATAAGTTAAAACATGTTCCGGTGTAGTCTAGAAATTTCAATCTTAGACAAAGATTACGAAATATTTTCAGACTCTCCGTATTTCAGAATACATGCAAAAAAATATTAAAAAGTCGCAAATCATATTTTTGGTAAATCTGCTTGTATATTTCATAAATAAAATATTGTTATTTAAAAGCGTCAAGGTTCAATATATTGTTAATATGTTGCACCAGTTTTAAAAAAAAAACGATAAAAATATTTTTGTTATTGTCACAAAGAGAATTTAATTACCACTGGAGAACTCTAATTCATAATACTATTATAAGGTATTTCGAAAATTCATTTGGTTCCTACCAAAAGCGATTTATCAGCCAAAAAAATTATCGACTCAGTACCAATATGATAAAAATATAGTTTTGTTCAATTTTGAAAGTGTTAAATCTAAGTAAAATTTGATGTCCAGACGTGAACTTTTCTTGACATGAGCAAGATTTTACTAACGAAAAAATCAAAGAAAAAACATTAACACTTTTGAAAAACCAAATGAATGTTGAAGATGCCTTTTTATATAAAATACGTAATATAGTGGAGTGGTATTGCGTTAGGAACTTGATAAGTAAGCTGCGCTTTGGTGGTTCGTACTCTAATATCTTTAACAAGACGGCTGCAGACGGCGACGCGACGTCTCACCACGTTGAGCATTGTAAAATAAGTAAAAAGTAGGAAAATAAAATTAATTACATTTCTTCTGCCTAATTACTGTTTCACTCTATTGGATTTGAAATAAAATGTTAAAAATTAATAAGGATGTTAATAATTTTGTATACATACTTGACGTATCAAGACGTATCGTTTTGCATTCAAGACGCAAAACGCGTTCGTCACGCACGTGGCAGTACGTGTCCGCACGTGGCTGTACATGGCGGTGCGTCGGCGCCTGCGTCCGCCTCAACTACATGGACGTCGCTAAGTACTTAACACTAACCTAGAACGTATTTATAGGTGATATCAGTCGCATGTCACAGCCTATAAAATTTATATATATGTATATGAACCATTTATTTTCCATACAAACAATTTTATGGCCACTATTTGGGACTGTAACACCCTTTGGTCTAGTAACAATATAGACTAGAAGCGACATTGTCGTCCAGGAGAACGTTCACGGTCAAAGAAGCGACCGTCTACCACGCGTTAGCGATCCGTGGAGATTGAGCAAAACATACGATAATTTGGAAACACAATAAAATAACCGAACTAATATTTACAAGTTTCAAAATTAGGTATATACAGCAAAAATCATCAAAAACTATCATAAAACGTCCAGCGTGCGGTCGCGTCGCGTGCGGCCCACTTTGACAATGTAACGCCGCTCCAGGTAGCACCATCGCGATCCGTGCAGCATATCCGCCTATAATTTAACCTAAGCCGTGTGTATCACGTAAGAGCACTTGCGAGATTTCCAACGACGCCCTACAGCCGGAAACGTCGTAGTTAAACTATACCGATCATAGTCCAAACGATCTGGCTGAGGCCACAGTCCTGGCGACAGACGACGGTCGAGCCTCACAGACAGGGACGTCACTTATAGTTAGCCACGCTAGGGGTAGCGCAGTGCGAGAGCCGCGGGTGGCGCGCGGGCGCGTATCATCGCTGCGGCGGCGGGGGCGGGTGGTGCGGGGGGTGCAGCGGCGCGGGCCAGGCGTCGCGCAGGCGCAGTGCGGGCGCCAGCCGCGCCGCGCTGTCGCGGAACGTGCTCACGATCTTGTCGAACGTCTCGGGGTCGTACACCGAACGCGCTGTGTTCGATAGATCGAACGGCTCTGTAGGGCGAAACAATTATCCTCATATTACTACATAACACAAACATATTTTGAAAATAAAGTCTTTTCTTGTCAAAGACTGCATAATAATTGTTAACGTATGTGAAGTAGCCCACCTTCGACGCAGATGAGCGAGGCGGGGCGGGGCGCGGGGCGCGGGGTGCGGCGCGGCGCGCGGATCGAGATGGCGCGCTTGCTGAACCTGCGTCACACACACACTGTTACAATCTTACAGAAATCGTTTGTACGAGTCCACTGAACTACAATGGAGATATTTGGCGTTTTTAAAAGAATCAAGTTCGATACATTATTCTGAAATTCGAGGATAACTTTTAAAATTATATACCATTGAAATGTAGCTTACTGATTAATCACGTTGATAGTTGTATTTTCTTTAAAATCTTTTAACGACAAACTAGGCATAATCGATTCGCAATGTTATCTATACATCGATTTAATAGACGGAATGATAGATCCTATAAAAAAATCAATGCATGTTCATTATCAGACATCGATGTTTATCTATCATCGCCGTTTTTGTAAGATCGGTCATCTGTAACGTACTGTTTTTCATGTGTGTTATATATTCTATTTGGATATTGAGAATTAATCTATATCAAATCATGATTTTATTTATATATCGATAATGTGCCATCTATTAGGCTTAATATAAAGAAGACGTGATGTATCTGTTCGCGAGTGGTATGTAGACGTGGTGGTGTGTACGTACGGGAAGTCCGCGTAGTACTGCAGCATGTTGAGGAAGAGCTCCCCGAGCGTGGCCTTGTTGAGCGGCGCGCGCGGCGCGGCGGCCGCCGACTCCTGCGCGCGCGGCAGCACCGCCGGCACCGCGCCCGCTGCAACAACACTCGCTCTACACCCATTCAACTCTAGATCCCCCCCTCTGCCAAGGCAATTATTATAACCTTGGACCTTAAGCTATAGCTTAAGGTCCATTTTTCCTACATTTTGTTTCACCTTTAATCTGGGTAACTAAACAAGTATTGGCAAGTAAAGAATTTAAATTCACGTCTAGTTAGTGATTAGTTCTCGCAGTTGAAAGAAAAACGTAAAAATAATTAATATGCATGGATATTTCGGCCTTTAAAATTTCGTCATATTAAATTTTAAAGGTCGAAATATCCATGCATGTGCAAATGTATGAAAAATGGACCTTAAGCTATAACCTTAAAGAGGGTTCCTTCTCTTTGCCCCACACTTCCTTGCCCAGATATCTTCTCCCAACTTTCCTCCAGGCCACTGTAGTTGTTAAGGCGGGAGATTCCAGTATTCCATTCGCAAGTTTCCCCCGGTGATGAATGCCGGATCCGATAAAAAAAAAAACTCCACACGACACTGTTTCAGTCAATGATTAATGGACACAGCTATTAGTAAACCAGTACACTCACTCTGCAGGAAGTGTATCACCATGAGCGTGAGCGAGTACGAGGAGAGCGTGCGTTGACGCGCGTCGTTAATGTTGTGCGCCTGCGCCCACAACTTCATCAGCGCCACCAGCGGCCGCACGCGCCAGTCCACTGCGAAATAAACACTCACATTAGCTATTTATGGAAATATATCTTTCTACAGGTTAACATATATTTCTACCCTCCCATGTTGATCTAGCTGATTTCTTAATTTTTTTTTATAAAAAATTAACCAAGTCTTATCGATATTTTCCCAATCCAATATTATGACGGAGAGCCTATCTCGCACTATTATGCAGAAATTCTTACCATGCACAGTTTACATGATGAATGAAAACTAGAAGTTAACTTTCTATACGTAAAAGTGTATGAGCGACTTACTCCTGGAGAAACAATGCAGCAAGTCGGTATTCCTGATCCCGACCACGTTGTTGCAGTTGAGGTCCACCTGCAGACCGTTGCGTACGTCGCGGAACTTCAAGATCGGCACCTTCGCCTGGATCAGCTCCGCACCTGCTCACGACACAAATGAGATTAATTCATGGGTGCATTCGGGGTTTTATCTGCTTTATGATAATAACAGTTTTAATTTCTTAATACTAAAAGGTACGTCGACGAGGAGATGCACCACTGATTGTAAAATATCACTATCATATTGCTAGAAATACCTTGCAATATTTTAAAGACGAATAAGAAATGAAAAAAGGATTTAGTGGTTTTATATCACTTGTTATTTTATGTCACTAAGATTGTCCTAAACCTAGCTATATGAAGACACTGAACTGAATGTGGTAGTGAAGAAATATGTAAAACAGCATTGTAAATTTTAATCTTCAGGAAATAAACAGTGTTTTTTTATTAATTATATAATTTTATGTTAGTGAAGGTGCTCAGTGCCCACCGGGGTCGAAGCTGCGGATGTAGCCGAGGATGTAGTTGAGGTGCAGCAGCGCGTGCGTGCGCGGCTCGACGTGTGCGTGCGCGCGCACGTGCAGGCACAGGTCCATGTCCGACGACTCCAGCCCGAACCCCGACATCGTCGAGCCCACCACGTACAGCCCGTAGCGGGGGAATATTGACTGCAACACGCGAGTACAACTATATTATCTGTTCTACATGGATTTACTCTTCTGCCTTTTATTTGGTTTCGCGGAGTAATTCTCTGACTACCATAATGTGCCAAATGTGTAAAACGTACACGAAGGGCGGACGGCCCCAAGCCGCCCGCCGACGATCCCAGGAAGGTCCCTATTAGTCACCTTTTACGACAGGCAGGGGATATCGTGGTGGAATTCTTCAAACGCCAATACACAGGGCGAATTTACTCTTCTACCTGTCTTTACCCTATGTATAGCAGTTTTTAATCTATATCGGCATATTTCAGCTAACCGTTTTTCAAATTTGCTGGATTGCTAGTATTGTGACTGGTGACTCACTTTAATAGTGATGTACAGATATCTCCAAAGGTTCATCTTCTTCCTGAACGTCTCCTCAGTCTGCTGCGACTTCACGAACTTGTCCCAGATCTCTTGCGATAGCGTGTCGTATTTAGAACCTGACAACAGAAAAATACCTTTGGTTTTTATACTGCAACAGATTTATTAATATTTTTCTAATGGCAGCTCAACACCTTTAGTGCAGCTATATAATGACAAGTATTTTGTTTACAATGTTATAGAACTACATTTATATTTTAGACAGTAAGCATCACGTACCGTTGAGCAGGTCGTCGGGCGTGAACTTGACCTGGAAGGGGTATGCGGCGTTGAGGAAGCGCTCGGGCGCGATGCGGCGCTGCGGGCGCGGGTCCCGGCGCCGCCCGCGCCACTCGCGCGCGCCGTACCCGCCGCCCGCGCCCGCACCGCCCGCGCCCACATCCGCGCGGCTAGAGCTGCTGCTCTCACCTGCCACCATACCGATTGTAATCAGTGACTACCGTTTCACCAAGTTTGGGTAAATTCACCTCATTAAGCGACATTTAGATTAGCAAGAAAACTTGCAAAAGTTGATTTCCATAAGTGATTTGTAACGTGTAAACAATCACGGTAAACAAATTCTGGTAAATCTTGAAGCTTGCGAGACTTGCTGAGAGTTGTATGTGAATAAAATTATCAAGATATTGCCACCACTTAAATGCAACTCTAAGCTCTTACGCAGTATATTGCTGCAACAACTTGCTAGTATAAACTTAATTTTAAATATTAAACCTGAAAAGATGTAAATCCATTTTCCAGTCTACATCAAGCACTAATATATGCTATTTTTTTCTTAATAAAAGGGATCACTTCCCGAAAATTGTACGATTCATTTACCTGTCTATTGTACGGAAAATCTCGATGTATGTCATGAGATTTTTTTGCGTTGGGTTCCAAAAGAAAATCTTCTTATTAGCTTTAACCTATCCTAAACATTTGGAGACTTCTTGACGTTATAAACGATGTAAAACTGAATCTATTACTTGCAATATGAGCCTTGGGGAGACTACTGCTGGACATAGCCCTCTCCTCTAAAGATATCCTACACTCACCTACGTGCCTACCAAGCATGGCGAGTTTTGGCAAATGTAATTAAGATGGGTTAAACGTCTAGTCTACACAGTTCACAATCTAGTTATACATTATATCCGTATTATTCGCTGCACCAGATGTGAATTTAACGCAGTTATTAAAATCTATATATATAAATAATAAATCGGATTTATCCTTAAAAACTACGTGACAATTGACTTGTCCATCTGTTTTGACGCAAAGGGAGAGATCAAGGTCAAGACACAAACAAGCACGCCAGAAATCAACCCTTGTGCGGAGCATGTTTTTACACAATGAAGGGTCGAGAATAGGGGTGCAATTTACATGACAATAAATGACCTTTATAGACAAAAACACAAAACATTCTTGACATAACTTAGGGTCGAGAAGAGACATTGGTGTATTTTGTTTAAAAGGAGCAGTATTCAGTCAATGTCTGCGGAATGCAGATGCGCTGAGAATTTAAGTAATTGTTATAATAAACAACCAAGTATGGCACGAGCGCGGTATTGAACCCGCGACCCCGATATCAAGGGGAGCGTGTAACGACCAAGCCTGTTGGTATTGTCACCGACCCGTGAAAACACACAAATCGACCCACACTATACCGTTATACAATCCATTATTGGTCTTAGAATCAAGGTTTTAATGTAATTTCGAGTTTCCACACAGGCATAACGCATTCTGGATAAGATAACTTAGGCTACTATTTATCTCAGAACATCACACAATAGTACTTTTAAAAACGTATTTCATGAGGTCAGAGACGCAAGTTACAGTTAGCTGTTTCTAGAGTTTTTGGGTAATGACTTTAATACGTAATGATTCATGTTATTTACCAGCTTACATATTATTTTCGCCTTGTATTATATAAATATCTCTAGCTGTTGCTCGCGTCAACGCCTGCGTGAAAAAGGTTTTTTCCGGGATTCAAAATATTTAACTTATACCAAATATCAACGGAATCGGTTTAGTAATTCCAAAGATTAGCTCCTACAAATCTACAAACAAACTTTTCCTCTTTATAAATTAGTATAGATTATATCATTTATGTTATAAAAACATGTCATATTTAAGTTTCATTATGCTACATATTACTAAAACAAAATTAGCGATTATCAACTTGATCATAATCAGCCGATGTGGCGCGATGTCTTGAACGTTTTATTGTTAAAACTCTTCGCCTCATTAATCTAATTAAACAACATACTTTGATGTATTGAATTTGTTATATATATTCTATATTCCTGCCTTCCTGTTGAGAAATAGAGACATGGGTTAAGTTTATAGTCTACTGCCCTACTGCTAATTTATATCTTAGCTGGTATATACATTATACATATCTATAATGTATAATGTAGTATAGAAATATAAAGGAGTCGAGGGTAGTGCGACCCGGCCTGTTCTCAACCTACCGTCCCAATAAAAAATAGTCTCGATTTACGTGAGTTTCACTGCGCTTCGTCCTAGACAGTATCTTGGAAAGATATTATTATAATATACACTATTAGCAAAACAAGTTTTGTCACGTGGTGGACTAAGACTTAAACAATCTCAGTAGTAAAATTGTTTTATTCTCAGCAATGGCACATCAGAGCTTAGAGGTATTTATTACATGGCTGGTATTGAGAAAAGTATTTCGCTACCACTATGGCCATGACATCATCCAAAAAACCTACAATTTGGTGCGATATTTAGAAATCCATTAAATCGACATCCACGTCATTCGAAGTGACGAATCCGCGTCTCTACAACTGAATAATTGCCGAAAATAGGCTACGTATTACAAGCCGATGACACCGACTCTTGCGTACTTATACGTGTAAATTGTTGACCTAATTTCTAT
Source organism: Manduca sexta (assembly GCF_014839805.1). Classification (NCBI taxonomy): domain Eukaryota; kingdom Metazoa; phylum Arthropoda; class Insecta; order Lepidoptera; family Sphingidae; genus Manduca; species Manduca sexta. The sequence continues at coordinate 2,547,373 of NC_051122.1, read as the reverse complement.
TTCGATCGTTCGTGTGCAATTCGCGTTTTTCAAAGTGTTAAATTATTCTTTAAACGCAATTGCATTTTACTTTGTACAATTATGGCATACCGTCACGCTCGCATGTTTAATGGGTAGGCAATAAGTATAGCACCATGAGTGCACCTACAATTCATCTGGTATTGTTGAAACATAAATATTAGAAATCGCGAGCATACTCAACCATACGGAAGATTTAATACTTATTACCGAAGGGGATCAAAGTAACTAGAACACGATATTTTATTAGTTCTCTTTCACGAGCCCTAATAAAATCTGGGCAGGGTAAAGCTAATGAAGACGTTAGATAAAATCTAGAATAGGCTATTTATAAACACGAAGATACGCGAAAAAATGCGGACAATGTACCAGTAAAATTATTACGAGCGATTATAACAGTTTCATCGACATAACATCGGACGTATCATCCCACACTATATGACATCATTTTTACTGGGATTTTTCTTTACGGGAACATAAAATGAAATAAATCTAGAAAAGTACTTGATACGCCATATTGTGTACTCGGCAAGATAGCGATCAGCGTAGATATTGTGAAATATCTTTTAAAGTAGCTTGGTGCGGGATTAACTGGTGTGCAGATAGTGTAAAACAAGCCGGCATAATTCTGGCGATCGTCAAGGGACCAGAGACCTCAATTCTCATGTTACGCTCCGTTGTCTGTCAGTTAGTCGGTCCGTATAAAGAATTTAATTAACAATATAATTTGAACAGCATTGTCTCACTACAATGTCTTGAGTTCTTTACTATATTGGGAGATTTTATAGATGAATCAACCTTCCATTGTGTTGAGATCCATAATGGACTTACCATGTGATTCATAGTCATATTGTGGAAAAAAATCTTGACTCGATACAATGGGACAACAGCTAATATAAATAAATCCGACTAATGTTTTACACGCATTAGATGCGTAAAAATAGTAGTAAACAAACTAATTCTCATTCTTTTTTTCTCTCTCTCTCTCTTTCTTTTTATCTGGGAAATGCGGATGTTTCTGAAGGTAATGAGTTACTCGAGTTGTGAAAAAACCTCGTTCTGGATACTATCCTTAGATAAAGCAATTAAGAATTTGTGTTTTTATGTCACTTGTCCGACAATTACACTGGGACATGTAATGCTAAGCGACTCTTATTGCCTGTCTATAATATTGGAACACTTAGACTTAAAAAGCAGCGATAGCCTAGTTGGTTGTGGAACGGACTGCCGAGACGAATATCCCCAGGTTCAAATACCAAAGGCACACACCTCTAACTTTTCAAAAAAAAATATGCGTTTTGTTTAAGAATTATCGCTTGCTTTAACGGTGAAGGAAAACTTCGTGAGGAAACCTGCATCCCTGAGAAGTTCTCTATAGGAATTTCGAGGGTATATGAAGTCTACAAATCCGGCCAGCGTGGTGGACTAAGGTCTAATCCCTCTCAGTAGTTGATGAGGCCCATGCCCTACAGTGGGACAGTATATAATACAAGGCTAATATTATTTACCTTTTAAGAAAGAAAGCTAGGTAAAGGAAGTTACTTCCTTGTAAGCAAAGACTAATTCATCAAAAACACGTATTTTACGCCCGCCAGCCCTGATTCCTGCGTCAAAAACACTGACCCACTTGCCAACATATCAAAGGGGCCACAATTCCCTGATCGGCGGAAAATGACATTACTCCCGTGTGTAATTGAATGAGACTGCCTGGGTAAGACTGGGTGAGTCAGAATGGACCGACATGCCGACTTAAATGCGCGTTCATCACACCTTCCGGCTGTCACGCGTAGGGTCGTCGACCACAATAATAAAATCTATATAAAGTTATCTTCTAAACTACAGACTGATACGAAATCAGTAGGTAATGTATAACTGTTAATCTATATGTATAAAAATGAATCCCTATTTCCCTTGGTCATGCCATCACGCGTGAACGGCTAGACCGATTTCTCGAATTTTTTGGTGTTGTGTTTGTTATTGTCAGGAGAAGGTTCTTATGAAAGAAAAAATTCAAAAAATTGCGTGGATAATTAGAAAATTTAAGAAAACTTGAATAAAAAAAAATATTTTATAACTGTCAGTCATGACAGAATGCGCGCTGAAAATTCATAGTTAAGACGGGACAACGTCTGTCGGGTCAACTAGTTACAAATACATATTGAAGTCAACTTTCTAGGTTCATAATATATTTAATTGCATGTCAACAAAACCAAATGTATATGTATTAATTTAGCGCGTAATTGTTTGTCAGAAATTAATTGTTCCACACCTTTCTTTTTTGAATTTAATGTTATACTTTACACCAGTACAATGTCAAAAATCGTTTTAGAAATAAACATACAAAATTCATCTTTTAGTATAAATTTTTCGTTCAAAAAGTTGCCAACCCTAGTAACTTTGTCATCTACGGATATGGCCATATCTCATCATACTATTGCCCCACTGCCAGGAATGCGCATCATGGTTGGCATTAAATGGTTATGGGTGTTGTTTGATGTTTGGTGTCAGCAAAATTTTAAAAATATCAAACGTCAGTCAATATACTTAACTTTTTTATCTGGTAACCGAGGAAGTGAGTACTGAGTAGCATGATGAAGACCAGAGACCCAGAATCGTGATAGCCTTTGTTACATACATTGTTAAGACAGTGGTCAGTTTTTGTTCAGTCGTAAGTCGTAACTACACTGATATGACGGCACGAAGAGTAATGGTATATTAGCAGCCACTTGGTGGTTGTGTGAGATAGGAATGTGCCGACCTAATCATCCTGTAGATAAAACTCGCTCCAGAGTAGCTGTTTGTATTTCTGATTCCAAAACACTCGATAATATTTGCGGAATAAATAAAAAAAATGTCACATTGTCGGTACGGGAAACGAAAATCGCATGCGCTCCCATCTTTCCAATCGGTCAGTCCGCCAGATCATTATTTACTGGACCACAGGGGCAGGTTATGTTGGATCGACTCCTTATAAATAACATGACATTATATCTTAAGGTCGATACGATCAATAACGAAAAAACGAAAACACTATTATGACGTTGGGAATTTTTGGCACAGTTTATTGTGCGAATTGTAATGTCATTGAACTAGATTTGACATCCTAAAAAGATGCGAAGGCGTTTAAAAAAAACTCGATAAATTACGTGAATATGTTTTATTATATCGTTGCGGTTCAAATCAATATTGTTCATAGAGAACTCCTCAAATGTTATAAATAAGAAGCTATTTAATTTAGTAAACAGTAACGAATGAGCAAGTCCGGGGGGACTGCAGTACATTTCAGAGAAAATCCGTCCAATTTTCCATGATACGTCTCTTTTAAGCTAGAATCACTTTGGTTGCAGACCAAAGGCTAGGTTTGTATAGCTTAGCTCGCTTTGCTGACAAAAAGTCACATGGTAAATAGCTTATTTTACATAGTTTCCAGTCAGCAACCCATCAATTTGGGTGGTAACAGTTTCTACAGCCTAGTAGCAATCTGCGAGCACTGTAGTGTTACGATTTTAATGAATGAAAGCCAGGGTATTAAGAGATTTAGCATATCATTGAGTAACGAGCCTAGTGCAGAGTCGTGAAGTTCTTTGTAATTCCTCTAGGTGGTGTTACTACCCACGTGTGGTTATAACTACCAAGCTAGCGACATCCCCCTTCACTAATATAAAAATAAAACAATAAGAGCGTTCTATTGTCATTACCAAACTCATATAACGTAGAAAAAACAAACGCAACTACATAAATAACATCACAGCGCGTCCTTGACGGGGCAGACAGGGAATATAGTCGTTTCTAGGGTTGCCGCGCCGCACTGCGCATATTGGCCCGTCTTCCGGACTTTTAGGGATATAAATATGTTTTTCATTTGTATTAGTTACGTGAAAATCCGCGTATCTCAGTTTGTGTAATATATGAAGTAAAGTTTTGTCGTTAAACTTATCAAATTGATTTGTAGTGATACTTTAATCCGGTCTCTTGATATACTGTAGGCGATCTCATTAAAAGACATTGTGATGAGTTTTATGGAACCAGCAACAAAATTTATTCGGGGTTTGATCCACCAACTAGAAATAACGAATCCTACTGAGAGGTTAAATCATTATACATTGAAACTGATAGATATATATTTTTTGAGTTGCCACCCCTTATACAAACAGTATGGTAGGTATATTTTTACTTATGAAATTCGTCCTAAAACGTAGATTCCTCTCGACGTGCCACGCTAGTATACTTTTATCAGTTATGTTGCCAAGGTCAAATCGGTTAGATATTTACTTACTGTGTTATCTAACCTGTTTGTTAACACAATTCTATTGTAAATATAACGTTTCATGACGTTGTATGACTTAATATGTTAAATTATTAAGTAACAAAAATGAACACAAGCCGTGACCTATAAGTCCGATTAAAAGAAAAGTAATGCAAAAATTTTCACAGGTATATTGTATGATATTGTAACTTTTAATATACCCTATTTACATAAAAGTCGAATCAAAGTTTTAGACCAGCCTTTTTCGATCAAAAAGGAGTTGTCTATAGTGCTGTACTCTCTCTAACTTTTACTGCTCAATAAGATTGTCACGTGGACCGCGTGCAAAATAATCTGTCTAAGTAAGAAATTGCTAACCGTGCCAATATTTATGACAACATATCACATCTGCTTTAACACTGCAATTTTAATATTGATTATAATTTCGAATCCGCATTGCCGGTTAAGCTAAACAGCGGGAAATCACTGGAAATGTCAGCATAGTGGTACAAGAAGGTGGTTACAATAATATTGGGCTATATCTGCTTTGCTTCAACTATAAAAGTCCTTTTGGTGACGGTATCCTGTACAATCAACAAGCAATTAGCGTCATAATATCATCGCCGACATTTCACACGAATGTGTGGATATAAATCGGAGCCGCTACTATCTGGTCAAAGCTTGGAAAGTATGCATATTCCTGCACTTCGTCAATGTGTTTTTCATAACAGGCATGCAACCGAGCAACAGTATCGCGCGATCTCAACAATAATCTTCACTAAGCTCGTATTAGAACTTAAAATTAAGATAAATATGTAACTGACATAAACAACAAGACTCATTTGCAAATAGAGAACTATTCTGATAATTATGTGGTTAAAATTTGATTCTAGAGCAAGGATATTGCGCGAGGAGACCAACAAGCGGAAGCTCCGCACGTCCCGTTATCATGTAGGCTGCAAGTCTTCGAAACGTCGGGAAAAAAATATAATCTAAAAAACCGCGATAAAATTCGAAAATAGTTTTATTTCAAATGTCTAACATTAGCTTAAACATAAGAAATGATTCAGCGAGAGCTACCTTAAAAAAAGCAAACCAATATTAAATTTATAAATTGTAACAGTGATATTTAATAAACAAACTTATTGTGATACAGTTCAAAGTCTTTATAAATCTATTATATTTACAAGATTAACGACTGCCCTCTTAATATACATATTATCAGTATCAATCAATCCCTAATGTTATTTATAAAATATCAGATCATTATTTGTTTACATGATATAAATAATTTATCATTTCCTAGTAACACGTAAACGTAATTAAATTTAGTAATTTATGGCCATCGCACATCAAAGCGATGCGACGCTGCTACGCGCAATTCCAGACATCGCTATTCGCTTTAAGTCGTCGTGGGACGCACCGCGGCGCTATTTTTTTACAGGAACGGCAAATTGACTCCACTGGACCTGATGGTAAGTGACATGGAGTCCAATAGAATTTCGACTGACGAGACATGATTATCCTTCGACAGTCGACACAATTATGCCGGCCTGTTGGACAGGCTGATCCCAGAATGCGACACACTTATGTGAGTCACTATGGCGGGTTTTAACACCTTGTGTGTAGTGTTCTCTATCCGGGCGGTTATAAAATATATCCTGCCACCAGCAAATGACATTAGAATTGTAACCATTTAGTAGTCTAAATTACTTTTTCGTCGCGACATACGTGAATAGACAGGTACAATGATATGATATAAAATGTGGTTACATTGAACTAAACGCTAAAGTTTCCTAGAGGGTTTCCATTTTACATGTATTATTTTAATTTCATTGTTATTACCATGTTTATTACTACCCTGGATATTCAATAGTATTAGAAGTCAAATAGTCTCTTAGGTGCAACATGTGATACTCAACATGTTTAGCAATATTATCAGCACATGACAGTCATTACAAGGCCAAGGTGTAATGGTGCTGCCTGCTTAGAAAGATAGCCAAATGATGTAGATAATTGCAATGTCATGTGTGTTCCCACCTTAACATTCAATATTGAAAAACAAATGCTTCCCATTATGTCTCCGTGTTGAGCAATGCTCTGTGTGTGTATTCACATAGCCATGGCAATGACATTTTAATAAACTACAAGATAGTTGTAATGAAAACATGTCTGGTTAAAGCAAAGTGGTGTTGTAGATAAGTATCAAAATTCCGCTTTGATTGGTACAAGTATGAGTGCACCATGTACCCAATCAATGTTATTGTTGAGTTAGCTTTAGTTGTTCTTTTGGCTGGAGGGCAGTACATAGTCATTATAACATTAGTAAAGGATTTGTATTTTATATGTATTTTTTAATTGTCATTAATATTCTAAAATGTTCATGTATATTTTTTATGGTCAGTATAGGATTATTTATTCCCAAAATACAATAAAATATATATATACCAATAAAATTGCCACCAATTGCAAATTGGAAAGTCCTTTTATAGAATCTTGTAATATTGCATTTAATTTTTTTTTTATATGTGGGTAAGTTATAAATGAATATGGATACCAGTTTACTTGGTAACTAATTACATTTAAATTACTCAAGTATAGAATCTATGAACCTATGTAACAACTACCAAACTCCATGGAGTTTGTACACCATGAAATATTAATGACTTCCTTCAGTGTGCCCTACCCTATCTACTACTACATTTGGAACTAAATTTATATAGTATACAATAATGTCGGGCTCACCTTTATCAGCAGACTTGTTGGAGCTGGAAGCATTACTAGATAAACTGGAGTCATCAGAATCGTATCCAAAGGCGGTGTCTCGATTGTTCCTGTCGCGGCGCGGCTGCCACCGGCGCGGTGTGCCCGCGCTGCCCGGCGAGCCTACGCCGCCGCCGCTGCGACTGCTGGCCAGCGGCTCCAGCGCGTACTGCCGCGCCTGCCGCTCCATGGGGCCCATCACGTACACGCCCGGCCCGCCGAACCCGCCGCCCCCGTGGTACATCATCGGCGCCCCCTCGTTCATCCCTGCCTGTACCTGTCGGCGGCACCCTTGTCACTTCACCGTACTCAACCGGCAAAACGCACCCACCGTTCCCGGTACCCACCTGTTTCGACTATATCCAACAGTGTCCGCCTTTGCCGTTCGGTTATTGCGTCATAGTAGGCGTAGCAAATTAATTACAATTTATGCGACGTAAACTCGAGCGATTCTATTTTTCCTCTTCGATCCTCCGAAATTCGAGACGTTTGAAGTGCGCTGTCTATCAATCGATGGCTGACGCCTTCTAATTTTTATATCGCACTTGTCTCTTGCTTCCACTGTTTAAACGGAACGAGTAAAAACTATTTCTACGCCGCTAGTATTAAATCTACCCACAAATTACGGCAAATCAAAAAAATCTAATGAAAAAGATCCGCCATGACTTATGAGGAACAAACTGGCGACATCTGACGGATATCGAAATGATGTCACACGTGATTTTATTTTTTTCAGCTTCAAATTTTCGTGTTCCTTTTTCAGCCAGAACAATTTACACTTCAGACTATTTTATTTTATTAAATTTGTTTACTAATGTTGTTTTTATTAGGTTAAAGTAACAAAAAAATATATAATAAATTTTATGAAGTAGTCACATGACATTTTATTTTTTTCAATTGATTTTTCCTTGTTGCAATAACGGTACGACATTGACAGAAAGAACATTCTATCCTATTCCAGTACTAAAAATGAATATATTTAGCAATGTATGACATGTATCTCACACACTTGTTCAGTGACGCGATAAAGCCATCCTTTTCTTTGTTTAGAAATGCATAATAATGTTTTATTTGACGTTTGACGTGCAGGTTTGTCAATCACAGAGAAAAAGATTGCAAAAAATTGTGGAGAAAAATATTATATGTCCAAATAAAAAATACTTCTATGTGAAATGAGAAGTTTATGGATTTCGTGGTACACTTAGAGTAGTTATAAATTACTTATCGAGTGATGACGTTGAACGAAGGCTATGTAACCTTAAAAGTGTTAAAAGAAACAAACTTTGCCGTCTCATTGTTTGATAGTCATTATCGCTATACAGAGTGTTGATATGTCGCATTTTGGGGATTATATGGACGGTGTGCCCGTTAAAATATCTGAAAAGTACAAGCGGCCACCGAGAGTGGAACTGCCTTACAGCATAAACGAGGCTCCAATCAGAGCGCAGAATGTCGTCGACAATGTTAATTACAGCTCCACGTTTGAAAAGAACGTGCTCGCGAAGCTCAAGGAGCTGCGTAGCATTAAGGAGACGAAGAAGAATGAAAGGCGGCACCGTCTCCAACTCCTTGAGGAAGAGAAACAGAAGAAACTAGACGCTATCGCGGTGGCAGAAGAGGAAGACAGGTTAAAGCAGCTCAGTGTCTCTGAAGTGTCCTATCCTAGCACTGATGAGATTAGCGCATTATCTCCTGATGAGAAGAATGATAAAACCTGTGATACTAATGAAGTGGTCATAACGGAAGTCATCTTACCATCCACCAGTACAGCAACAGATTCTCAAGTAAACATCCTGCAACCAATACAAGTAAAATCTAATTATGAAGGCAGTTTATTGGATGACCCAGATCCCTTACAAACACTGAAACTGAGCTCTAAAGTTAATAAAATACAATACAATCACAATGTTGATATGTTAACATTTCGGGACTTTGAGAATGATACGTCAAGTCCTTTCGACAATGTTGAGCTGAAGACTATAAATGACATGGAGCTGTTAGCTCAGGTGTTACAAAGCCAGAGAGAGTCTGCCACAAGTTGTCCTCAATATGTGCAGGATCCAAACTACACTGTGAACAGTTGTGGATCACAAGTGCAGCTAGAAATGCCATACATACCTAATGCTTATGTAGAACAGCCCATCCAAGGCCCCAATTTAATGTATTCCCCACAGAATTATCCAAATGGTTACTATGTGCAAGACACAGAGAATGTCAATGTGTATGTACCGAATTACCAATATTACGTACCTCCAACCTCTTACCCGGTAGATCCAAACTACTATGGAGGTCAAATGCCTATACCAGCAGCAGAAGTACCTCAGGTACCCAACGGATCATACATACCCCAAACATATTACCCACAGTATTTACAATCGACATATGAAGCTCCAAATACTTTTGTACCAAAAGAAATGGAGACTAAAAAACAAGTTCCAGAACCACAGAATATACAGACTACTCAACCTCCCATTACTCAAAACACTGTAAAATCAAGGTCAAGGAGTGTTCCTGATATAGTCAAAGAACTCAATGATGAATTGGAAAAGTTGAAGACAAGTGAAAGGTCACACAATGTTAGTCCTGCACCTAAAGTTGCGCCACAGCCTTCCCCAAGTGAGCAGAAGAAACCAGAAAGGAGGAGGCGGAGGTCAGAGCATTTACCAAATCCATATGATAAGCTGTATCCAAAATTGCAGTCAATATGCCAAAAGATACATGGCATGGGATTCCCGCTGGACAGGGTTGCCAGAGTTTGTACAATTATTGGTGAAAATGAGAAAAGGGTAAGAATTTGTAGACATTATTAATAAATACAATTTTATTCATACGCTATAATTTGTTAATGTTAAAAATTTCACCTCACATATGGAGATAAATTTGTTATAGTTGTGGTTAAGATAAAATGCCTTCTGAGGTTCACCAGTATATATAACAATATTCACTGGTGCTAGTATAGTTTTGTTAAATGTTAATAGAATATAGCATCTCTTGGTTGACATAAGTGGCACTATACTAAGAAAAATAAAGCATAATGCCAAATATACATAGTTTTAGTCTTTTCAATTAATATTATTTCTAAAATTGATATTAAATTTTTATTGTATTGTAGTAGACTTGGTGATAAATAAAATAAATAAAATTGTTTTGCTAGGATTGTGAATATTGGTAATATAAGTAAAATTTTTGTATTGCCACATACATATTTTATAACTCCTAAGTAAATAGAAACTGCTTGGCGAACTACTTGCAGGAGTATAATTATGTGAAATATAATTTTATTAATTATAATGTAATATAATATTATACAAATTATATAGTAAATAAAATATTATAGGAAGTATTTTCTAAGTTTTCCATTGGGGATTTGATAGACTACTCTGTCAATTTAAGAGACAAAACTTTAAAATATTTATAATTTACCGCACCTGCAGAATAAAAACGCGAAAATGCTATTAAAAAAATGAACTAGTATTTTTGTTTGACAGTTTAATTAATTATTGCTAGATATACTCAAGACAATATTTTTGCATTTACGTGTAATCATAGGAATGCGATGTTAAAGGGTATGTACCCACCCTTCCATTGGACCCCACTTCACTTACCATCAGGTGCACTGGGGTCGCTGCCGTGCACAAATAAAAAACAATGGAAATCAAATTTTGTAAATGCGACGTTCGCGTGCGTGTATTTCTTTACTTAACTCATAGCGTTTTATAATGCGCGCCAACTATATAAAACGTTACTTTCGTTACGTCGCTCGAGTTATCATGGGCTGCCTAAGAAATTAAGACCGCAATTTCCCTGAAGTCTAGTGGCTAGGAGTACAATAAGGAAATCCATGTACAACTAAATCAATAGATGTCATTATTGCGACCCCATTAACAGTCAAACACTGCGTTTCGGATCTGCGCAAGAATATTACGTTTTTAAGTCGTGTTGACATCATTTTGGGGTCAATACGTATTATTTCTCTCGCCCCTCACTGCGTAGTCTGAAATCATTGATTTTAGTAAGTCGCAACGTTTTGTATGGATAGAGTCTAGACTCGTATGGATGTAATGCACTACTGATAGTAGTGTGGTTGCTATTCAGAGAAAAAAATGTCATTTGAAACCACGCCGATATTTCTTATTCCATTAGGATTTCGCAGTTACGAGGAAAATAATACTCAAAATATATTATTTATATTTCGAGTCTCGAATCTAGTAAGAAATAGTGGCCTTAACCAACGCGAAGCTCTGGTCGGCAGATTATTTTGAGGCCTTTGTACCCGTTTGCTGAAGTAGGGTAATGTTTCTCTCTCTGGGATCTTCGCAAGAGCGAGACCCCTGGTATCCGAGGCTTTAAGCGGTTGCCCCGTTCGCCAACCCCTAAGGGCCAAGAGATGAACTGTAGGCCGAGTGGTTTTGTGACAGTAGCGACAAGTGAGCGAGACAGATATACGCGTGAATAGGAAGCATGATGATGATGAAGGATGCCTGAAATAGAGCAGTGCGGACAGCGTTGCATTGCCGCGTCGCAGCCCGTTTTCGTGGCTTAGGGCCTTGGATTTAAAGTTTTCGAGTAGTGTCGGGTCTAAACAAGATTGCTTTTAATACTTGCATCAGTCTGTCCAATTACCAATTGGCCTTAGTAACTTTTAATTATAAGCAATCTCTCGATACACTGCAGATAAAAATAGTCAACACAAAACCGTAATTATAAAAATATCTTTACATAAAATCGCTTAAATTATAATATCATTATTTCCAGGCGATCGAATGTTTGCTTCTAATCGGCGAGTTGATGGACCTCGGGTTCTCCGAGGCGAAAGTGTCAGCCGCCCTGGCCAAACACAAGTTCGACAGGGACAAAGCGCTCGACGACCTGGTTTCCTAGCGTTCAAGACTTGTACGTATGTACAGGAACAGAATGATATAGAAGATAGTGCGGAGCTCGGGGTAGGCAGAGAGAATGGTTCAATCGGCCTTGAATCCACATTTCTACGGAGTAAAAAGGTACCAATTAAAAGATGCAAATATTGTAGGAACCTAGGTATGAAATTAAGATTTGGTGCCTTTTTATCCAATGTTGGGTTTTCTCTCTGTAGATATGCCCCTGCCCCAGAGCTGAATATGTGATTATGGACTCCTTTGAAGTGAAATATAAATCTGTAGTTGTCTGATCCTACATAAACTTGTGTAGTTATCAGAATCTTGGAAGGTTTATTGTAAATTTTGCCGATGCATATACTACCGAACGTATTTATGATTTGTAATCTAAAAGAACGTCACAAGAGCAGTAACGCACCAATATTTTGTTATAGCATTATTTTTGTTTAATGAGAAAATTGTTTAATTCTTGGTCCTTGGTCCTTCACATTGGTCCTTATTGTTAAAAAATTAATAGTCGGAAAATTAAATCATGAAACGTTTACAAAATTAATCAAACATTAGCTTTTGCTCGCGGCTTCGCCCGCGTGAAGGAGTTTTCCAGGATAAAAGTTCTGCTATATATTTTCCCGGGATAGAAAGTAGGGTAGCCTATAACCTTCCCAGGGTCTTAAACTATCTCCACACAAAATTTCATAAAAATCCGCTCAGTAGATTTTGAGAAAATCATAAGATGTAGACAGACAGAAAGGGGACTTTGTTTTATAATTTGTATAGATATTGTTAAAAACAGTGAGTTTCGTCAAACGGTCTCACAAGTTTCGTACATTGGCCGTTATTTCTCTTGTGGTGGCATTTGTATTAACATTTAAAGCGAGCATAAGCGAATTTAAACCTACTCTAGTTTACCAATATTAAGCTGAGTACTGGAATGTAGATGTTATGATATAGAAAATTATTTCTTTATGTACATATTCCTACACGGCGAGCTTATATGTTGACACCGACAATAAACACCGCGACGTCGTAAGGCGTCCAACTTGAAATATTGGCATGACGTACTATAACTTCATACCAGTTAAGGAGAATCTTCCTTGTTTAATGTTTATGCACATAGATTAGTTTTAAAAAATTTCAACGACTTAAAATAGAACTATAGTGTATGAAACACACTAGCTTAACAGCTACAAACTTGTAAACATTAAGTCGATGGCCGTACTTTGATTGTTGCTTGATTCACTTGATTGCTTTAGTCAAACAAGCAACAGTCAGCAGCTATGTGGTGACATCTTTTGAAAATAATTGGATTGTGTTTAATAACTATTAGGCGTGTATGATTTCTCTAAGGAATTAAATAACTCTATGTCAATATATTGTCTGTATAAGAGAATTGTAATAAGCATTTCTTAAGACTCAAATGAAGTCAAGATATGCGATAATAAATAAAATTTGTATAACGTAAAATCTGTTTTGGCTATATGCTGACAATTAAAGAGATATCTGTGAAATACGATTTTGAGTATTAGAAATTTGTTAAATTGTATATACGGGAGTGGGGTGCACTAATTATAAGAGGCTTTAACAGATGCCGTTTGAAGACAATGTATTATTATGCGAGTTAAGTAAGTTAACCGTATTTATAACGATCGTCTAAAAGTATTTAATACAACAATTGTCAGTTTTAAAGTGATAACACAAATTCTCAGATAAATATATCGCATCTTAGCTAGACGAAAATCTTATACATTATTAGTAAAGTTATTGACGCATATTGTATACTAATTAACTTAGTCGTGTCGTGAGGCTAGCTTGGTTGTTGAATATTAGTTTCTAAGCTCCTTACGTACGAAAATAAACCTGATTATCTTCTTTGGTTCCATCAGATTACGGCTGCTATTTTTCGGTCTAGTAATCGAGTGATGATTTATATCTTGTGAGGGGGTTTTGAGGGCTTTTACTGGCCCATGTTTGATGAAGATAATATAGCTAATAGCCAATCAATATTGGATGTGGAGATAGTATCAAAAAGGCTTCGAATAATGACGTTCTAAGGATATTTGTACCCGGGTTTTATTGTATTCTTACATAAACCTCATTGAAAAATACAGATGTATACAGGAAACAGATTTATGCCGTGTTATTTGTGTTCTTTCGAATTCGCTCGTTTTGCAACCATTTGTAGAGTGGTTGGATTACAAAAATCAGACTTAAATATTTGTTAGTTTATTTTATATAAAGGTCACTAGAAACCTAAATTAATCTTTAGTTTTGATTTATGTTAACAAATGATAGTATAAAAGAGTTAGTGCGTGCGGCTCCAAAGTGACATTGGTGATTTGATCACAACCAATATCTATTAATTTAGATAACATCTTTTAGTGGATTTGTGATTTTACTTTAGATACACTTCAGACGTGTTCGATAAAAATACATGCATTTAAAATTGTTTGTACAAACAATCATACTATGATAAAGTTGTTTAGTTTGTGTGTTCTGATTGTGGTGAACATAAATTTTGTTTTAGTTACTTTATTAGTCTGTACACGTGTAAATGTTGAGTTGTTTTGTTTCATCTTGTGACGCCATATGTCCAGTGGAAGGATAAGGTGCCACCATTGGTCTGGTTTCGGTACCCGTGTCGGGAAATTAGAATTTTCTTATTTTTAGATTTGACGAGGGGGTACATCAGGATTAGGATTTGTTCTGGATATGATGACTTATGAAGATATGTCCCTCTTTCTATTATTATAAATACGTAGAAATACCTGGACGAGTGAAGAGAATACCATTATCAGAAAGGAAAAAAATAAATCAAAACAAATTTACACCTACTTTTAAAAGTTTTCAATAATTTCGATCAACACATTATTTTAACGGAATTGTATTTTATTTAAGCTTTTCCCTTACCGTAAATCTTCCATAGTTATAACTACCTAAGCCATTCAGGGATAAAAATGCAAATTACGAATAGATTCCTTGTTACTATTACACCTAATTAATATTAAATATACTATAGTATAGTATATTTTTAAATATTACTGCACGATGGTTCAAAATGGCGACCTTTGATAAACTTTTGCTAACTGATAATTGATATCCTTGTTAGTATCTCTCACTACGAAAATAAATATGTCTATAGATTCTGAATGTTTAATACTAAGTAAGCTTGTATACTCGGCCGAGAGAAAATCTTGCCTTCTAGAGCATAATGCCTTGTTTGTGTGTACTTGATAATCAATTGTAAATAACTTCTATATTTTGATCTGATATGGTATTCAATATGGACTTAATGCGTTCATTAATATTTTCATGTAATTTAAAGGTCTTTATGTAAATAATTAATATTTAATATGAAAATAGCTCGAGTGTTAGTTAATATGACAGAAAACAATAATATAAAATAAATACAGCGTTCATATATTTTACCTACATGGTAGTACTGGCCATACTCTGTATTTAAATTGTGTCAAAAAGTACCAAGGAATTACAATCACGCAACACTTATGACGAAATGTTACTAATATGATTTATACATTTCGAAAATTAAGTCGTCAGATGCTTTGATTATTCAAAGGTGACACATGTGTAACCCGTACAAATAAAGGATGGGTGCCGAAATGAAAAGGGTCTTGCCCATCCGTTTTACGGGTAAAAAATAAGTCAGCAAAAAAAATCATCAGGTCCCTTTCGAGTACGTGCAATATTAAAAAAAATCCTCATATTTAAGTAACAGCAAAGTATAATGACTTGTCTGCACATATTTATATCTTTTCACACACTTAGCTCACTTACGCGGATGACTTATTTAAATATCAAGTACTTCAATAAACCCGAAAACACTTGAACACTCCCGTTGAAGTACATTCAAAGTGTTTGAAAGTAGCTCTAAATTAACAGTCGTGAATTTCAAGTGGCTAAAACTTGTAGAGATTTTTTTTACTTTATATCCGAATCACTTGTATATAATCCACTGTTAGACAGACTTCAATCTATGTTATGAACTTATTTAATTAAAAAGATAGAAGCCCAGATGGTCATTTATATTATGTACAGTCGTATTTTGAAATATGACCATCAGTGGTATATAAGAAAGCCAAGACGTATAGTAAACAGCACGCCAGATATAAAAGTCTAACTTTAATTAAGCTACTAGATTTGTGAACTGTTATTAATGTTGGTACGTGTATATTGATATTAAATTTCCTTAATTTTCTATTAGGTATGTCTATAAAACATATTGGAGATAGTTGTATAGTTATGTGTCTTCACGAATGCCTTGGTAATCATTGCTAATTACTAAAATGTATTTTACGTGGTAGTGCGCCATTAGCTCTACTTATTGACTGAGCATGACGTTTATACACGTCATTAGGTGGTTAGACGTTAAATGATGCTTGCTTACCACTAGTTGTGGTAGACGTTCTAGTAGATTTACCTCTAATGTCGCAGTTGTATGTAAATGAATATTTATGTATAAGACTTGCAATTAATCGAAAAAATATTGAATAAGGTAAGAGTTTATATAGGGTCATAATTATTGATGCGATTTTATTACATTTTAATTTGGAAAAATCTTGTGGGGTTATCCGGGATCGGAATTCGTGCCCGATGTTGCGTATGGTGATAAACTCGTTCCTAAAGCATCATGGGACGGATATACATACATAAAATGCAACGTTGCAATGGAGCAGTTACAGTGTGTCCATGTCGCTCCGTATAAGAAGCAATGTCACGGATTCTCAAGGGTTTCTGTTGTATTAATGGAAACAGGCATAGAATGTCTTATTGATCAGAATTATGATCCTGTAAAAGCCAAAATAAATATTGAACACTATTTCCATTTATTTATAGTAAATGTCTATTTTGTATATATGGTGTGCAATTCCTTATGATGTATTGTTAGAAGTAGGAGACTACAATTTATGTTCCACGGCCTGTAAAAAGTAATAAAACTGCAAAATACAGGTTAAGTTGAAAATTTTAAGTGGCACGTGTTTTCAGGCTGTTATTATAACTAGGTGGCTTGTGGCTATGTCGAGCGAAATGGAAGATTTTAGAGACACTCCTAATGTAATCCGTTCTTACCTACCTCCCAATAAATACTGTTGAGTCTTCATTGAATTTAGTATGCAAAAACGTGTTTCAGTAAC
Organism: Manduca sexta; assembly: GCF_014839805.1. Lineage (NCBI taxonomy): Eukaryota > Metazoa > Arthropoda > Insecta > Lepidoptera > Sphingidae > Manduca > Manduca sexta. The sequence goes on along the minus strand of NC_051122.1, from coordinate 2,530,322 downwards.
GCAACGTTGAAATAGGTCAACGTACTATCACGTCTTAGTAGTATGATTGTTAGGAATTTCCGTTAGCATGACGCGGATATCTATTTAATACGGATTATCTAATGCCAGCTACCTAAGTGATCGTAGCTGCAGTGCTCAAGAAAGCATCTATATCTTTTCTGTATTAGTCCACAGATGGGATTTCAAAATTATAAAAAAATTATGTCAGACTAAACTGAGTACGTCTCTGTACGTTTATAAATATAGAGACAATGATAGTTCTCCATTGAGGCGGCGTCTAATTGAGCTCACTTTTCGCTCGACATGGTTAAATAGATGGTATAAATTGCTTTCAATATATAATTATTTTTGTATGTAGAGAGTTTAGAGATTATATAGCGCGTGTACAGGTGACGTTTGTTTAATATATTTTATTTATTATGTTTTTGCGGTTCCGAGTGCGGTGCGTTTCTTAATGAACTTTTTGACGTCTATGTACGATGATTTGTGGGTTATAACAGCCAAGCAGAAGCTGGATGTTTGCATGGTAGATGCGTTGGCAGGAACGAAAAGTGAAGTAGTTTTATTTGAACGTAATGACACGTTCTGCATGAGCTCCGCCGCTATTAGTGAGTTGTTAGTCGCTGTAAATTTTAAACGATCCGCCATCTCCCATCTCTGAAGATGTGTAAAGTTAAAAATAATTATATCATTTTAGACATGTCATAAAGATTTTTTGGAGGTAACCAAAATATTTTTTTGTTTTCGAAAAAAATATTAATACCAGCAATATTTGCATAGGTACAACATTTGCCTTTCATGTTAAATCTGTATTTGACTTATGTTATAAAATTACAGTTGAGATGAAAGTTTATAATGCGCATAGGTACGTAATACAGCAATACCTATCAGTTATTACTATGTTCGAATACTAAACGTTATTTCGTGGTGTATTAACGAATATCCGCATAATATCCGAATCGGACACAGACAGTTCAATAAGAAACGCTGTTAGTGATGTTTTCGCGTAGTCTGAATATTATTTTATACACGCTTCACAAAACAAATGTAAAATAAAAGGTTATTTTCAAACAATTTCGTATTTATTTTCCTGATTATATTGATATCCGAAACAATTATTAATAAATATCGTCAATTGCATAGAAGGTCGATATCTGCAAGATTGTTTTCCTGGACTAGTGTCCATGAAGTACTTTCTAGTCCGCCTTTTGAGACAGTAAATTTATCAACGATTTTTGCCTTGAAATGGCCCTTACACTTGGGCAAAAACTTAAATAAATAAATCGCACTCTTAATAAAACAATGACCCATTCCGAAATTGCCAATTTGTGGGAATCGTCAAACAACCAATTTCTGTTTGCGAACTTTTAGTTCTTCCCCCCCCCCTTTTTTTTTAATGCTATAGGTAAATTTTTTTATCTGTCGTTAATAAGCTCAATTATATAGCAATTTAAAAAATGGTAGCAAATAAAAATTAGTTTACCGACGACTGCCACAAATTATCAATTTTGAAATAGGTCATTATTTTATTAAGAGTGCGAAATATATGTACCATTAGTCAATATTAAACGCACAACAGCCCGATGTACTACGGACTAAGTGCGGAAAAAGGAGCCCCTTAACATAATCAATATTAAACCAAATCGACCTGCCTGTCTTGTCATTCTCTGTGAAAAAAATAATTAATGTCTTCAAAATATATCAAATGCTCTCAAAAAAATCATTTGCTTTATACAAAAAGTATAAAAAACCAATGTTCCGCAACATTACTTCGTCATAAGATTGATTACATTAAAACCGTAAGCACAGATTTCTTTTTATGTGAGTCGATACACCCGACATCCTGTTATTACATGAAACAATTTTTGAATCTATAAACTGCAGCGTTGATGGAGACGATCCATGTGTCATGCAAATGGTCGCCTCCGCAGTGGCTCTCATGTGTTTTGCATTTGTTTCTTTTTTGTATAATAAACCTTATTACTTAGTAATACAGCGTTCCAGATGGTTGTGGGTCGTGATGGTCCATTTCGTTAAATGGGTCAATGGCAGGATTTCGGTGAACAGTGGGTGCAATTGAAAACATGTTTCCAGTTTCCAAGAACGGGAGTGATAAAGTGAGCTTTTTTTCATGGAAAGAGGCAAATGAATAAACGACTCGTTTAACAGTAGGTAATTAGTAATCACTGATCACCGACCTACAAAACACCCACACTCCTATAATAATGCCCGATGGGTTCTTAGCCGTTTTAAGTTATTGTTAACTTTTTAAATAGAAATCTAGTAAGGTCAGTCGGGGGAAGTGCGCCATAAAATTTTCATAGCTGGATTCAATGCAAAATAATTTCTTTTTGTGCTGACTTAAGAATGTAATTTTATTAATTTAAGAATATTTGGTATTTTGTGATAACAACCTATAGCCATTCAAGGAAATCGGACCATAAATTAATAATATTTTGCTCAAAGTAAAAAAAAATGGTAGTAGGCGCACTTGCCTCCGGAAATGGGGTAAGTGCGCCTGTGTAAAAAAAAACGCCAATATGAAACATTATAAAGAAAACACTCACTTTAGTCCATAGAGAAATAAGTTTTACACGCATTGCTCTTGGATAATTTTAATCAATCAATATTATAACAAACTATGGCTGTCAAATCAAATTCGGGGGTAAGTGCGCCATATATATGTAAATCAGGGCTTGAAAACATTTTAGAATTTCTATTGATATATAATTTTTTGCTATGTTAGAGTTTTGTGTGCGGATATGTTGGAATAAAAAAATGTTAGCCGTAATATAAAATCCATTTTATTTCTAAAAACTAAAAAAAAACATACAAAAATTTAGGAATTAACAATTTTGAATGCGTTATAACTCAATTACTTAGAATTTGGCCTTATGACATTTGATATGTTTTAGCTGCATTATATCCAGATAACGTGCCTGATCGAACAGCAACCTATTCACATAAAGTTGCTCTAGACCAAGATATTTCAGTTTTTCTTTTGTAAAAACGAATTAACTAATACGCCCTTTTATTTAAGTCGGCTCAAAACAAAATACCTTGAGTACAAAAAATTCTGCTGTTAAGTATAACATTTTAATAATAATAATTCATATTAGTAAAACTTATTCTCAAAAAGGTTGGTTATATATGGATCAGGGGCAAGTGCGCCATACGACTATTAACTGTGGCGCACTTGCCCTACTCGACAATTTTAGGTACATTTTTTCGCATTGCTAAAAAATAATTTATTTGAGTATATATAAATAAAATTCAGGCAGGAAGTTAAAATAAAAGGTTTAAACTATGTATTCACCTTACTGGTTTACAGAAATATGTTAAACATCTTAAAATATTTGATGTTATCTTTCACGGGGTCATCTCGGTTTATAGGTCTAAATGACACTTAAAATAAAATGGCGAATAAATCGTATTAAAATGAACATAGCCATTTGTTTTTTAGTGGAACTGTACTTCAGTTAGTAGCATAGATGTAAGATTGCGGTAATTGTATAACATCAATAGTTCTCGATTTTTTTAGGGTAGGTGCACTTACCCCGTCGGCTCACTTGCCCCACCTGACCTTAAATCATGTAAACTATACAATTATTGACATTGGTCAAACTATATTTATTAATTATACGTAAAGAAACACCAATTAAATTGAATGCCGAAAAAGAATGGCCTGGCGCCACCATAAAGGTCAAGGGCAAACAGATTCACATGAATGTATTCATAGAATTTGCAGACAATTTAAAATGCAATTCGGCATGGTTGCATGCGTAATTGGCGGCAAAGGTAAAGGAATTTGATTTCCGGCGCAGTCCCGTAGTTCCTGAGCTGAGGCAAATGGGTCATAAAATTGAGTTTCCGCGAGACGGTGACCTAGCAGACAATGGGCGACCACCGCATTGTCTATTGTCATAGCCGTCAGACGGCACGATGAATGGGACGAGTGAGATTCGGCGTGGCACGACGTGACGGCGGCGAGACGAGGATAGACACTGCAGCCGCCTCGAGCGCAAGCGAGACGCGCGCGCACATCGGAGTGCGGCGACGGGCTAGCGCTCGCGCCGGCCGACAAGCGCAGCCGCGGACACTCGGAACTACCGCTGCTTGATTTTGTTTTGAGCGAGTCCAGTTGGTCTGCGGCACGGCGGGCGGTGCACGAGTCGAACCGTTGACACGCGAGCCGCGTCTGCGCCCGCGCTATCAGTGATTCGGTGCAACGTAACATGAGCGGGTCGCGTCACGGCAGGCGCCGCGCCTCGCCGCACTCGTCGCGCTCGCACCGATAACATCTGCAAATCCGATATTTAGGCCGGTGATATCGCGATAGGGTTCGATTCGGAAAGGCGCGACGGTCCGTCGGCGACGTGCCGCGCTGCCATGTGATCGCTCCCCGGCCGACGGGAGCGAGGATCGAACAAAAAAGCAGCCCGCTAATGTCTACCCCTCGCGGCCGACACAAAAAAGGGATAAAAAGGTTATTCCTGGAATGCGCACATGTGGACGCCGGGTAACAGTGGTTGCCTCCGTTGACTGCCAGTACCGCCACGATGCCGCGCAGAAGCAGGTGGATGCATCTGGTGACGGGGCTCGTCGCGGGCGTCACGCTCGGCGTGTTCCTCAAGCTATGCCTTCGCAGCGGATCGCGTACCACGATGGAGCCTTGTCCGGAGGCGGCGCGCTCTATCTCAGACCTGGACCCTCTTAACCTCGTCGGGCTCGCCCCCAACGAGACTGTGCAAAACTCCAACAGAACTTTAGTGTTTGTCGGTGTCATGACGGCTGAACAATATTTGACGTCGCGAGCCAAGGCAGTGTACGAGACTTGGGGCCAGGAGCTGCCGGGTCGAATCGCGTTCTTCAGCTCAGAGGTGTCGCGCGCGCCGGACCTCCCGCTGATACCATTGAAAAATGTGGACGATAGTTATCCGCCGCAGAAGAAGTCGTTTTTGATGTTGTTGTACATGTACGAGAAATATGGCGACAAGTTCGAGTGGTTCATGCGTGCTGACGATGACGTTTATGTGAGAGGTGATAAACTAGAGGAGTTCTTGCGTTCAGTGGACAGTCGGAAGCCTCAGTTTATTGGGCAGGCGGGTCGAGGCACTGGTGCTGAGAGGGACGCTTTGGCTCTGGACTACAATGAGAATTTCTGCATGGGTGGTCCGGGAGTGTTGATATCGCAGGAGACTCTCCGCAGGGTAGCGCCGCACGTCAAGTATTGTCTGAAGCACCTGTACACCACTCACGAGGACGTGGAGCTGGGCCGCTGTGTCGCCAAGTTCGCTGGCGTCTCCTGCACATGGAGTTACGATGTAAGTCTGATATCTTATTGAAATTCTTATGAGTTTACAAATGCTGTCGACGTGTTGACACGTTCATAGAAGCTATGTGCGTAAACATTTTCTTTTACGATTTTATAAATTGAAAATTGTGTGCTATAATTTTTGTAAAAGGTAAGGATGCCCGACGAGCGCAATTAAGTGCAACCTATTAATTTGTTTATATTAAAGTTCTGGGTAGCTCTTAGTTCTTCTTGTGGCAATCGTGGCGCTTACCATTAGGCGAACGACATGCACCTTCGTCATCTAGGTGCATAAAAAAATTAAATAAGCAATCGAAGTTTCTGGTCTCGTTCGATTAGACATTGAAACCAATGTGAATAATTTTATACGCTCGTCAGAACTGCATATTGATTTATTACGAGTGTATGACCACTTTAATATAGTATTGATTTAAATCATAACAGGAAACAAAGTAGTGCGTAAATGTCCGATAGTTATTTGCGCAAGGTGAATTTTATCTGAATCGCAAAAAATACGAAATCTTCTTTGTTGTATTTATAGGTTATACAGGTAAAAACAGCGTGGTGCGTTTTTTGTGACGTTCGTACCGGTTTACGAAATAGCTTTACAGGACAATTTAAGTTGGTTGCGTTATACTTATTTTACCAAAGTACTTATTAAGATAGTAATGCATACCTAGGTATCTACTAAAAGAAACAATATTCTTATTTACTAATATTATTTTATTTAAATGATTTATAAATCTGCAGCCATATTTGGGATTCTGTAGAAGGCTGGCAGCAATTTTCGCCTTGGCCTATTCATTTCAGCGTAAACTTTATTCCGGCTATTCACAACTCGCAACTCACAATCAATCGTAAGAAGCCACGTCACTCGTTAATCACTAAACGTCATTCGACTGTCATATTCTGCATGCTACCGAGATAGTAAACAGAAAGACGGATCACGATTACTGCTACGTTAATCTTTTATCTGTGAACTGGTAGCGATTAGTGGCTAAGGGTTTATATAACCCTTATCCTTCCGGCTTTCCTTTATGTAGAATTTACGTAAAATCCAATTATAAGAACGATTTGAAGACCGCATTTATGCATATTAGTCAGTCCCGGATCTTGAATTTTTAGGAGTCGGGGCAAAACCTGGATAATGCCGCCCACAATCACCTTTTTAACTTTGTCATCATCATCATCATTTCGCACCCCGCGAGAAATAATTTATGTGTGTAATGTTCTGGATGTCTCAGTAGTCAAAGTTGCGTTAATTATGAGTTGTGTATTCGTCTGCTAAGTTTGGATTTGTCGCCCTCTGTAATTCGCCGCCCGGGGCAATGGCCCCGGCTTGCCCCCCCCTTAGATCCGGGGCTGATGTTAGTACATATAGGTATATGTAGTGTCATGTTCCGTTTTAGAAAATTTCAGCTTTTGCCACTGGTAGCAATAACTTTAAAGTAAATATATTTTGAAGCGGTCAATTAAAACTCTTATGCGATGTTAATTTTGAAACATTGCTACCACACAGTCAAGCTGGCCATTTCTCCAGCCTTGGCTCTAATGTAACTAGAACACCTTTTACGCTTTATTCACTTTTAAGTAGATAATGAAGGTGCTACAACAGTTTCAGTCACATTAGAAGCTATTAGTAAATATATTACAATTTGACAAAGTTACAGCCACTTTTTACACCACACCAGAAAGATTTCACTTTGAAATATTAATATTATTATAATCTTCAATTTCCTCGAACTTATTATTGATAATCAGAATCATGCAGGACTAGTTGTCGAACACGATGTATCGAAATTCGAATCCGAGTAGCGTCATATAGGTATATATTGGTTGACGTAGAGTGGATGTATTTCACCTTAGCTTTTCGGTACTATTTTTTATACAATTATGTAACGTTGCCTCGACCAATGCTAAGCAAGAGACCTTCCATTTAACGAAAAGCTAATTATAGAACTTTGAATAAACAAAGTAGGTATCTACCGCTTGGATAGGTACTACCTGCAATAAGCTACGTACTTGGGCCTAGTATGTATCCTTGATGTTAAACAATCAAATTAACATAGGACTTTGTAATATATGTTTTAACATCCTTCTAATTGAAACATACCAAATCTGCTTAGCGGCAGAAATAAACGATGCGGTGGTACTTATGAACTACATTGTAAGTGGTGCCGCGGCAACTCGCTACTATACTACTTAATAATTACCACAATATTTTGGTTTATTAATAAAATCTCGTGACTTCTATTACTACCACGAGACTGAACTGTGCGAGCTGTCTGTCTCGTAAGATCAGGATTTGAAAATTTTACAAATTCTGCCAAATCCGAATACTTTTTGCTTAACCCCATAACATTTTGTCTTGCATTAAGAATATCCGCATTGTATTGTGTTTTGCCTAAAGACCGGATTATCTTTATTCTATAGCTATTGTATTTTAAAGTGATTAAGCCTCAAGGGCGTAGGCAGAGAACGTATGCATTGTCATGTTTTTTTTTTATTAAAAATATAGGGGTTGCCCGCATCCTATGTGCATATAACGGCTTTATTTAGCTGCTTTATTTTGCCCAAGAACTTATGTGTAATTTGTTTTGCTAAATAAAGCAGCTCTATCTCTTTAAGAAATAAAGCCAAATTATTTCTACCCCATGACTAAATAGCTATAGTTTAGGGCTAACTCATATTAGAGTGAAATAAGTGAGAAAAATTGTGGTGATACTTTCTTAAATATTAGTAGATATATTTATTTAATTCATAAATTCTTTAGAATCTGTATAATCTGTTTCTTTAGTATTGTACTAGTAAAAGCCTTTTATAATAAAATTATTATCTGAACTGGAGGTCAAACTCAAAAATACCATAACAGCACATTTGTAATATTCGAAGCATTAAGACAGGAAAGAAATAATAAATTCGCTATTATTGTGGTTAAAAGAAAAAAAAACTGTTCAAATATTCTGCACACAGACATGCGGTTAAACTCACATAAAACTGCATATCGGGTAGAAGTCAATGACACTTCCGTGAAACTGCAATAATTGCTATCGGTTAAGCTAACAAAATACTGTTATCGAAAAATTTGCGGGTTTTTAATAATGTTAAATCTATCTAAGAATTGTAATTTAATCTGATTTTTTATTTATACCTTGTGGATTATTAAATATCATTAAATCAGTAAATAATTTAATAATTGTTCCGCCTGTGGCTCAAATTATGATAATTATAATGAAAAGACAAAAGAATAAATAGTTGGATCTAAGGAGTTTATTAATTAATAAAAAAGCTATATAAGTTTAATGATCTTTATCTTTAAAATGATAATTGCATTTTTTAGCCACATACAGCCTGAATGTTAGTTTTCCCTTTGTATAAATTAGTTGAAGACTGCGCATGCAAATGAGCTATTCGTACGTCATAAAACATTAAAACAAGATGCTTCGACGCTTCCGGCGCGCCATTTTTGATTAATGATACGAAAAAATAATGAGACTCATCAGGCCTGCATTACGTTTGCCACATGCTTGCGGATATTATGAAATTAGCAAAAATACTGCAAATTATTAGAGATTATGGTTTCGTAAAATTATTAATTAAATTCAATGTATCTTACCTTTGTGTCATGAAAATCCTTAACTTGAATTACATGGTAAAGGAACATTCCTTCAAATTGGTCCAACCGTTTTGAAGATTAACTCGTACAAACACAGAGACAAAAAAAAACTATTTGCCGTTATGTGTGGCTAACAATATTATATTTAATATGTAGAAAATTTATAGAAAAGCCTTTTTTTTATCATAAACGAACACTTCATGTTAATTAATTCTTTGAGACTATTTCATTATAATTATATTTAATGAGCGATAAACTTTCTAGTAGTTAACACATAACAGAGATGGAAACGACTTAACACGACTGATCTTGAAACATAACACTAAACATAATCACGGGAATTCATTGAACGCAACGTTTGTAAACGAATAAAAAATCTAAAATCATACCCTAAAAAATATAGACATCTAACTTACATACTATTATTCAGGTGAAAGTATCCCAAAATACTTCCATAGATACATGAAAACTACGACAGTATTTTGAAAGAGGAGAGATTAATGGCGGTTAAATTTGATCCGAGTATCCCATTGTGTTTTTAAAAAACTATTTTTGGTAGCCATATAGCATTGCCCCCAGAGTATATTGCAAACAATATCCTGACACGAAACGAATACAAGTTCTCTCGCATCAGTACGTTAGCCATCGAATACATAATGAAAGTGATATGTGCTCCGAAGCCTGTTGGGCACACAAAAAAGGTGGCAGATCTCAGATCCTTTTTGCTCTGTATTAAGTGTAGTTTTAAGGTTAACGCACGGTATTTTGGTGATATTACTTTTACCACAGATGAAGTCATGATGGAAGCCTAATATTCCTATAGTACCTGCTGTTTTGCTTTAGCATTGTAAATAAAATAATTGATGGTGACATGTCCTTTATTTTGTGGAAAGATTTTAATACCCATTAAAATCCTTTCACTTTGTGTATGAAGATTTATTATGTTATTAATAATTATTTATTTTGTCGATAAATTTTATTATAACGGGTAACTGTAAAGAAGCAAGAAACGGGTGTTAATATAAAATTTGTAAAAAAATAATCTTTAATATAATCATTCATCTAGCGTAATTAACTCAGTTAATTAAATAATACGGTAATTGGAGTTTCAGAATCTGTGCAAACAATAATGAACGGTACATTGAGGCAAATTATTATTAAAAAAGTTCTCAACCAATCATCAATAATCATCAACGTTAAAGCAAATACTTAAACAGTAGCTGAACTTCCTTGTACCGATATCGAGTGAATCCAAAATGCCCGCGCTCCCGACGCGCTGTGCGGCGTGGCGCGGCGGTGAGCTGGTATCTGACCAGGATCACGTGTTCGCCAAAACAAACCGGTTGCCACGGCTGTTGACTCCTCTGTCGGCTGTCGCGAGATCACACGCGTCACTGCACCCACACACCCACAGTTTCACTTACTTAACTGTTATTGAATCTACAATTCTTTGACTGTCTGCTTTATCGAAATTCAATTTGGTCGCAAAAGGCTCGACAATATGATTCGAAGTCTGATAGTACGGTTCAATAGAGTTTGCAGACAGTGTAAATAAGGCTACAACTTTTGAATTGCCTGGTTTTTGTGAGGACATGTGCATCTCAAGTTATCGACATTGAGGAAATTCTTACTGTAGGTACTTACTATAAGGAAATGATGTACAGTTAGGTTTTATTGGTGAATAAATTGTTAAGTCAATTATTTGTAACATGTACCACTGACAAATAACTTTAATCTTTGCAACCCATCAATAAAAATATATACTAATGGAACAAGCACATACAAAGGTTAATAAAAATCATATTATCACGGGGTTCATAATTTATTTTTCTTAATTATTAATAATAAAAAAGACGGACAAATGATAGAATCAGATGGATAGTGATCTCCCAATTCCCGAGGTATTTTAGATACTTCGTTGATCTTTAAAAAATAGAAATAGAAAGAAGGGCCTTAGACTAAAAGACTTTATTTGTCTTCGGCAATCTCAAGTTCTCATCGTCCCACGGTTTCGAAAAAAAGCAACGTAATTTAAAGATAGAGAACATACAAGATCATTAGATAATTCAAATACACATTAGAAAAGAATGAATTGTGAGCAAAAAGTGTTTATGCGTTATAAGAAGTTTAAACGTAACGAGTGCGAGACGAGGTCAGATGATTTATTCCAAAGATCTGCTTCGTTTACATGCGCAGCTACGATATAAAAGATCTATTGAGTTTCAAAACTTGACCTGGACGTTTTACAATTATTTTGTTCGAAAAATATATAGCATATCGGTTATGAAAATAATTAGTCAAAACTCTTGAAGTGAACTTTCTTCTATAATAACCTTAATTCAAATGTCTTCAGTAAATATAAGGATTGCATTGAAAAGAACAAGAAGGCATCGACTAATGCCTTGTTATCGATATATATGCTTTGTAACAATGGGAAATCAGAATTCATTATCTGATTTATTAAGTTAAAATGCATATAATGTAACCGGTCGATAAGTTTTAGACAAAGGCAATCTAAGGCTCTTTACTTTGATGGAATCACAACTTGGATTAAAAGTTGTTATCATGAGATTACTAGACGCGATATGATCAGCATTGTCAAAAGTCCAATTTCGTTATCATTAAGAAATACAAATCATCCGCTAAGAAATTTGGAACTTAAAAACTGATGCTGGATCAGAAAGCTTAAACAGCATAGAATAATTATATAAAACCTATTTCAGATCAAACTTATCCAAGAAAAAATATTGAGAAACCAAATTGAATAAACATATACAATTTGCGTCAGTTCCTAGTAAATTTAAATAAGTTGCGAGGAAATATATTATTATATCATGCTTTCCCACGAAAACCTCGCCACAGACAGATAAAGCAATAAGGAAATTAATACACGAGGCGTCTGACACGCTGCACGCGACGTCAATTCACACTGATTTATTGTAAGCGCTATTTGTGGGGCTGTAGTACACTTATTACCTAGAGCATCATAATCTGAAATAACTAAAACAGTGACAAGTTCCTAAAAGGATTGGTGAACAATAGCAAAAAATTCCAGAACTTTATTTTACATTTCTAAGCACTGCATTCTGACACATTAGATAAGTTTCCGAATGTATATTGCTGACACCAGCTATCATGTCCTTACGAGAAACGAGCCAATTTGATGGGTCTTTCATTTAATTAGCATTAGTGGTAGATTGATATTTTTTTATTTTATTTATCATCATCATCATATCATTATAAAACTTCGATTATCCTTTGACAACGGTCTTTCAAATGTCAGCGGTTTTTTTAAGGTTTTTTGTATTGTAATGAGAGTGAGATGGAATATAAATAACTGGAATTGAATATGAATATTCATTAGCATTAAGGAGGTAACGTAATAAGTTGTGGCCTTGACTTGTGACCCTAGTATCTTAGAAGTAAGTACAACATATTGTTTTTGGTAAATCTATGCATGCATTTATACGAGGTTATCAATTTTTATTCTTGATAATTATCATGTGTTACAGGAAATATATTACAACTAAATTGAAACATATGAGATACGCAATCGCTTTTGTATTGGAAAATGTATTCTACTTATGCTAATAATGTTTAAAATTCTTTACACTGACTACGTGCATAACTAATAGGGCAAATTAAATCTGTAACTCTAGAAATATGAGTTATTGCACTTGAGTAAAGATTTCCTCATAATAAGACATAACCGAGTATTCGTTTTTTGACAATTCATTAATTAAGGAGATTTTATATCTTTTTTTTATTGCTGCCAAAGGCAGACGAGCTAACGGCCCACCTGATGTTAAGTGGTTGCTGTTGACCATAGTCGTTGGCAGTGCTAGGGGCACAGCCAAAGCGCTGCCTACCATGAAAGACTTTTTTAAACCTCGTTTGAAGATATCTGTTTGGGTACACGACGAAGAATGATATATTTTTTGTAATACGCAGTAGGTTATAATTATCTGTGTCACCCGATGGTGTCTCTCAGCGTGCAACTTCAGATTAGCATAATTTTATCAAAATTTGGGGTCGCAATACACCTTTCAAAAATTGTGAAATTAATTAAACTAAACAGAGTTTAACATGAGCCTTATCATCGCCATTAATCTTATTGTGGAGCCTCGGTTCAACTTCGAAATAATTAAGAGGTGGGACATATCTATACATATGAAGACTTTATAAAATACTATTGCATCAAAGCTTGCTAATTTCTACAATTTCGCGATTTTGAACCACATTCGTTTGTTACTAAGATAGCAACAAGACGGAGCAAAAACGACTCCATTATCTAACCGTGCCACTTTCGGACAATTCTTATTGAATTGAAAGGAGAAACCGTGGAAACGAGGATTGTCTGGTGTCGCCTCTAAAACATCGTCTGGTTTGTCAAAATAGACATGAAATCGATATAGGAGATAGTTTCGGTGTCGCGTAAACGATGTTAACTTATTGACTAGAAGCTCTACACTACTAGCTCTTTAAAGACTTCCAATGCTTATTTTGCAAAGGTCTAGCTACAAATATACACGTTATCTTCCTTCATGCACTTAAGTTCTAACCTAAACTACAACCCGCTTTTGTAATTTACACCAATCAGGGTAGAAAGAACAGGAGTATATAATTTCAGTTTTTAAAAAATATTGAGCAACGAAATTGATAGACAGGCCTAATTCAAAATTCAAAATGTTATATCAGCTGTTAGGGATTAAATATTGCATTAGACACGTCACTGATAAGATTACTGATAATGTCAGACGCCATTTTTTATTTCCAACGAGTGTGCGAGCGAGATGCAGCCTCGTACACCTCAATCACAGCACGAATTGATAATTGTGTGGCCTTGTTGGGCTTGCGTAGGAAATTGTTTTAATGTTTTATAATTAACTGTAGCTGCACTTTGTATTCGATTATATAATTCGCCGTCAATTTGTCGCTAACCTGATGGTATGTGGCAGACTGACGGTGTTATTTTAACTTTCGATATTCTCCTACCTTTATCCCATTTCATAGGGACCAGCCCAACATACTTTTAACGATTGCTGGAGTAGCGATTCAGTTTGTCATGCTTTGCTCTAACTGCTTAGAGATCCAAAGGTAAACCCAAACGAAAAGTTGGTATATCAAACCCAGAACTTCCTAGTCCATAGACCATGCACGTTCTTAGGAAGAAATATTCCAACATTTAATATATATCATTCTATGTAACATGACCAAATTCGGCGTGAAGGTTGACTTATGAAGTTCTTTATCTGATCGAAATATTTGTTTAGCCAGGTGTGAACAACTGGAAGCGAAAATGTCAAGATGTGGCCTTGTTAACGAGATATTCATTTGTGTTGTATGTACGAGAAATTGTTGTATAACGTACACGTTAGCCAGAATCTACTTCCTACATCATCTAGATTGATGTCAGGTTCATTATTTACGTAATTGAGTATAATATATTTGCATTATCTTATTTAAATTAGCCTTAAATCGAAATACAGAAACGTTAGTACATTAAATTAACAATATTTTTATATTTTCACTTAATTATTCGAATTTATGACTAGATTACTAATAAATTCTTTTGCTGTTTTTTAATTAATATTACTTATAAACACTTCAAATTTAATTATGACAAGAAATCAAAGTAGAACATTCTTTATATTAATTCATTTTTTTATATAAAAAACTTGGTATCTTGAGCACTATATTTAAATTTAATTGTACAATTTACTTGATAACATTATCTCTCATGTATACTAATGTTATCAATTTTAGTGTTCCTAAAGCATTCTGTTCCTCGGTCGATGTCGTTTAATATCTCAAGTATCTCATTTATTTGATTTATTAAACTTTTAATATAATTTCTATAGTCGTTAATAATACTGGATAGCAATAATTTTTGACAAGTACTCCTCACGGTGAAAAACGATTTTCTTAAAGAAAAGCGAAGTGATTTGGAAAAATAGTTTGAGATTCTTTCATTAAAGTGATTCAAAATTTTCTCGGTCATTATCGATCAAATGACTAAAAAAGTATTGTCGGAGTAGATACTTATAAGGTTTTAGGCTACGTCCTGGAAATACATTTTCTACACTCACATTTAAATTTACCGAAAACTTGGCGCCCTCAGTGAAGGCTCGGTAGAAGATTCGACCAAAAAATTTCTACAAAAGAAAAAAATATGTCAGCGCAACTCTGTTGGACATTACAAAAAGACGTTTATGAAGCAAAATACAGAAGAAAATCATTAGGAACACTGGTGTTAATATAACAATATAACTTCATTTCATTGATAACAATCGCAATTATCAAAATATAATAATAATAATTTACTAATAACACTATTAGTATTGGTACACTTTATTTTCATACTTATTACTCTTATTTTTATTTAAATAAAACTAGGCCAACGTTTTTACGTTATATACATAAAAATAATTTTTCTTGACCAATGCAATAAGTCAATATCGATCGAAATACATTTAAGTAAATGTCGATTGAAATAGGCTGTTGGAATCAATTTCATAATGCCAGAGATTATGAGATTTATCAATAAATATTATTAATTACTAATTAACCAAATCAGTATTTTGTTATTTTATCCTTATGTCAAATTAAAATCATTAGTTTTTTGATAAAGCTAGTTAATACGATAATATCGTTAATTGACATAGTTAAATAATATTTTTACCAACTATGAGCACCTTTGGTTTAACCGGGTTAGTTAAACGTTTAATAAATAGTATTTGAACTCAACTTGCATGACAAAATACGCGACGAAATTCCATAAAATTAATCACGCATAACTACACCAAAGATTTCTTTCTTATAAAAATCAATTTTTAAAAACCAAATTACTGTGTTATCTCCGTTTTATGTTATAAAGTAACAATATATATGAACCGCAATACTTTTTAGTACATGTCCAAACTGTGAAGCCATATCCGTCTGAAGCTAACAGTTGCGCACGATTCGCCAAAATAACGGACATCATTGCAAGTAAACTAAACGGTCTAACGTTCGCCGCACACTGACGACTTTTGGTTGCGCTACTCAAAATAATGCACATTGTAAAAAAAATAAGACTTTAAATAAAATGATTTTATGGAACCGTGTGTCGTTCAGTATTGTATTTTATGCGCTATTACATTTGTTAGGTGTTATTTTCCTGGTATTAATTTTATAAGTGCGGTGAGGTGCTTGGAAATTTTATTTTATTTTCTAAGGAAATCTGTATTATTATAGTACTTGTAGTTACGCAGATTAGTTATGTAGTAAAAAGGCAATAAATATGCAAATCTTGAATTTTAATTATACTATGACAACTTAATTTATACCAACATTATGTTAAGGTCATGCAAAGAACGAAGGATATGATATTTAATAACTGAGTAGTTAAAGAACCGTTAGAGATTTATTTATTGTAACATGTACTATTCTCAGTATACTGCAACCTAGGCGATGGATGTGGGCTTACGTTTAAATTATTTATTTCAAAAAATAATAGTTCAAACCATAAAATCACCACGATTATTTGTCGCATGTAATTTCAAATCGGATGATTAAAAGTCGATAGTGCGAGCTACATCTAAATAGTCACGAGAGTGGTCATTATTTTCCTTTGTCAAACGAGGAGTGTAAATATTTACTTAGACCGGACCATTGACAGTAACTGGTTCGGTTCTTGGAAACATACTTCTAAATCCAACCGAGAATACAGCATGAATGGGTTGGCTCAACCGGGGTTGTGCATCTGTCTCGTACATACGCGACGTAAAGTGAATGAATTATTCTATAGCTTACTGAGAATTAAACCCCAGAACACCGTAGTTCCCAGCGCAAGTAAGCTGCCACCAGACCGAGCGGGAATCCAAATATATTTTTAAATTGTCATTCCGGGCATTTATAGATGTAGTAGTAAATATTATAATTTTAGCATTATATTTTTGGCTGTGTATTGAGATTTTGCTTACGTAAATATGTCAACAATTGTCGTAGGCGGTAAAAAGTTTCAGTTGTTTTAAGATAATACTAAAAATGTCGGTATGTCGTCGGTTCAAAGTCTCTGGCCTTTGTAAATGTTTAGGGTGCTTATACTGTGGCAAAACACGACACGGCTTAGGGGCTGTTCGTATTACGTAACGCAATTTTTGAAGATTTTTGACACCTCCACCCCCCGTGTAACGCGCCGTAACGTTTTCCTGTACGCCCCCATCCCTCTCAAAAAGTTATGTAACTCTAAAATAACATTTTTTTCGCAAAGTACCGGAAAATCACTAAAATACCTATGTTATTTTTTTTAAATAAAAAATCCAATGTTACGTAACGCGTTGTAAGAACCCCCCCTCCCACGCCTGTAACGTCTTGTTACTTTTTACAACCCCCCCTCTCCAAATTGCGTTACGTAATACTTGAACGGCACCTTAAAGTCGTTTTATTGTGATTGGTTGGAAGACTAACACGTGACTGACGCATTTGTCTCTTGATTATAAACATCAAAACTAAACGACATCGACTTACGAGTCGCGTTTCTTTTTGACCTTTTAAGAGGGCAGATGAGTTCTAAATTGGTTTTTTAAACAGGAAATTAGAAGAGGTCAAAATATGTGTGCAGGGATAAATATATTTGATGAAAGTAATATAGTCAATGCAATTTATATTCATAAAATCAAAATACTTATACAAATTATATCTTATATCGATAGTCATTGACCTGGACTTAAATTCCTTGTAAGTTGTCTGAGCTCAGCTTTTCCAGTTTTTTTCCACTTCCAATAGGTAACACACAGAGATTGTCTCCGTGTATAATTTGGAAATTTTCGATATTGTCCTATATCAAAAATTATTTGCGACATCTATAACTATAAATAATTTGACATTGCAAAGTAGAAATGAATAGGCATCATTTATTTTTAACACAACTTCATCTATTCCTATAATGTTATCCAATACATTAAAGGTTAAATAATTGTCATTTTCTATATCAGTTATCATTGTTTAGGTTTTTTTTATATAAAAACATTTATACATGTTTGAAGTTTTTCTTTTCAAGCTAAGCTCGGTATACTAAGCACCCGCTCTAGGACCCTCAGGAAAAGGGTACCCAGTTTCCCTCTAATTGAAAATGAAATCTTCTATAACTTTACTGACTATTTTTGTTGTATGGAGTGTAAATATATATTTTTTTTAATTATACAATCTTCCATCTTGTAAAAACTGCTACACTGGCATGAACTTTTTTTCATATAGAAACTAGGAAAAAATATTTATTTTTTTGTGCAAAGTCTGGGCAGCAGGGCAGGGGTCTTTACGAATGAGGTCCTGTATCCACGCCGGACCCGAGCTTGTAGGCTGTTAGATTTGACAAACACTCAGAATGAGGCAGCAGTGTGAGGCATTATTAGTTATTCTTCCCTTTAAAACAAGTGGTAATGAATACAATAATTAATTACTTAACGTGGACATTTATGGCCTGGTTAGGGGTCGAATCGCCACCTTCGTGTCGGTTTTGTGCCCTTGCCAGTGGCCATTACTGCTTTTCAAATGGATAATCATCTTAATATTTTTACAGCATAGACTGACAAAAGAACTGACACCTGCTGATAACATTAGTGATCTCATTGCCCAACACAGCAGAAGAATTATAGATGCAATGTCAGCTTTAAAGGGACATTACGGAGTAGGAAGGGGAGTCACCCCCGGAAAGACTATTTCTTCTACGAAAACGAACATTAATCCCCTTGCACCAAATCCTCATTTCGTTTAATCGTAGATAGTTTTCGTGCTAAACCGGGCTGCAGTGAGTCACTGATCATCTAATTGCAGCCGGCCAGTGAACTGCGCTGCTCGTTTGTCAATCAACTGAGGTGACGTAGACATTGGGACTGTACTATTGGTGGTATATATAGCATTGCTGGTCATCCAACAGCCAGCGGGTAAGGCTACCCTATCCGATTTGGACCTAGGAATTCTAATTCTTCCTTACGGCTATATAACGTAGTACTTATGTGTTTAAAACATTTTGTGGACGCTAATCTTGATTTTATACTGGTCATCGCGACGAATTTATCAACTAATTTGTTAATCACGGTCCCTGAATTCTACCGAATTCATACTATAAATATCCTCGGATGAGCCTAACTGCAGAACATACTTTTCGTATAAAATATTCAGATCTATTTGGTTTTCGCAAGTATCGATTCGCAGCTAATAACTCCGCCGTGATCGACTCACTAACAGATAAACAAACATTCGTTTATTGTGTCAGTAGCGCTGTTTGCTTTACCAATTCGGTTTCCCGCCAGCTGCTTGGACAACAGAACTCATCAGAACATCTGCGAAATTGAGGAAACTGTTATTTTTAGTTCATTTACTTTTATAGTCTTATCCGTAATAGAATACTCCGTATTTCGGACTTGAAATGTATTATATCTGGGCTCTGGTTCTCACGTAGCTTATGTCTTAC
Source organism: Manduca sexta (assembly GCF_014839805.1). Taxonomy (NCBI): domain Eukaryota; kingdom Metazoa; phylum Arthropoda; class Insecta; order Lepidoptera; family Sphingidae; genus Manduca; species Manduca sexta. The sequence continues at coordinate 2,510,936 of NC_051122.1, read as the reverse complement.
ACCTTTATGCGACTTTATGTGCAAAACACATAATTTCAAAATGTCGTATGTCGTATAAAAAGAGTATGACCGTCAGCTTAGCATGTCGTATACGACTTAGTCTTCAACGCAACATTCCTGTGACTTCATTTTATTTATGCGGCCAATATTCGTATTTCAAATATATATATGTCCATTTGATATAAATCTTTACTAAAGTTATCCACTAATCTACTAAATGTTATATAGTTCAAATAAAGTTTCGACCACTCATTGTTCTCCGAAGGTAAAATACTATCTTGGATTACCCAAACTGGCATTCGTAGTTTAGTTAAAATCACGACACATTTTGTCAATAATGCGTTCAAAAATGGACTAAAATTTAAATATATTTTTGTTGATTTTCAGGCCACATAGATTATCGTCTACTAAGTAATTGTAGTACTGTATTACTATGTATCTGTGGCTTTACGTCGCTTCCTAAATCGAGGCTCGTTTAAAGTGGCTTGCAAATGATTTGCACAGTATAAAATAGCTCATTCAATTAGCTATTAAAACACGAAGTTTCCCATGGGACTCAACAGGGATGGATTCTAGGAAAAATTAGGGAGTAAATACTCTAAAAATTAAATAAAATAGCTTTTAATTATCGAACATTTATTACAATACATGTTTATATGAAATAATTTTGAGGTTAGGAAATATTTATTTGTGTGGAGTGTATTTGTATTCTTTTAAATTATTGTTTATTAATGAACGATTAAATTACAATTTAATAAAGTTCACGGTGTATTATAAAATTGCGACACATATTTTTTTATTTAGTTTTGTCTGTATGTATTAAAATTGTTCACTTTTCCCTTTTGCCATATAGCGTGTGAAATGTGACTAAAGTATTCCTTTTAAACGAGAATTCTTACCAGCTTATAAATAATGTAAACGTATTTCACGAAATGTGTTGTGGTTGCAATTAAACAATAGCTCTTAGTGTTAGTCTTTAGAATAATGAGTTGACTGTCCGTTGTATTCTTTCGGTATAAAACTTGAATAAAACGCTCTCGCAAAATTATTGAGGCTTTGCAAAAACTGTGTCATAATTTAAACTGTTCACTCTGTTGAAATTTTCTTATGCAACTACATTGCAATCGTTACATAAATATCCTTAAACTGTACCAAAAATAAAATACCAAACTGAGTATTAGGAAATACTTAATTTTTTTTTTTAAATATAGGTAGCTATGTTGGTGCATAGCATTGATTCCCAAAATGGTCCAGGTGGACCTCCAGCTGTCAACGGGGGACTTGATGAGGGCATATGTTGGCGTGACCAAAACATGGGGGTTCACAATGTGTCTACGAAATTGTATCTGGTTTGATAGTAAAGTACTAAAATGTTGGCTTGACTTCACCTATCAATATAGGCAGATAATATTGATAGGGGTCGTAAGGCACGGTGACCACAACATAACTGTTAAGTCCTCAACATAATTACCCCCCTTAAAGAAGAGCGGTAGTGGTAATATCCTTACATGCAAAAAGAAAAAAAGGTCCACCGGAACCAGCAAAATTTTGAAAGTGGTCGATAAAAAAAAACTTTAGAATCCTCTGGACTATATACTATAATACACATCAGAACGGATAAATCAATATATTCATGTTTGACGGCTTTGGGTCCTCGTGTTCCTAATCCCTCCCTGTGCGAGCTTTTAGTTCCCATCGTAAAGCCGATGGAATGCAAAGTTAACGTCAGTTTTCAGCCTCTCGCCGCACTTTATTGTGTACATAAAAACTTGAACCTATGTCCTCGAAGTCTTGGTCTCTTTGTAACCACTCAGCTATTAACGTCTTGTTATTATACGTTTATCAAATTGTACTTATATTGTTTTTGTTAAAGGCCTAAACGTTTGGAAATGTCTTTATTTTAGTAATGTAAGATACCTTTCATTTAGCACAGAATAAATCCTAGCTCTTTCGTAAATTCCTCGTAACAGACATATTCATGCTATCTATACTGTCTAGATTTTTGGGCCATGACCATCAAGTGACTTTTTTTCATTATTCTTATTAACATTAAAATCTCTGTACTGGTATTTATTGTTCTCTTTGTCCGCTAATGAATATGCCTTGTGTTTGAAGTAAGATATTATGCAAGTGAACTAGTTGAATTTTATGTTTCAATCACGACTGTACAAGGCTTGGCTTTTGTTTTTACCATCTAAGGGCGCGTTCGAAGCTCCATTATCCTTGGTATGCCTTATTTCAGAAAGTTAATTTGATATTAGTATTTTAAATTTACTAAATGAATAGGTAAGCGGGGTCTGATGATACGTATAGGTCTATTATAATGTTATTTTCTCTGATTATCGCCAAAATTATGTAGGCTTTATACACTAGGCCAACAACGAACAACCAGATCACCAAAGTAAAGTATCAGAAGTCTATATATCAGAAGAATCTTTCATATGCTGTCACATTTAAAAGAAAGGCATATAGATTGAGGTGTTGGAGATGTTTGGGGTTAGCAATTGACATTCATAATTCTTGTTATTGCTATGTTAAAACTTAAATTATAGTTATTTGGAAACAAGTTTACTTGATAATGTTATTTCTTCAAGTATGGGAAACTAAACCACGGCTACGAAATGAGTACGTTGGTCGATTTATGACGTCTAATTTGATCTAGGTGCGTCATAATGTCATGTTTACTTTCTCTTCACCCTTTGGAAGTCCACTGCTGAACATCTTCTCCCCTAAAGATTTCCAGACCAACTTGTAATTAAGAATTTTTATATTAATAGCTATTGCTTGTAACTCCCGCTGCGCATATTATAGAAGTCTTTATCTCGAAATAAATTTCAACATTTAGAATAAAAAGAAGTCGGTGTCATACGTGTTAATCTAAAATTGATTGATGGTTCTTGCAAATGAGTACCTACATTGGGCGCTGTCTATTTACTGTCTCAATTTTTACTACATACCAAGATTGTATGTAACTGTCACGTCATTAAAGTAATTTTGGTGGGCACGCTAAAGAGAAACATTTAGCACGTTTTACAAGTAACGTGCTGTGTGTACGCTTTCACAATGTGGAACCGGATCAGTTTTAAACCTGTGTTATCTTTTCGAGATGTGGATGACAATATTGAGAAAAATACATTGTCATTTGTACCCAAGTTGATTGTGGACATGGTAATCTGCTAGCTAGCTTTGATGACGCTTTTGAACTCAGCAGTTGCTGCTAGTAATGTATTGGGCATATAACAATAGTTGAAAGATCTCGTTGGTAGTTATAGTTCCATTCAATTAATTTGCTAGTAGTAGGATATATTTTATATCCGCACCGTACACAAGGTGTTAAAACCGCCATAGTGGCCCACGTAAATGTGTCGCGTTCCGGTATAAGCCTGTGTATATCCAGTTCCAGCAGGCCGGCATAATTGTGTCGACAGACGAAGGGTAATCATCTCTCGTCAGTCGACTTTCTATTGCACCCCACTACATACCATCAGGTACAGTGAGGTTATATTGCCGTGGACGTTTAAAATAATCATAATTGAAATTCATATCAGACGACCCTCATTATTCATGGGTGTACAATACATATTTGTTGTCTATCGTGCGGATATCGTTATTGCTACCAGTTTGGACCGTGGCCTTGCCAACTATTCGTTGGTTTTGCTAAATCATGTTAGCAATCCGGTCGGGCCAGACTGTGTGGCGTGATATTTTAATTCGCGCTTTTTGCAACTATCTACTGGTTTTAATAGGATTGTCTGACTGTTGTGGTTTATGGTTTTGGTAAGTCTAATTGGATGAACAGAGTAAAATGTCCAATGATAAGTCAATGATATACAGGGTCATTTTGACATTGCGTTACTAAATGGAACCACATACTCGTCTTCACCTTCGCTCACATTGTGCCAAAAATCATAAATTAATAACGAATATTTTCACCAAAAATCCTGGTTTTAGTTTTCTGGTGTTTTGATAATTGTGTAGTTTAATGCAAATATAGCATGTGCGTGAGTGCACTTCTGACTGAAAGTATGATGTTGCCGATGCGACGAATTGTATTAGAGTAGTAGTAGTAGCATTAGGGCGCGTAAAATTAAAATGAAATTTTTTAACTTTTAATGATAGTGTCCCGAAATATCCACAGAATTGATTACGGAAGATTTTTTAACAAATATTAATAAGACAAAATGCATAATCGATCCGCGAGTAGTACTTGATTTTATCTTAAGCACTGAATAACTAGTTAGGTGCCGATGTCCTAATAAGCACTACCTAAGGTATGCATTGATATCCGGAGTTGCTCATATTAGTATTACAAATAAAACATAAACCAAGTGCTCTTAGGTCGTTAAGCGACTTGTGACCGGAGAGTAGAACGTTCTAGACTCAGTCGTCTCGGATATTTCCCCAAATATCTGAGACCAATATTTCCTAATAGATTTTGCTTATGGTTATGTCTAGTTTATTCTAGGAACAAAAATAATTTCAAATTATTTAGTGCCGTTGTCACCAAGAGACAGTGTAAGTTTGTATCAGTAAATAATTATGATATTAGGTTCATATAGATGGAAGAATGGATAATAGATGGGAGAGCTGTAAGGTGTAGACCGCACCGAACCTTTCAATGTCAGATATCTGACATTCTTAGTAGAGGCCAGGTCAAGAGTACCCTGAACCGGCGGGAATGCAAAGATTGATGAAGGTGGAGGAAGTACGAGAAGTATGCCAGACTCTAGCAAAGTGGAAATCCATAGTCTCTGCCTAACCTTATGGGAGAGAGGCGTGATCCTATGTATGTATGTATTATACACACATAAATCCACCCTTTTTATATTCATAGAAGTAGGCAAAGGGGCAACTTGTGCACCACTTTACCGCTCTGTGTATTCTGTGTCATAAGCGAAATTCCAGAGTCCAGGCTCATTATTAATTAATAGAAAAAACCAGTATCACTTTGCCCCACCCGATGATCAAACCTGAGACCTCAGCACTGCAGCCGTACCGTATTACAACGCCACCGAAGCAGTCCGAGAAAATAAAGTATTAAAAAAGTTATTATTTTATTACTTATTTTGCATATGAGAGACGACTAAGTTTTATTTAAAATTGCCTCATAATTGAGTCATCAGTTTCACCTATTCTAACTACAATGATTATTGTGAATATATATTTGTTTTTACATGTTAAATTGGGACAGAAATGTGCATCGATCGCAAACGATACTCGTGTTTGTAAAACTACACTTGCATCGCGCCATATTTACGCAGGCAGATGCAGGGACGGAATCGGAAATGGTCAGGGGCTCACTATAATAATAGAATATATTTAAAAAAAAATACATTATATGAGCGGGTTGGGGCTGGTAGAAAAGTGTAATCCCATAAATAAAATTAATGCTTTATTTTAATGATAATCAAAGACAGTAATACTTTTATCCAGCCGTATTACAGTTATTCTTTGTATTTAGGAATTCACATTCTTTATTCGTAGGTGCACATAACATTTATACTTAATTTAAAAAATACTAAGTATATTTATAACATTATAATATATTCATATAAATGTGGTATTACGGAGGCTAACAAAGACTTACGCAAGCAAGGTTATTATAAGTTATATACCACACAAATTTTTCCAAGTTCTGATTTGTAAGTATTTGTTTTCACTTGATTCTTTACTTTGTGTTATTGCTAGTATGTGCAGTATACCACGTGGGATTCCCCGTCAAATAAAACTTGACTTAGAAACGGTCATTGTTTTAGAATAATATTAAATTCGTTGTTAAACTGCATTGAAGCCATCAGATCTGGAATGCTGTTGGGGTAAAAATAAAAGTTTGCAGGTTATTTATTGAGATATAAGAAAATAAGTTATAACCTAAGCCATGAAAAAGGATACATCAGAAACCATAATTATAATTCAAATGTATGTAAAATAATTTGTTTTAAAAATATGAGTTTTATGAAGGTGTTTAATTTCGGGTACCTGCATTTTTGGGGTCTTTGTTTCTAAAAATAACGCTGGCGGAAAACATTTCAATTGCTTTAGTCAGCAAGTCATAAAAATTTTAATCACAAGATTGCGGAGTACGATATTATTTTGGATGAGCGTTCGACTTCGCAGCCTCCTCAACGTTTAGACAAGAAGATGCATTAGTAGTCTACTTTATCTCCTTCTCTAAAAAGATGTTATAACATTATCTATTTAAAACCAAGTAATACTTTTGCCCGTTAATTGTTTACATTAACGTGATGACCAGTGCCGGATTTATATTTTTTATGAGTGTAGGCCATTTTATTTCCGCCGCCCCAAGTAGGTAGGATTATGTATGTATGTAGGTTTCTAAAATACTTAATAATTTTCCATTTGTATTATGGAAGACACTAAAGTTAAATAAACGAATGATTAATTAAATCGAGTGAGTGTCCTCTGAAATCTGCCGCTTCAAGAGGCTGCCGCCCATAGGTCACGGCCTATACGGCCTATTTACAAATCCAGGACTGGTGATGACGCGTAAAACTAGAAATGAACAAAGCAAAATCAATGATTGAAACGTTAAGAGCCGTCCAAAATGTCACGATTTCGTATTTAATCGGGTAACAATGATCGCGGTTAGTGGTCACGTTTCCACGAGACAAAAAACTAAAACGACCTGGGACTATTGTCTATAACGAATTAGAAACCACGCGGAATTCCGGTGATGATTAAACAAGGGTAATGTGTTTAATGTGAAATAAATTATTAGTTATCGTAAGGAATTAGGAAATCTACGTGGTCATGTTCAATTCAGTTTCATAGGTATAAACATGAGTGACTTATTACTGATTCCTTGATTGAAAACCTCGCGGAATTCTCGTAATAGGTATAAAAGTATTACCATCCTTTTTAAATGAATAGGGAATTATTAAAAATACCTATATACTTTTGTTTTTTCTAGTGGGGACTATAAACTATCGATTTTGAGCTGTTTCTTAATTCCGTTAAAGAAAATTACACTGCAATTTTCGAATTTTATAGCATTTTTAGTGCACTCTAAATATTTTAATATACAGAATGTTTTAATGTTTCCTCTTCCTCTATTAATATTTAAATTTCCATCATGTTCAAATATGGCCCATAACTTCCTGCCGTGTTTTGGCTCTGGTTAATAACATACAATTCGAAAGAAATTTAGTAATTACATCTCTAAAAAAATTTATAGAACAATATAAATCACCGCTCATTCTTAACGTAAAGACAACATCTTAATACCTATATTTCCACATAAATTTGAATTTGGAATACCCTCAGATCAACATGGTAGACTAAACTATCGGCCCGTCAGTAAACGACATACATTATCCCTAAACTAACCAGCATTCCATCTTTATAACAATTAATGTGAAACAAGTTTGGCAGCTTAGCTTACGGCCGGTTAAATTGCGGTAACCCTTCGGTAATTGGGCTTTAGTTATACGATTATAAACTTTCGGATTTTGTAGTGCGTTGCCCTCTCCCAACATCCTTCTGTTTAGGTCTCACTTCTTAGTATTGTGCCTTTGTCTGTTTTCCTTATTTGTGGTTGGTGAATATCAATTTAAAATTCATTTAAATTTACCTTTTTACGTCTTGAATGAGTTTGCATGATGTTATGATCTTGTTAACATGATATCAAACAATGTTTTTTTGGACGAGTTGAAGACTGGAATATTTTTTGATGGAATATAATGTACCTTTCAAACAGTATGAAGAACAAATATAAATAATAAATATGTATACAGCATAACAACCTAAAAAAATTACTAATTTAATTGTATTTATTTACTAGTTATATGTTTTTTTCTTTAGGTAGGTATATTGATTTCTTATGTTTACACGAATGTTAGACATTGAAATAAAACTATTTACAGATTTTATCGCTGTGATCTGGGTAGGTAGCCCCGTACACCATCATGCAACTTTTACTACAAGTAAAAAACTACTAATGGTTTGTAACTTGAAGAATTGTAGTCAGTTTAAATTTACTAACCACCTAGCAACTTACCATTTAATCGATGAGCTTCGGTATATTAGTTACTATTCTGAAAGTGACTTGCTATTAGTCGTATAAAAGCTTCGATATATTGAACAGTTACTATCAAGCAAGTGACTTGCTCATCAAACGTATAAAAGTAAGAATGGTCCAATTCAACCGGCTACACAAATATCGGTAAGCTAATAACTCATAAACTTGATTGGCCAAATAAATCTATATGACGTAAACATTGGCACGGCCACTTTCGATTTTAATATGTGGCATATAATATTTGGCAGGGGTCAACGACCGCGTCGTGCCAGTCACTTGTCATTATTAGACTGAATTGCCGTTTCTGTTACATTGACCGGCTAAGCCGTCGGGTCCAGTGCTAGCGATGCTATTTCTCTATGGAAGATTGATGGATTGGGTTTGACCGTTCTGTTGATGCTATGGCTATATAACTAATGGCATTATTTATCACATAAATCCATTTGAAAAGTCGATAGTCACGCCTTATCGTGATTTTTACATTTTGCGACAGAACTTACTTAGTTACCTTTTACACATAAACTACGCCTATTGTCAGCTTATAGATATAGATAAAGACTATTATAATTTGCAAAGACTTGAGTTACTACTTTTGCTTCATATACTTTTATTCTTATGTATTCCTGGCGCAAAATGGTACTTACTTTTTATTTGTCTTTTAAAATGTGAATCCGTGCTCAAAGTTTCGCTGCGATTAACCCCTACCGACTTTTCAATCTAAATTCACCCTACCTATTTCTTACCATCTTCCTCATATCTATCCTCTCCAAATATCAGTTGCATTTTAGGTACTATATTATAGTTTTGTCTTTTAATCTATAACATAATTTCACCTGTTCTCGGTAAACAGGCTGTTGAAACTCGTGCGCCTGCGCACCACTTGCGAAAGTAACCACGCAACAATGTTGAATGACATAAACATTCGACAGGATATGGACACAACACGAAAAGAGATATATTTTTTGTAATCACTTTTTAATTATACTGTAAAGCTGTTTGAGTTTCGCTTTGTAGTACATGACCTCATTTTTTAAAGTACATTACGATAATTATTCTGGCGGTAGGTTCGCCCCTATCACATCATGAAACAGAATACGCACGGCAAAAAATGAGTGCATCAATTGCACTTATGCTTATTTCTTCGGATTTGATTTATAATGGCAATTATGTTAATAAGTGGTAGTTAATAGTCCGAAATTCTTTTATGATAACTTGTTCATCTACCTCAAAATTCTTACAAAAGTTGATGATGATTCCAATTCTAACTTGCTGAAATTTGAACGAAGTAACATCACTCTGTGGAACACAATCTTTAAGTGTTAAAATCACTGGCGGCGATCCAGTGCCGCCGAATTACAAGTTATTAGCTTTTTGTCTGTCTGTCCACACGATACTTATCATTAGAGCGATACATTTTATCTTCCATACAAAACTCCATTGACGTAGTACCTGGCTTCTTAGTTTGCAAGTTTTGTGGTTGAAGTACCTATCTTCTGAATAATAATCGACTAATCTCTAAAAAGTCCACGTGCAGTTTTATAGGAGAAAAAAATTGCCAAATTGTAACCAAGTTTATTCAGAAGTTTACTACAAACAAAAATCTAAATCCTATCAATATTATAAATGCGAAAGTTTGTGAGGATGGATGTATGGATGTATGTATGTTTGTTCCTCTTTCACGGAAAAACTTCTGAATGGATTTGGATGAAACTTTACCGTAATATTGGTTATACATTAGAGTAACACATAGGCTACAATTTATAATTTTGTGTAATTTGGTCATAATATAAAAGTACATATCAAGTAAGTCGGAAAAAATCCCGGAAAACTCCTTCACGCGGGCGAAGCCGCGAGCAAAATCAAGTATCTTCATAAATATTCGCTATATTACTAAGATACAAGACAGTATGTTACACTCTTCGTTACTCAGATACTTTCGTATTAACTGTCAGTCATATTTCAAAGCCGGCCTTGACCAGCACACGTGGAACTCGGCTATTCAGAATTACATTATAATGTAAATAAACTAAACATAACAAACCTGTTAAACGTTCAGATATTTCTGTTTTAAAGTTTCCTTTTGGATACGAGTGAGTAATAACTAATACCGTTGAGATTAGTAATCGGAAATTGTCGAATTCCTAGAACGTATCCCGGATGGTAGACAAGCATTAAATCTTTGCTGTCTATGAGTTTGTATCAAATCGGAGCTTCTTGAGTTGTATTTAATGCTGATATAAATATTTCTTTGATTTGGCTTCATTTAAAGTGATCTCAGTCGAGATCTAAGCTATGCGACGTTAACAAATTAGTGGTGAAAAGCTATGAGCACTCCGATGTGTATCAGTAGTTTGATAATGACAATAATATTAATTAGTCCCTTTACTGGAAAGCTAGCGAACATGGGCATTAACACCTTGACTATGTTTTAACTGTAAATTATCGATTATTTTATCATTTATTGGTATAACTTTTCCTTTTCCAAAATCAATTTCATATAGTCTATGACCCCCACAGCTCCACCCAAGTCCATCCACAGCACATCTCGCAAGCTCAGTGACACAGTTCCAGCCATCCCACGTCGCTTGCATCAACCGCGACATTTGACTTTATACCCCATTGTTAACTTCGGCCCTGTCGGAGTATCGCTACGATGAATAGGCAATCGTTCTAAGCAATTATGTAAATATTTAATCGTTTGGAACTGATCATAGTGGACGTAATTGGGGAATGGATAGGGTCCCCAAAATTAATTAGTTTTTATGCCCAATGTATGTGATGTTGCAAGACATTCCAAAAGTTAGAGGGACGAATGAGAGATGTTTCGTCTCTATAATCACAGAATAAAGAATACTATGGTTCTCAGAGACGAGTTATATTGAAATAAAATTAAATGAAATGAGATGATTTCTTGGAATCCGTAATAGATTCGGTCAATATTAACTCTACCACCAGTTCGAAAAGCAGTTCTTACCAAAGAACGGGAAGGAAACTCTGGTGTTGCTCTTTTCAAATTGGTCTGCTGTAGTTAGTGTACATGGTGTCATCATGGTGGCAGGCTCTGGCTGAAACTTATATCAAGTTACTAATTAGGGCTCTCTAATGACTTATACAGTTGTCGCTATGCAGAACTATTCTGGCACCTATACTCTTTTACAAAAAATCACGACGATGACGTCAATACACTTTGAAGACTTGTTTCAGCCCTAGCTCTGTTGAGGTGAAGATATGTCTTCTTTGCATCCTCAAGATGTCATCAATCAATTAAACAATCCAGGAGTTTATCAATTACGTGCATTAAAAAAACACGCCTTCAAATAATAAAATACCGTCGAGATTCTCAATTTGAATTGAACAAACCCACGCATGTTAGCCGGCCTGTCAGATTCGTGGGAACGCTGCTTTCGCTTTCTGAATGTAAATATTATTAAAATATAAAGTCTAGACTCTATTCTGAAGGAATAGACAGAAGCGGAATTAGCACATCATTTTGCTAAGATTATGCGTCCAATATTTTAACGAGGAAATCAATATCAACAACGTAATCTAATCTCGGACTCGAATCAGATAGTTAATTATAGCTCAGTAGTTAGTAGCTACTCAGCCTACCTTTTTAGAAACACATGCATGCTTCATACGCATTTCCATATAAAGTCCCTAACAGCCACTTACTTTCGCGTCTCCCTTGACCAACTTTGTTCAATTTAACACTCGGCCAATACGGTTTGATTATTGCCCCTAATAAGGAGCATTATTCTGGATACCAATCTCTTCTTGAATTAATATACGATGTTATTTCAAAATGGCATTATTTCGAGTAACAAAGGGCAGACATTTTTGCTTCGTTTGATAAAAATCTGACAACTGTGATGAAATTTGGGTGTACCCCTTTGAGTATTCCCTTTTAGGAAAAAAAAGAGTGATATACGTGTGATTTTAACTTTTAATAAATTTTGTGTTTTGAATTAAATAATATTTTTTTTTGCGTATTGTTAAAAGGTGGACGGACGACCTGGCTAAGGCCGCAGGAAGTCGCTGGATGCAGGCCGCTTCCAACAGGTCGACGTGGAGATCCTTGGGGGAGGCCTATGTTCAGCAGTGGACTTCCTGTTGCTGAGAAGATGATGATGATGATTGTTAAAAGTGATCAATACCATTGAATTGACAAAAGAAGTTTTCTTTGACTTTGCAGTTATTCCATAAGCAATGCGTCCATAAATCCTTAATCTAGATATTAGGTGAGTTGGTAAACACCGTAATGAGTTAAGGTAGTTTGATTTCCCAACATGAAAAAAAACTTGATTAAGGAGTTTTTATCTTTCTCGTATCAAGGTTCATACTTAAAAAGTCTATCTGACGTCAATGCTTTGAACATTTGAATTGGAAATAACAACTTCAGTTCTTCTGATTTGTTTGTAGAAATATCCCTCCGCTAGATTTCCAAATAAATATTTGGTAGTCATTGAATATACTGGAGATAATATAATGCGTCAAGTCTTCGCTATTGGCAACAGATTCGAAAGGATTCTGCCAACTTCGTTACAGGTAAAGACAATGATTTATGTTACTAACAAATCTAGGTAAAGGACGGCTGTGGGTTTTCAACGAATTCCCTGTACCTTCCTTAATCTATTTCTCCTTTCTAGCGGCCAAAAACCCACTCGTAATTCATCTGCAATTGTTTTCCATTGGCATTCGGTAGTGTTTATTCAATATCGTTAACCTCGTCTGCCAAGGATCTGTTTTATTTCATATTTAGATCTGCCATATCTTCGCTTTTATACTCAAAACCTCAACGCAAGATTGAAAATATAATGTCAAAGTACTGTATTGTTCAGCACTCTTACTTCTCACTATGCAGTATCAGATGTTACGTCCCGAAATCTCAGAGATATTCAAGCCGATATTCAATAATGCTGGAAGCTGTTTGGCGGCTGTAATATTATCCCATATCTATGTGATAAAGTAAGTACGTACCCAAGGACGTTGCCAAGCGATCTGAAAATGTTCAACGTCTATTTGTTATCGATAATCCACTACACATTGATAAAATATTGCCGGATTTTAGACTGTCATCTGTAACTGAAACACAATCATGCTTGCTTTTCTGTCGTTACAATATTATTTTTGATTAAGTTCAATCATATTAGACCCATTATTAGCAAGTCTGATATGACTTCTTTTATTGTAATTAGAAACAAAATCAATAAGTGTTAAATCTTTACTTTAAAAATTGAATTTGGGGAGATACCTGTCTTAAATTTCTGTCTATTGCTGCTGCCAAACTACTTCAAGCATTATTGCCTACTGATTTACACGCACAATGGCCCGACTATTTTACGGGCTAAGTGCGGAAAAAGGAGCCGATAACCATGAACCATGAACCTTCTGATTTAACGCCATTTTCAAGAAACAATTCCAATCGCTTTTTTCGATCTATCTTAAAAATGGACCAATCAGAACAAAATGTTTTTTTGACATGCTCACAAATTTATTTTGATTGGTTCATTCCCTTCAACGAACTAATCAAAATAACTTATTTAATTCTCTACTGTAATCAGATTGAAGATTGAGATCGGGATCGTTTATTCAAAACGGCAGTTAGACAGTGTGTTTACTGCATATAAACTCGACGCCGGGGTGACGAGGGCAATATTATGCAGTGATTTGCAATACAAAGTTGTTGGCAGTATCTCCGCCGTATGAGCTGTCGATGCTTACTATTAGGTGACCTACTCGCTAGTCTCTTTATTCAGTTCTAAAAAAAGCGTAGTTACCAACTAAGCTACCTATATCATTGAGGAAATTGTATCTGTTATCTTTACGTTAAGATTCAACACGAACTGTATCATTCGAGTATTTCTCGCTGATTCATAAGTTTTTCGATGACTTGTTTTCAGTATATTTTAGTTTGTTACTTTTTCTAGTTTCATAAAGATAGCGTTCTTTTGTTCAGGCACGGGGCGAAAATATTTATTAGACTATCGCCGCTCTTCTGTACCTGATATTTGTAGCAGTGGCGAAGCGTCCATACAAGCCGATTCCTACCGGGTTACCTTTTGTAAATTAATCAAAAATAATCAAAGAAAAACATAACAATATAACTAGAATGAAAATTAGTATATTCAAAAAAGTCATCTTATATTTATTAAATTAAATCAATACTTCAATGATATCTGTCATTCATATCAATTCGTTAAATCATAACTGGCACGCAGTACTCGCGCCTTATAGTGTTCGAAGTGAACCCGGCCGCGCATAGCTTCCCTCGCGATATTGTTGTCTCTTTCACACGCAGCGCGGTGTCTTTTTCTAATCTTTTGGAAGTGACGTGAAAATACATGAGTGCGTGCGTGTCTGTACTTCAGGGTAACCCGAGAATTTGCGGCTTCATGGTGAGATATTGGCGCGAAATATTTTTAATCATTTATTAATTCTTGTTGGACTCTTTTAGGTACCTATGTTCAAAATATATAATTATTTTGTAAATTTAGACACTAGACATAATTTTTATGTTAGAAGGAAATTATTAAGGATTAAGATACTTATTTTACTGATTTTAATTTATTGTGAACAGCGTATTATATTATGTTAACTATAGAAAAAATATTTTATCGGGTTCCCTTTTGAAAATTTCCACCCTTCGCCACTGATTTGTAGTGTATTTTATAATGTAGAGCTGATGGTGTTAGATAACTTCACTGTGGGCCTGTGACCCCTGCGTTAAACAAAGGCTTACGTCAGCTATTACTAATGTCGAAATACTCACACATTTGATCGATACGTAATTACATTTCATTTTAAAATATTTTTCTACTAAATCGATCAAACCAAAACTAAGCTGAAATTTTCCGAAAAGGAACCGGACATGTAGGTACTAATATGTATGAATGCAGTCTACAAATCGTTCTAATGATAATTACTTTCTAAATAAATTGTACACGAAAGGCAGCCGGCAGGAATTGGGTTATATGAATTAATTTAAATTAAATCAATTATTTTTCCCTACGAAGGTCAGTGTTTTAATAATAATATTTGGTTTGTGTCCTTTTTTATTTGTTTTTCGTGTGTGTGCAATAAAGAGTTTTTGTATTGTATTGTATTGTCAGTGATAGGGCGGTACTGATACGAGGGAATCCCCGTTGATAACATCATTGCCCTTCACCGGGACGTCTGGGAATTAACATTGTGTTAATTATACTCCCCTTCACGAGGTCATGAGATTGCCCGGAGCATATCCTTTCGAAATATTAGTATAAACAATTTAATATATGAAAAATATTATTGCTTAGCACTTCTAAATGGATCGCGTTCAGAACCGGAACATAACAGGCAGAAATAGAGAAATGGTAGTATTTACTTTCCCAAACAAAAGAGATCATGAGCGACATGACGACTAGCAGGGTCGATATTTAATATTTCACAATCTTTAAGATCTGTACCACAACTTCTGAGCAAATGATTGTTGCGTAAATGTATAATGCGACCAAATACGAATGTCACACTCTAAACTAGGCTCCCAAATAAACAGTTATAAAACAAGTACTATTTACTTTAGGTGTTTAATACGATAACTGTTCTATAGGATTTACGTGAAATTTGTGAAAGAGGCCCTAAATAATATTGCTTATTAATAGAAAATTCTTTTACGGATTTTATTGCGATTTTTTAAATTATAATGTTTTCCCGCTATTTCGAAGACTTTGTAGTGTTCAGGGTCACGCGGGGACTGAGGTGTTGGTCGCCCGAAAAATTACAATATATACCTACATTTTACAATTATACAAAATTTTTATTTGTGTTAGTTATTGACGGTCCGATCTACGCAGAATGAGCTCACAATGTCTCCAGTTCTAATAATATTTATTAGAACTAGTTCTAGCCTTCATAAGCTAGTAACCTGCATTTATAAATACTGTCTGGCCAACGTGTAACAAGTTAATTAATTGTCGCGCATTGCATTCAGTGTCAAATGTCACCGTACATGACCGGCACTAGTGATGTACGCAGCATTGGATTCGGTTACTATCGAGTACTTGAAGGATTTAGTGCTGTGGTCAGTAGTATAAATTATGGTAGTCAAAGTTCATACTAGCATACGTAAAGCAAATTTTTATAATTGTAACAAATGTGTAATTTTAATAACTTTAGTGTAATAGTCAAAGTTTATGCTAGCATACGTAAAGTAAATTTTTATAATTGTAATAAAGGTGTAATTTTAATAACTATTTTAGTGAAATTATGTTGTTATAATTATCATGGGGCTCATACGAGGAAACGAAAGCGAGTTTGAAAGAATTCTCTCTATTTTTAAATATCCATTTAGGATCTGTATTCTACCCTCATATCTGATATTCGTATTTATATTTGCTGTCTGTCGCTAATACAGTCGCTTCATTGATAAACAAATCTTGTCAGTTAATTAAATCATGGAATTACACAAGAAGTCACTAAAACCAAACACGATAATCATATTCTATATAAAGCTAAAATCTAGTTTACATTTTTGGAACGAGATTGACAAAAACGCCGTACTTTTATCGATAAAATACATCACTAAGAGCACAAAACTGTGCGATTAGCATTCGTTTTATCGGGCGGCCGTTCCATTAATATGTTTTGATACCATCTCTAATTAATAACTGGCCGATTAGGAACGATTATCAGCAGTTATTAATTAAATACATCTATCGCTTTGTATGCAGCCGACATTGTCTATGCAACAAGTTAATTTAATAGTGTATAAATACTTATATTTATCAAATTAATTGACGTCCCATCTTGAAAGTTTTTCTTTTTTATACTTTTGAAGGACGCGATGATAGGTAATTACTGCACATAGGTGCGCAGTAACAAAAGCATAAGAATTTTGAATTACAAAAAATTGCGTGGAACTGCGCTTCCCTCAACACTAAAACAGTCGCGTAATGCCAAAAATTACAATGAATTAATTACCTTTTAAACCGAAATTCCTTATCGACTGTACACTGCAGTTTGTCGGCAATTATTGCCAGTCAGTCGCACAAAAAATCTTCCCAAGCCGAGTTTAACAATGTTTTCCCACACGTCTCCCATATCAAGGTATGGTGTTTATTTCCCTACTTGTCCTAAACTAGACCAATTACGGCAGGAAGAGTGGCCTGGCCAGTACATTTTAGTTCAAGATTGACGTTTCCTCGTGTGGTGGCGTCTCCGGGCCGTTTAGACGGCGGGGGGCCAAATGGGCTCTTCCTTTTGTTCCAGACTATTTTCTTATGATTGATGGCCACGTGTTGGCTCGTATAACATTGAGATTTTATTTTTGTATCAAATTCAAATGATGTTTTATACGGATACATTAAAATAAGTCTACTGCATCTGGGGCCTTGTTCTCTATGCCATAAGTCCTTTTGACTGTGCGCAACAAGAACGTAATGCACCGAGTCGCGTTTAAGATAATACAAATTGGCATACAGAATACCATTCCACATTAATTTCACGAAGATAACGTAACTCGGCCGTGTTACGCGCTTACACTATCATAGACAATAAGGCCTCTAATATCGATGTGTGGTTCAGATAGAGTATCGTGACGAGAGGTCATTATCCCTCGCCAGTCAACACAATTATGCCGGCCTTTTTGGATATACACAGCGTGATCCCAGAACTCGACACATGGGTCACTATGGCGGGTTTTACACCTTGTGTGTCGTGGTCGCTATGCGGGCGGACACAAATATCACAAATTGTTTCGGAACAAGGTGGCTACGGACAATTTTGCACGATTGATCTATAATTAATAAACAAATTATTAATTTACTAGGGCTCTAGGAAAGCCCATTGATTAGATAAGGTCTGACAAAACACTCAGTTTTTGTTTTTATAAAGCAGTACTATATTCATAAAGGTTATTTTGCAGTTGTAATCTCTCTCAGCATGAATGGCTCGACTGGCAGGTACGACTGTTACAAAAAGATCGTGCAACAACAAGATTGTTAGGGCTAAAAATAAACTCCTTTCTTGTCCCGGTATCACTATACGGATGGGCTGTAGTACATCTGTAAGTAACGATAATTTATTTCCGTCCTATGATAACTAGTCATATGCTTAATAATAATAATATCAGCCCTACTACCTACCCAACTAGGCTATCGCCGCCATATTCTTAACGTGGACAATTCATGTAATTTTAAATATAAATATAACCTTATAATTACAACCCAAGAACGCTACCAATATCAATGAAACGATCAGATTTTTTGGGCAAACTAATTGGATATTAATAGCCGTTCACGCATCTTTCTATCACGCTATTTTTAGAATTGCCTCAATAAAAAGGTCATCCAGAGACCTTGTACAATCGTGTGTTTGATGATCATTTGATGAACCTTCAGAACTGCGTAAGATTTCGCCATTATTAAACCAATATTTTTATATTTGTCTTCTCTTATGATGTGCAAATGTATTATTGGCACATCATAAGAGAAGATAAATATAAAATATTGGGTATTGTGTTTATTTTTATTGAAATGAATAAATTCATTAGACGCTAACCCGTTAACAGTGACATAATATACTAAGAAACAACCAAGTGGATCAAACACTAGTTAAACTAGGTATGATGTCCTGGAATTTGATTAATTTATTTCCTAAACGAATCTCGGCCACGGTGGCAATCTCGACGGAGATCTCTCAAGTACCCAGGACATATTAGAGTGCACAAATATGTGCGCAATACACAGGTGCATCCCTGTTTCTTCACCTCATAGTTCGGTGAGAAGGCAAGCCGACATGACCGGAGAGAGACCAGGCGCAGGACCCACGGCTTTACATGCTATCCTTTAATATAAGTGTAATTCAATTAATGATAAATACTCAGAGGATGGATTATAATTTAGAATAAACTGTACAGCATAGGCTGTGCTTAAAATTATAATGTTGAATACGAGAAAGTTCTACCGGCAGGGCACATAGCTCCTAGAACTGATGGCCGTTAGGGGGGAAAAGTTCTGGAGTGGCGATCACGAACCGGGAGACGCAGCGTAGGCAAGCCCCCCACGTGATGGACCGACGATCTGGTGAGGGTCGCCGGAGTCCGATGGATGAGGGAACCCAAGAACCGGTCCCTGTGGCGCTCAATGGAGTAGGCCTATGTCCTGCAGCGGACGATTCAAGGTCTGAAATGATTTTGATGATGAATACGAGAGATGTTACCTTGAATTATGGTAGCACATTTCCCCTGATTGATTTCGAACTGCAACTTCTTAGAGCAAGACACCAAGATGGTTTTTTCACCACGTGTTCGCTATCCTTCCCCTCATCGGTTACAAGATCCGGTAACCTCCCACTGGCATTTACATGAGATGAGGAAACGTGTTGAGATGGTAACAATTTGCGCCGGCCGTATTGCGGTCACAAATGAAAGTTGTGATTGCAGCTAGCGTTGCGTTATGATTATATTATAAAGCATTCGCCCGCGGTTTTGTTTATGTAGTTATCCAATTATTGCGAGGCGAGATAAATAAATACTGCTGATTATGTAAAATTTTAGCATTTCTATAGATATAATATACTACTACGAAACTGTTCTTTGAGATTGGAAACATAACCGCAATTATTTATAATGTTAAAGTGTTCTTTAACACTATGACTAATTGAGTACTAAAATTTCTGTCGTAAGAAATCCTTCCCACCATAATTCATAACTATTATTTTACACATTTACGCAAACCATACGAAAAGATTCACTGTTAGGATTTATTACAAATTCGACGTTATCAGCAAGCGATAACATTCAAGGATGACTAACAGGACTGTGAGTCTACGTTATGTAGTTATATGTTTTACGTTGCCGCTGGTTACTACTGAACTATATCTTCTGCCATTTGTTGTCTTTAGATTGCATTTAAAACTAACATTGACCCTTTTTATCTTTGAGGCTCTGATATATCCGTGTATAGTAGCTTTATTATTTAGGTCTCCTGTATGAGAGTCTGTCTAGCTTTGTCTATTTTTGACGCTATATATTATGTTACTATTCTATTGTTTTATACAGGGATATTATAGCTGGTGTAATCTTTGAGCCAAAAAATTTAAAAAGATGCACTGCTTTCTAATTCAAAGGATTTCTTCTTTTCTGTGTTGACACATAGGGGAGGTTTTAATGCTTTTATTGCAAAATAAGTTTTTCATAAAAAAACTACTCTTGGTTTAAAATTAATTTTATTTTCTTTACTGGGCTAAAAAGGTACTTAAGGGCTTAGTCTTATTGCGTACCTTTCCTTCAACGGACAAACTTTAGGGACATACCTATTTTTTAATATAAGTTGTGAAATATTCCTCTCAGTAAATTGAAATCACTTCTTCAATTTGGACACAATCGTTCAGCCTATTCCTAGCACCATAAAACAATCGAGGGTGCGATGGCCATAGCCAATTATGATCTACTTTAGTCTAGTCTAGACTCAATTCAGCACTCACCGGAGTCGGCATTTATTAAATTGTCTATTGGCCGAATTAGGTTCACAAATAGTTAAAACATTGGTTCGTATGAATAATATATTTATTTGCGTCAATAGATAAGAGGTCGCCTTCTTTATCTAGTGATAGGATATAGAGAGTGAACTAAGAGGAATTAAGTTTTATTCCCAGATTTGGTAATATTTTGTTGTGGTCTGTGGATATCCAAAATGTACCTATGGGTGTATTGTTCTTAATCAATTGCCTTTAACAATTATTGTGCGCTAGAAATACGTTGTGTATAAGAGGCTTTATGTATCATTAAATTGCGTGAAAGAATTTAATAAATCAAATGCGTGATTTATAGAAACCTTGAGTGTTACCTTGAGAATTATACAATCAATATATCATGTGCGATGAGTATATTAATATTAGACTCCATTTTTATCTCTTGTCTTTCGGGAGATCGCATACAAAATTCGAGCATAGACCAGATTTGATTTATTTTCATTAATTTATTAAAAACATTTTAAATATCAACTCCATAGTTCTAGAAAATATCTCTTACAAATAAAGTGGCAAACTTAACAATTATCTACTAAATAAAAAAAATAATAATAACGCAAGAAACTTAAATAATTACATGTTTAATATTAATCATTTGATTGTAAGAAATTGCAAAAAAGTCGTTTCTACCTACAAATTTTCCGTTCGTACTCACTGTGTACAAATGCATTCATGCAAAACACTCACTATGAAATTTACAATTTTTTTTATCGATCACAATCTTAATTCTCTACTTCCGTTGCCTAAACCAAGTAAATAAGGATCAGACCGTAAAAAAAAAACGTATTTTTTTTCGAACTTCGGCTATCCTTGCGCAGTTACGAGGTCAAAGACATTAGAACAATTTAAAAATTCAAAGAATCACTCATTTAGGAATAATAATGCGGTGATCAAGTGGCATTTTGGTTGAACATCTCAGGAATGTGCTAAGACCACGTTGGCGGAAAATGTTTTGCATACTCGGCAAAGTTATTTATTGAAATAAAACTATTTTTCCGGAGTTTACGGTGGCTTTTTATATTTTATTTTTTCCCGACGTTTCAGACTTCGTAACCATAATCACGGGGGGACTGAGCTGTTGGTTGTCCGAAAAATTCTATGTTTAACTGCGTAATATAATAAATCATTATGACGTATTTCTAATAGGGCTGATGGTGATGTTGGGTTGCCCTGAGGAAATTAGTGATAGTGAAGTATTTATCGGTTTTCGTTAATACTGACGGTTTAATGGGTTTCTAACTATCTTAAAAGCATTTATATAGAATATAGTGAACAGTTTATGTGATCTCATTGTTGTGTATGGGCCTGTCTTCGTGCTACACAATTTTAATACTTAGATAGAAGTTATTATTTCAAATAAACGATTTTTTGTTAAAGTACTTCTCATTATACGTGTTTAATGTCTAATGATGAGGGCAGTTCAGCGTCATGCAATAATTTATAATCCGAAGTTCTAAGTGATGTAAGCCAAGAGAAATCCGGGCGTGATACTATCTCGACATCCATAAAAAAAAGTTAGTGGAAAATTTCTTAGTCATTAAATCTCGGTATCTAAGTAAACTATCGTCATGTTACGCGCCTACGTGATGTGTACTAGATGCGTTTAGACTAACAAATACTTATGCAAATAAAAATGTCACGGATCGTCTGTGAGTGCTAAATAATTATGCAAAGCAGGCGTTTTGGCGGGAATTTGGATAATTTTATCGTTTTTTGCTCTTTAGTTGCGCACGGCGAAATACGTATTGATGAAAAGAGACTTAGGTATTGATACTTCGAACTGTATGCATTCTGAAATATTGTTAAAAATATTAAGAAAATTTCTGTTTGAATATATTACAGAAAAGTTGGTTAACTTGTGTTATACAAATATAATTTTTTTATCTTTATACTCATAAAATTAATTGCATTTTTTCCTAGCAATAAACTGATTACTTTACACCTGATAGTAAATGCTACGTAGTCTAAAATAAACAAAAAAGACGTTCCATCTTTCATGGCAGTACTAAGTATTATTATCTCCAAACCAGGTTTTACTTTTCCTTGTAAAGCCCCTACTGATTATGTTTATGTCCAAGCTATATTTATAGGACCGGTGTTAATTGTTCTGCATTTAGACCGGCCATATGTCGCGAGTCCTGGGAAGATATGCAACTCGTTTACCATCTCTTGATTGGGTTGAAAGCTGTTATTTAACGTCTCATTAGTGTAGTGCATTGCAGCGGACATACGATATTTATTTATTTTTAATATATGAAAACACAAAATAGAATTATGTTATTATGTTCCTGTATATATATTATATAAGCCTTTAATATTTAATAGACATTTTAATGATTGTTTTCTTCCTAAATTTCCATGCACGCTGTGGCGACTGAAGATAATGCATTTACAGTATTATTAGTAGTTTGTAAGGCTTAAATAATTTAATATAATTACTTCTCTTTGTCCATGAATAATAAATTAATAAATATTAACATAATAAAGCTTTAGTTTCCTTGATAATCTCTAGAACTATTGCATCTATTTTGAAAATTATTTTATATTACATTATTAAACGCCAATTCTCCCTCCTTGTGGCAATGACTTAAATTAAGCATAATTATTGGGATATAGCGAGTATCCCTTAAGTATTTTACTGTCGCTTTTTATAAAGACACGTTAGTAAATCTATTGCACCTGATGGTAGATAAGTACTAAGTGCAGTGGTGTTCAGATAGTCTGATAAGAATTGATTATCCTTTGCCAGTCGATACAAAGGTGGTTTGTTTCAAACCGGATATAAATTGAACCCGGAACGCGACAGACTAAAGATCACTGTGACGGGATTTATGCTTCGTGTACGGCTATCATGGTAGATATAAATACCCGATACGAGCGAAAACTACTACTACTAGCAAAATCAATTTATTTATATGATTCTACGAATGGGGTGCGTTATTTCAGTCTATTTCTAGATAATGCCGCTTTGTCTCCCTTCTTGGAAAGTGAATCGGTTGAATGATAGTTTCTTAAAGTGCATTCACAGACTGACTGGGACCATTGTTGGTTTTAATTAAAATTCTACGACGGTACATAACTCAGGGATCATTTTTTCTATCAAGATTGAAAGGAATCCTTCGTACCAAGGTCGTTTATTGTAATGCATACTTATTAAACTATCTATTTTGGGTTTTTATCTTATATTTAATAAAGGTATTGTTACTCTGATGGTTACCAACACTTATTTATGTTAATACGTGAAGACCAAATTTTGTATCTCGCTCCCACGGAGGAGTGAGATGGAGTCAGATTTGGCATAATTAAAGTTATTATACTGCCGTGCTAAGCTCAAAAGCGTAATCTAAAAAAAAAATGTTTTTTATGTCGTCAGATAGTTTAAAGAAATACCCTTCTAATGAAGTTACCTAAGTAACGGTAGCTTGTTGAGAACTTACTAAAAATAAACTTAAAAATGTTTCCCTATCTCAGTTTTACATACAAAGCTATATTTACATAACTTCGATTATCTCGAAATAATGTTTCCCTTTAGCACGGCAGTATAGAGGAGTATAAAAAAATATGTATAATATGCGTCACAAATACTCTACTTTAAGAACACTAGTATTTTTGATATTGCAACTACCTCAGAACTTTTAGATACAAAATTGTCACTGCAATACTCTGATACATTATGTAAAGTATTATAACATTGAATTATTATGACTGACGTATCCGATAAGAAATATATGATCTAGTATACTTACTTTTATATCTTTATGTATAAGGTCAGAAATAATATGGCAGTTCTTCTCTAAACGAATTCTCGTAAGCCATAGTTCTTCAATGTCATTTAAACTCATTCATTAGGTTCTATAAGCAAAGATTATTTATGATTTATGTTTCCCAGTCTAGAAGCTAACAGGTTCGCAGTTATTGCTAAAGTACTAGATATGAGCCGGTCTTGTGAGGGACTAGAAAGTGTCCCCATAATGTCTTGATAAATGTTATATGTTTTATAAAGACTAGTTAGTAAATTGATTATTTTGTTGCATTTTAAAAGAAGAGATAGTATAGTTAATGCTTGATATTGATGTTTATTGTGTTTTTTTTATTAAAGTTTGAAATTGTCCGATTGGTCAGACTTTGAATTTATATTATTCGTATAAATCTAAGAAGCAAACTAATGAAAAGTTTTGTCAGAGTTTTTATTAGGCACCAGGCTTATCTAAAACATTAGCAACACATCCTATAATACTTACTTTATACAATTATAAACTAATTATACTCTGAATAGGATACGGAGTAGAAGATTAACCGCTATTTCCAATGAATGATCCTAATCGCTTTTTTCGATCTATCTCAAAAATGGACCAATGTTTTTTTAACATGCTTACAAATGACTTATTTTGATTGATTCATTCTCAGAATGGGATTACAGATTAAGATTGGGATCATTTATTGAAAAAGGTCGATAGCGGGCAAGAACCACTGTCTAAAATTACGAAAAAAACTTGACATGATAAAAAACAAATATTGTCGAAGTTGTCTATGGTCCATCGCTTGCTAAGTGCTTACTTTGTTGACCATCGACAAACACGCGGCAACCGGCCGGTACCGTTGCAAAGTGCGCTTGCGAAATGACGGTAATCCGTGCGAAATCTTGTTAACCCGAGACTGGTTGTGATTCACTACGTTAACACTTAAAGCATCGGAATGTTAGCCGGCAAACATGACAGCTACATGACATTACGCGTGTCACGGAAAAATAACCTTATTATGTAGTATATAAGGTTATATTCTCGTGACACACGTAAATGTCAATGTAGCTGTCATGTTTGCCGGCAAACATTCAGATGCTTCACGGGCATGTAAAAAGGTTCCTCTTCATGGGTCGTATTGCTGTTAAACAGCCGTTATTTATGGATTTAGGTCTAAAATCCAAATGTCTTTCCTACCCTTTTACGTTTTAGTCACGGTTTAGTTATTTGTCGACAGCATGGTGTTTCTGACAGGTAGTATTTTCTCACAGAAAACCAATGTCAAGTGTGAGTTATCTGTTGCGTTTCACAGGCATAGAAGTTAAAAACGGGTACAGTCAGTTGCTATGCCCGTTTCTATGGAGTGTTTAATTTTTTGACGACGCGATGTTGCGAAGTTCAATGTCTAAAACTAACAATCTAATGCCAGTATCTTTATTGACAGTATCAGTCAAATTAATAGTTACTTTTGTCTTAATGATGACGTTTGTGTTGTGGTAAATCTCATGCCTTTAACTATGCTACATTTAAAGTTCATGAAGATTTATTAATCAATTCCTGCATTACGTTCGTCATGCTAACATTAATTAATCTCTGTAATGCTTTATACATATATTAAGTCATTAAATGAATATATGATTGTTAGTAAAAATCTTTTTATTATTTAGCCACGATTTTGACCTGTAATTAAATAAATATCACAACACCTTGGCAATGTCATTGATAATAAAATCATAGATTATAGAATTAGTAGTAACTTTGTTTATTTTGTCTGTTGTTGTTAATGTGACCTTTACTGTGTTGTCGTTATATGATTTTCGTGCCGTTTCTTTGATACGGTCTGTTATTTAAATAAATCCTTTATCAAGGTGTAAAATTATGAAATTATAAATTTGATTCAATCATTAATCTTCTACTTGCCCTTATGCCAAAGTTATGTTGTGGTACAAGTTTTTCAAGTCTATAGAAGAGACAATGGTCCACAGACTGGATGTGAACGGTGATATTCATTTATCGTAAAATGATGAACCTACCTGGCAGTCCGCCATTTTAAAACAAAGTTGACAATTTTTATTTTGATCAGCGAAATATTCTCTGCAATTTTTCATAAAAACTACATCAATGTACAGCATATGCGTTCTTGAAAAGTTCTATAGTTTTTAAATATGATTTGACATCGGACAAGTCCCCTGTTTGTCTAATTGCAGTGGTCTCTGCGAGGAGGGAACAGGTTTTTTCGAAAACAGCCATTGTGTGCAAATCTCTAGCCCATATAACGCGAACTTTCTCTCGTTCAAACAAAGAGCGCGTTGGTATTCTTCAAAATTAAATATGTAATTACAAAAAAATAGTTTTTTGTTTGTTTGTAAATTGCGAAAAAACTTGTTTAAAAACTTTTTTATTTTCTTATTCCTCGCACTTCAACACAAAAACTGTGTTAACTTACATCTTAATATGACATGAGAAGATGAATTATGAAATAAATCTCCTGTGACAGCAAAGCAGGTCCAAGAATTTAAGAGGCCGTGTACTCATTTAGCTAGAACAAAAACCACAGAAAAAGCTGATCGCGTTCATATTTATTTTTTAAAGCAATTATTATGACAGTGTCTCATACACACGAGCCACCCAGGTTGTTATACACTCCTCAATTGAATAGTCGAAATAAATGTCAGTTTCTATTTAGAATTTGTGTCTCCCGACCCGAAGAAGGTCGGCCGTAAGTTCATTTCGCTCGATACGGGCTCTTGACCTTGTCAATCTTGGGGGACAATGTATGACTGGTGATGCAATGGTTTCGCTTGTCTTTGTGTTTTGGTTGAGCTAAATATTAAATGTATTTTTTCGAAAGATTTGTTACATAAAGTATTAAATTTGTTAGAACTGTAGATGATTTAAAAACGGTTTTATGACATGAGCTCGAAGTACCAGTAATTCATTCAAGAGACACAAGAATCAATGTACAAAAAATATGGTCAACGTGAAATAAGAAAACTTCGTCTCTAAACAAGTTATTATTAGATGTATACATTATTCAAATCCGTCCAGACTTTATAAAATTAAAAACCCAAACCCTGCCAACATGCTCAAGAATCTAGTCTATTGCAGAACAAATAAAAATAGTACATTCTTCTAATTAATGTCACGTAACGGCGAAGGAATACCTCGCGACACTTGCATACATAAAACATTATCTGTAAGAATTTCGCAGTTACCAACCCGTATTTCGGCCAGCGAAGTTAAGCCCTACCTCCTTATAATAGAAAGTGCATCAGGACAGTAAGGCTTTGTACAAGGCCCTTCGCGATGGGAACAAAAGAATGTTTTAATTACCGGTTTATAAATAGAGGTAGTGTTGTAACAGCTTGGGTATACGGTACACGTGTAATTGTTGAACTGGCTTGCCGAGACCTTGGGGTAACGGTACTCGGGCCACGCGGCCGCGCAAAAACGCGTCCGACACCGCCGGACTGGGGACATGCAAATGGATAAAACTAAGTATACGCACTACTGGAAACTAAAAAGAACTATGAAAGAATATTACACGTGAGTTATTTATGTACCGTGTGGCTATAAAAGGATAAAGCAAAAGCAAAATGTGGTATTAAGTGAATTAGTTAATTTAGCATATTATTTTATGAATTTATAATTTGGTTAAGTTTGTTCATGCTATCAATAAAGGCTTTAACTAAGTTCAATAGGAAACTAATTATTATCTCTTACACTTTTTGTTTATATTATTATTTTTCCTAGTACAAAAAAGGGTTTGGAATTTTCGTGTGCGTATAATAATTACTTATTGTTTACTAGATTTTCAAGTTTTTTTTCTGACTTATGTCGATGTCTTAGCTTAATTTTTAGCAGATACCTAGTGGGTGTTGTCTCGAAATACCGAGGTCTCGAAATACTTAGCTACGAGGTCAATCACGCATCATCTAAGGCGTGTATGACTTAAGAAATGATGTCAGTGCTTCTCAAAAATATTGCAGAATTATTTGATTAATTGCTTTCACTCTGCTGCACAGTGCATGAATTCTTATCTTTGTTACCCTTTAATCATTAAAAATAGACCAGTATTATGAACACCTGGCCATGTTGCGGTAAAATATGTTTTTTTTTGTACTGGCAACGTTAACTTTAAAAAAAATGGTGGTGCCGTCAAAGCAGGACTTTTATATTCCTGGACAGGCTAAACATACAAGATTCTTTTAGTTTTCTGTAACCATTTTACATCTTAACTCAAATTTTAGTAGATAGAGTTTATTAGCCGCCTTACAGTAATTCAGCTTGTATCATAGTCCTTAATAATATTTTCTAAGGATAGGGAAATATGTAAAATTCCGAGGAAATCGTATAATTATTATAAAAAATCTTATCAGCTCTATCTTTTGATATTTGAGCGAACTTTAAAGCTTTACACTCACGTCTAGGCAAGTTTTTCTGTAGGATATTGGTTGACATTTTTACCTTCCCGCTGATACTAATAAGTGTCGCCTTTTGCCGCTAGATGTCATTGAAAAGCAATGGCTTGAAGTAAAATTATTTTCACGCAGTGTTCATCAATAATGTACCTATATATTCAACATCAAAAGATTTATTTTCACCAAACACCTGTTTCTGTTTAAGTTTGAGTAGATTTATGAAAATAAATATCTAGATTGCCGATCAACTAGTGTTTAAAATACCACGACCGTGTTGCTAGCTTTTTGATTTTTAAAATATATCGGTTTTACATAGCGCCATTGTAATCGTATACTGAGCGGTAAATTTAAAAACCTATTTAGAAATGTTTTGAACACGTTTGGATTTAATTAGTAAATACAGAAACTGCCGGGTGTATTTTGATTAAATATTGCATGGAGGGTAGAAATAGAACATATCTTGGATTAAAAGTATTTACAAAGTAAGATTTTCATTCCCAGAAATGTATAAGGATGAAGTTGCGACAAAAACCTAGATATTGGTTAAAATGGAAAATAATTGTCGTATTTCTATTGTAGTCTAAAGGCAGCGTACTTGAACTATGAAATCTATGATGTCAAGGACTAAATTATGACATACATTAAGGCTATGGAATAAAAGTGTAAATCTAACAAAAACTTTATGATAGTCTGGTTTTAGATGTAGAGATATGGTGATGATAATGCTTTCCTCGTATCAAGGAATGGAAATGAGTTATTTGAAACTCAAATTGCTTTCTTATCTACTTGTCTGTCTGTTTGGGGATTCAGTCTTGAGCTTATTTACTTTATGCTGCGATTAATTACATAAGAAAGAGTAGAAATCTGTACGTAACCTTTAACATTAGTTTCAGTCTAGTCATTTTCCAGCTGCGAAAAAAAAGTTTTAAATAAAGACCATTTTTTTTTTATCAGGTCTATACGGATAAAATTTCTATACTTTTTGCTATATCAAAAACATGTAATTTGTCATATAGAGGTTTGGCTGGTTCTACTAGTTTTGCGAAGTGCGTCGATAAAGTTACTCACCCTACAGATACACCCTATATCAATAGACTGGAACTACCCACCCCACCCTAGGACGGTAGGTTGTGCATTATTGATTTTAGGAACGCTAGCCTGTCTGGCTTGCTATATGCACGTACTTTTATGCACTGTTATATTTATGTTACTCGTGTACAAAGAGACAAGTCTCTTTTGCTTATAGCTTAGCGCTTTTAAATACCATCACAGCCTAAATTTTATAGCCCAATTATTTCGCTTTCCCGGTAGATATAAGCTAGGTTCTAATCAGGTTTGCTGGTTTATAATGTTTATGGGAAAGACTGTTGTACGGTTGCATAGCGCTCGCTCCCAGACGCCAGATGTTAAGTCTCATTATGCTCAATAATTAAACTGAATTATTTTGTATGCTTGTTAAATGGCATTGCGTTTTATGAGCATTGAACAGGGTTTTGCGCGTTTTAATACATCTCTGATATGAAATAATGATTTTTGTGTGGTTTTAACTAAATATTATAAAAACTCAATTAGGAAACATATTTAATTTGATAAGACATATACCTATAACAGTAACAACGCCAAAGGGTATTTATAATACTAGCAACGCCAAAAACTTTGACCCTAGTTTTCTGTTATTACCTTAATTTATGAAGTCTGGACCTTATGTTTTATACTGTCTATTATTAACATGGTCTATTGTATAAACCGAAAGGTACATTTCACACAACCGGGGGGAAAATAGCGCAGTTGTACTTACCCAGACG
Source organism: Manduca sexta (assembly GCF_014839805.1). Taxonomy (NCBI): domain Eukaryota; kingdom Metazoa; phylum Arthropoda; class Insecta; order Lepidoptera; family Sphingidae; genus Manduca; species Manduca sexta. The sequence continues at coordinate 2,480,428 of NC_051122.1, read as the reverse complement.
AACATAGACTTCCCCTTTTTATAGACAAAGGGGCAAACAAGCGAGTTACTCCCTCTATGGCAAATGCATATGGCTTTTGATACAATCAATATCAGAGTAATTATAGTTACCTTGATTTAAAAATATAGTCAGAGTCTTATTGCGTCTACGAGGGCGAATTCGTCTTTTTGCAAGTACAGGTGTTCTAATCGAAGTACAACTTTGATAGTTGTATAGGAAAGAGAGTCAAAAATCCGCTATTTATCTATATGGCTATCAAAGCTGTCCTTCCATTACAACGTCCGTAATTGCAAAAAGATGGATATGCCCCCGTAGACGGAATAGGGACCCCTGACTATAGACCTTCTTTTGAATGTTCCTATATTAACAGTGTTGAATATAGCAAGCGAAAGCTGATTCTATAAGGATGTTTGGGGAAGAAAATTGTTAGCAAATTATTAATCTTCTTGCTTTTAGATAAAAATATGCACTTGACTTTCGTATGCAATGATCATCTACGAAATTATACTTACACCATTGTAGTATCTGAAGTAAAGTTGGTTGAGTTTTCGTTGTGCTAACTCTTCGCTTCTTCTCCAGGCAGCTGAGATGAGTGAGCTACACCAATTTGCGGTATCGGGTTACTTTGTGTTCATGTTTTGTACAAAATTTAGGGGAAAACCCCTAAATATTGCTTTTGTTCTGATGTTTAGTATAGTGTTAAAAGTATGTTCAGCAATAGATTATTCCTTTACCAATTCACATGATCAACTAGTAATTAAACTGATCATTGTTTTGTGACTTTATTATTTCAATTTTGTAATGAAAATCCTTGATCAGATCAATTACCGTTTAAAAATGTTTTTGGCAAAGTGAGTATTTTGTGCAGTGTAGGGGAACGGGTAAATAAAAATCCATATTTCCTTAATTCTAAGCTTATAATTAGGTTTCTTAACATATAACTTATGACCATTCAGTGGCCATCTCGGCAGAGCTGCCGACATGGCGACCGAATAGCGGTACGTGATATTCTCATGAAAGACTGAAATTGTGTAATTTATTTTAAAACAAAGGAACCAAAAATAAGGGCATCGTCGTCGAACTCTTAGGACCTCGCCGACGAGGCAAGCCCGGAGGCCGCAGAACTGCGCGGAGGCGACGGCTGCCAGGAGACATCGGCACCGTCACCAAGCGCGATCCCTCGTCTGCGCCGCCACCCCCGTAGCCAATCGCTGATCGGTCCTTTCTTCGGTCTTCGGGCCATAACTATTCGTCCCATTTAACCTTAATGTGTAGGTTATTTCGCCATTGTATTCTTCTAGATGTTTCCTGCCACCCCAAGAGGTTTCTTCGCCGACACAAACATATTGATGAGTGCGTCGGAGCAGAGCCTCTTGGATGGCTCTGTCAGCTAATGACGTCTACACGCGCTCCCATGGTGCCGAATGCAGGCTGCAGCTCGCGGCCGCCCCTTTATACCCCTCGGAAAATCGATATTTGCATCGAGTGTTCCAGAACGTTCATATTCCCGTGCTACTCGCGATCGTATTGATTTTGTGTGATATTTCCGCCAATCAGAGACGTTTCATGGTGGAAAATCCCAGGTGCTCGGGAAAATTTGACCAATTGGAGCCGTGTCGAATTTGCACAGAGACGGAAGATGCACGAGGAAGCGAGACGCAAAGTGTCTGTCTGGAAATTCGCATAGTAAACGCAGTTTTGTTTTTATTTTGAATGTACTTTTTCCTAGTGCAATAATGCTTTATAGACTTCGTTATTTTCATTAAATTTCATATAACATGGTGTCCTAAAGCTTTAGTAGATTGGTTTTAGTGAGAATTAGACATGGATAAAACTTTTTAAACAATTTAATTACGCCGCCTAGTATAACTTTGATATAAAATTAATTGTTAATCAGGACTCTTATGCTCGTAACAGGTTGGTTACTTTGATTATTACTATTTTGGCTTTGTTTTCTAATGCAACTTCCATGGATAGTCAACACCTCTGACCTTGGTAAGGCTATGCTTAGTTGTTAAGGCGCGATAACGCGCGGTACCGCAGTTCTAATACCCAAAAAGTAACAGCATATTAAAAGGCAAATATTTATATGTTATGCGATGTTTTAAGCTGTTTGTAATGTGTACATGATGCGTTTAATCATAAAACTTATAAGATAATTATATATCACTGCTAGTAAGGTAAATGGGAACCAGTACACCTGATATGATTTAGACTACCGAGTATTGACTAATTAGACTAGGTAAGACTATTATGCTTACTATCAATCACTTTATTAGCACCGTTTATGTACTCACGTCTTAATTATTTAGTACCAAGTTGACTAGTTCACAGTCGTTGAAAGTTAGAAAAAATATAGAATAAAAAAAATATGATAACGTCTTTATTGCCATTATTTTGTGCGATGAGTGCAACAAGTGAAAGACGTCTACACGACGCCAAATGTATTAGTAAGAAATGCGAGTATAATTCTTACATCAGTAAAATTGTTTTTTTTTATTAATCGGCAATATTTTGTACTGCACTGAACTTTCCATAAGGTATAAATGTGGATATTAAATATATTTTAAAATGACATGTCGTTTGCAATAAATAATTACCTACTATTAATATACATTAGGTTGAAAGACCAACTTGTTTTCTTCGTAAAAAATGCCGACTTCACATCATTGATTACATTGGTGTGGAGTCAGCATTTTTATGTTTAATATATTTGACTAGCGAAACACATGTTGGAATTCAATAGACTTTCAACACCAAAAGTAAAATACACAAACATTGGTGCGGGAATCGAACCCTCAACCTCTAACTTCGTAGTTTTGCGCCAAGAATATGGAAGGAATATTTTTGGATATTTGAAATATTCCTGTTAGCTCTCACATGTGGTCAAGCACGATGGCTAACAGAACTGAAGCTACTTATTCTCCAGGGGCATTGGAAACAAAAGAGTTTCTTTACGCACCAGTGTAAGATATCAAAACATAGGTCTTGTCATAGTTATTATGAAATTAGGAAGTTAATGGAAAGTTTTTTCGCTTCATCACCATTCGTTGGTACTTGAAAAAATATGAATACACGAGGTTCCTAAGTCTTTTGGCAATTTAAAGTTCCGAAATTGCAACTTTTTCTCGATGACAACGATAAAAGTTAATATTTTGTTAAGAGAACCTATGAAAATAGCAAATAATTCCACCAATAAAAAAATATTGAAGATTCCTTTTTAGTCCTTCATTTATTGTATTAGTCAGTATTTGGCTTGCCAAAAAAGTCACTAACTAACGCTTTCAGTAAAAAAAATGTTTTATAAATCAGTTTATATATTTACTAGCTTTTGCCCGCGGCTCCGCCCGCGTTATAAAGTTTTTCAGGCTAAAGTTTTCCGTTATAAAAGTAGTAGTTTCCCGGGAGCCTATGTTCTTCCCAGGGTCTCAAACTGTTTCCATACCAAATTTCATCTTAATACGTTGGGTAGTTTTTGAGTTTAACACGTTCAGGCAGACAGATGCAGCGGGGGACTTTGTTTTATAATATATTTTTTAGAACTTTTTAAGAGGAATAATCCCGTCATACATCATTGTTGCATAACTTTAACCGTTTACGCAGCGCACGCAACGGAAGCTCTCAAAACTAATAATTTTTCCCCGTTTATGCAACATGTTTCATTACTGCTCCGCTCCGATTGGTCATAGCGTGATGATATATAGCCTATAACACTCCAGGAACAAAGGGCTATCCAACACAAAAATATTTTTTCAGTTCAAACACGGTAGTTCCTGAGATTAGCCATTACTGCTCCGCTCCTATTAGTCATAGCGTGATGATATATAGCCTATAGCACTCCAGGAACAAAGTGCTATCCAACATAAAAATATTTTTTTCAGTTCGATCTCATAGTTCCTGAGATTAGCCATTACTGCTCCGCTCCTATTGGGTATAGCGTGATGATATATAGCCTATAGCACTCCACGAACAAAGGGCTATCCAACGCAAAAAGAATTTTTCAATTTGGACTGGTAGTTCCTGAGATTAGCGCGTTCAAACAAACAAACAAACTCTTCAGCTTTATATAATAGTATAGATTAAATCCATGAAGCTCCCTTCGTGATTCATAGCTCTAACAGCGTTATTGTTTATGGATAATCGTAGCGATTACCATCATAATTTGCACGTAGTCAAAAGTTAACGACACGAAAGATTCTAACAATATCAGTCTTTGCTTTATCTGATATCGGAAATCTGAACCCACTATTATATTTAATACATAAACTACAGCTGATCTGTCTGATAATTCCTAAACCTATCCCTTTGCACATAAGACCAGTGTAAGTTAATGCATTCATCCCCGAAGAGGTGGGAGATGCAACTCGAACATTTTGGCAAACTTATATCCGTCCTATAATGTGACAGAGATTAGAGAATAGCTTATCGTTACAGTTTTCAAAATAGTATTTTAAATTTTACACACATTTTTACGAGCCGAGAATCGAAACCAGAATCTTAAGTTTCACATCCAAAATACTACTAAACTAGTGCGACAATATTCAGACATGAAATACATCTCAACACAACTATACATCAAAACGGTTCCTGAAAGGTACAACGCCGGACAAGAGCTATAGGCACCAACATAAACACTAGGATATCTCAGTGAAGCATCGATCGGGCGGGACTCAGGGCGTGGCTCACCCTGCAGTCTAGGTTCGCTGGATAGGTATAGATTTATTGCCCGTGAAAACCGCTTTGTTCGCATACAGTAGGCTTTGTGATAAAACTGATGTTAAATGATAGTGATAGTATTGATATTGACATATTAAAGACTTGTTTCTTACCTTAAAAAATAAAATACTGAAGTCGCTTGTTGAAACCTAAATCTAGTTTTATTTTTAGTACGTACGCGGCGACAGTATAACAATAAAACAGCTTTGCAGTAAATACTAATTGTTTCATGTATCGTGTATGTTTTGTTGGTTATCCAAATTTTAGGACTTTATTTGAGGACTTTAAATATAGGAAGAAAACTATTTGGAAGTCGCTGCCAGATAGATTAGTTTGTACGGTCTCTGATAATGCATGGAAAAGGTTGAATAAATGTCTTTAAGAACATGGTCAATTATGATGTCATGTTAATCCAAGTTACGAAATTCCTAACCTATAAGATATATAAAAAACGTCAGTGGTGGTACTTCCTCATGTCTTCGTTGCTTAGGTTCCTGAAGATAAGATAGCCTAACACGTATAAGCACTATTCACCTACTGCTTAAAGGAGGCAATATTACAGACAGAAGAGACTATATGTGGTAACTGGTAACATAGTAACATAGAGGCTCTTTCTGTCCTTTTCTGTTATTTATCCTTAAAGATTAAGAAGATACATTGGACCTTATGGTTATGAAAATAGTCCCGTTGTTTTTTTTTTATTAGCAGAAGAGACCACACGTGGTAACATAGTAACATAGAAGCTCTTACTGTTCTTTTATGTTTTTTATCCTTAAATATAAGGAGGTACATTGGACCTTATGGTTATGAAAATAAACCTGTAGAATTTTAGGAGCTCCTTGATTATTTTTCTTTGTTCCACTACGCATACCCTTGTATACCTGTTGCACAAAAATGATCACTTTTTGCGAACCTAATGTCAAACTCTCTGGGACTTGGTATCTTATTTGTACTTCTCATGCTAGTTCTTCTTACTGTAGCATGTTGTTTTTTTCTTCTTCCATTATTTCCTCTTTGAAGACCAAATACATGAATTAAAAAAATAAAATGCTTTATTCATAACGTCGGCGAATATAGTTGCACTTATGATAAGTCAAGGTACATGAGAATATTTAACTATAATCGCTTATGTAACTACAGATATTTTATATTAGACATAAGATAGTTAGACCATCGATTCCCTTGAAATATAATTTGGAGTATTAATGGGTAATACACACTTTACAGTAACGCACAATAACATCAAAGAACGATCGATACGTCTTGGATCTGGTCAGATTATATGTATAAACACATTAATAGTGGGTGGGCACAGATCTTTAGATGATACTAGATATCATTTATACTATGGGATGTTATTTATACGTGAGGATAGACTGTGTAACATATCTTTTTGTTTAATAAAGAATTGGGATGCTATGGTTCGCTGCCTGTTTGAAGTCTGATATTATTTCGAATAATCCCATTTTAGGCAAACATTATAGTATGTTGCATACCGATCATTTTCGAGCTCGATCATAAAATCTTTGAAAGACGTTCAGCAGTAGACATCTAGTGATATGATGATGTTAGTATCACTTAGTGAATAATAACTTGTCAGTTGCACCTAGAAACTGCAAATTAACAGCACAGTTCTATCTGGAGGCTAGCTTTTATTAATGGTATAGTTCAGTAAGTTATAAAACCGGAAATGTTGAACTGATTGTATATCTTTATAGTCTGTCAATACCGTGTCTTAATTTTCTGATACTACCAATTATTTTTGAAAATTAAAATTTGGACCAACATCAGTTTACTAACTAAACAGCTTAACAATGTCATTATTTTAATGAATACCCCTCCAACAGTGACTGAATAAAACCCTGGCACCATTTTTATCAGATAATCCTTAGGTTATCTATTGAGATCTAGATAAAACCCAGATAGTAATCCAAATTATTTTAAACACTTTCTAATTAATTACCTGTACGTGGGTGTTTCATTAATCTATCAGGAAATATTTCAATCTACTTAAAAATTACACAATATGTTTAATTTTAGTTGCGTGTATGTTTATTTATTCTGTTGCATTTAGTTACGTTAAAATGCTCTGGAATCTCAATGTTTATATTTGTATGGACTATAGTGTATGTTGGATACTGGAGTGTTATAAGCTACGTAAACTTTTGTTCGTAGTTACGTTTGTGTGAATGTCTTCTGTTAAAAGCCTGACTGTAGTATTGTATAATGAATGTTGCCTTGTTAATCTAGGTCTTAGTCTATTTAGTGTCCATTTTGAAAAAAAAAATGATTTATTGATAAATATTAAAAACATTTGCTGTTATTCAGATCGAAATATGGTCATTTTACATAAATATTGCGCTTATATGTCAACAGACTATGTTTTTCAATACGCATAATCCGATATTTGTCAAAAAACTAAATTTTGTGCGCGTTTAGATTTATTAATTACAAATAATTACTTAGTTCATACACATAAGAAAGGAATAAATTGCAACTGATGATACTTATGTTATTCTGAACGTAACAGAAGCGTAAGTGAATATTTTGAATTGTAATTTAACTTCTATATCTTATCTGGATTGCATTTGGTTTGTGATATTTCAAAACATCATTACATTATATAAATAAACACACACGCAACGAAAATTAAACATATTGTATAATTTTTAAGTAGATTGATATTCTGATAAATTAATGAAACATCCACGCACAGGTAATTAATATGAAAGTGTTTAAAATAATTCGTATTACAATCTGGGTTTTATCTAGATCTCAATAGATAACCTAAGCATTATCTAATAGAAGTGGCGGCAGGGTCTTATTTAGTCGCTGTTTTAGGGGTATTATTTAAAATAATACATTATCATCATTATTTATATACTTTACGTTGATCAAGATTCCATAATTAATTACATGAATATATGATATATCCTCTTTGTTTTCATCAGTTATTGCCTTCGTCGTAGTCTAATTCCAAAATAACAGGATGCATTTTACTTCTACCCCCTTATTCATAGACGTTATTTATCTAAGGACAGAGCATTGCAGTGATAACAAGTCTGTTTCTCAGCTTTGTTTACCTGACAGCTTGCTGTTTGTTCAGCTTTATTTATCTGATAGCCACTTAGATTCAAGTTGTATCTCATATTAGCGAATCACAACGGCCCTATGTCTACGCACTGCGAAGGCTGCCATGCCGTCAGCACTGAGAAACAGACTTGTTATCACAACAAAGATATAGCTTAGATAAATAAAGTCTATGAATAAGGAGGCTAGTTTTTTGTGCGTAATTAACGAGAAATCATCACAATTGATCGCCTGTCACCCATATATCAAATTGAAATAGCAAAAACCGTTGTAAACTAAACTCATTAGAATTGTCACAACGCACAATGTCATTGAGATCAACAACTGATCTCAGAGCAATTACTTCAATAAATCATATTAATATGTCTCCAGTAGCCTAATGCATGACTTATTAGTTCTCGGGGCTTTGACTTTGCCAAATGACATTGGCAAAGATTGATTGGCTTCAATTAAAAGGGGCTTTGAACTTGCCCGGTTCAGTTTAACGCATTTTTGTATTGGCAGCCTCGGAGTGAGTGAACTTTAAGAATGTCGCTTGTATTTAGGCCTTGGCGAAAGGCTAAGTTTGTGTGCCTAATTTTTATTAATATGAGTAAGCCATCTCAATTGTTGTACTAATATGAAACCAGTTTGAAGTGGCAGCTATATTGTATTTGGTAGCGTTAGTGAGGGACGAAGTCCTTCTTTTCACAATATAAAAGATCGATTTACGACTCACCGTTCGCTGGTTGTGTGTTATTAAATTCCAATCGGACCTGAATGAGCCTAAATGAACACAAAAGTCTAACAAAGAAGCGGTAGACGAGAAGGTAAATAGTTCTTAATGTTGCTAATAAGGCACACATTAGGACTTAGGAGGATAAAATTCGGTAAAAGTAATAGCATAAGATAAAAATGAAGGAAGTAATTCGAAAAACCTTAAAACTGGATTTTCTATCAGTATCCCTAAAAAGCATGATGTCTTGTGTGGTATAGGGTATAAAAGTACTTATAAAGATTTATATCCGTATGAAATCTACAAATAATATTGCCTTATGATCATTAATATTTAATTGACCATATCCATTCCTTCTTCAGATGCAAACGATCCTGCACCACAATGGTAGCGGCGAGCTGGCGTACACCAGCCGGCTGAAGACTCGGGAGGTGCACCGCGCCATCACCCTCCACCCGGTCAAGGATCACCGCCAAATGTACAGGATACACACTTACTTTAAGGTAAGTCTTCACCAGTCTAGGTGGAGTAACGGTATTTGCGAAATTGTTGGCAGCAGTTGAAGAAACAGAATGACCTGCATAGCATTATCTAACTAAGATATCATAATATTGCTTTTATTTCTGCATTTAAAATCTTTCAAATTGAAACATAGCGTTGTCGATATATTACAAGCAGGAGAAGTAGTTATAAGTACGAGCAGTGTATACAGACTGATGGTTGTGTATGCTTTCGCATACGAAAGATCGCGTTGTTTGATCCAGCACACCATTATATCATGACACGACATGCACTGCCAATAGATATTGGCTTAAATAATAATATTGGTGGACAGATGACCTCATAAAACTCGCAGAAGGTCGCTGGATGCGGTCCGCTTCCAATAGGTCGATCTGGAAATCTTTTTGGGGCATGTTCATCAGTGAACCTCTTGTAACTAATAATGATGATGAATAATATGGGTTTCGAAATCTATACATATTATAAAGTCTCCAAAAGCTAATTTTAAAGTATCGTTAATCTTTTACTCCTACAAAAGCAAAGACACAAACGAAAGTATGTATTCAGAATTCTCGAGTTCAAAGTCAAGATCAGAGTTCATTGAGGAAATGAGATGCTTTCTTTGGCTCTGTGCCAGGCGTGAACAAAGTGTGGGCCACACTGTGTTACAGTGGGTGTTGGCGACGCAAATCCTTTTTGGTAAAATATAGTTTAGTTTTAAATTTTTGAATTTCGATTCGTCAATGTAATGTCTTTTATGTTCTTAGTTGTCAGTTGAGATTTTTTATTTTTCGTCGTATGTGAGTAAATTATTTTATTATAACGCCTAGTTTTAATCCTTAACTGGTTGAGTACTGGCTCACCTTTAACAAGTGGTCCTTCGAGCCGGATCTGCAGAATATTATGTTCCGCACACCGCAAAAAATGACCAGGAAAACGCGCCGTGGCCCACAAGAGAAATTGCCGAAAAATGTTGACTCTGAAAAAGGGGTCTCCACAAACATGGATCAGGCAACAACGGAGGGACTCTCAAAGGAAAATGGTGCGCAGCCAATAGTACAACCAAGTATTCCCGAACTTGATGCAACTTCTGAGCCAACTCGACACGTTCCAGATCCGCTCGCAAAAGCAATGTCTTCACGCAGAAGTCAGGTATCATCCAAGTCTTCTATAAACATCATAAAAAGAAATTGCAATTGGAAGCGGAATAACGGAAGGCACGCATCGAAATGGCCCTCATCGATCGGGAAACAGAGTTAAAGCTGGCGGAACTTGAAGAGGAGACCTACATTGATTACAGTCCACAAATTGAAGAAGAAGTTAATAGGTCTCAACTTCAAGTACAAGATTGGATAGAAAATCTTCAAACTACATTCGAGGTACCACCGAAGGACCAGTTCACCCCCGATCATGGTAAAACAGCGGGTCAACTGCACCAGGTATCGCCAATACTCTTGTAGCTACGGAAGAACAAAAACACATACGACCACGTCAAAAGGCCCTGTACCACCCACGTACAGCAATGCTGTAGACATGCTTGCTATGGCAATTAAAAACCTCACAAGTGCCACTGCCAATAAAACCAATGCCAGTTTACTGAGCCGCATGTCAACGCCAAAAGATTTACCGGAATTTGCTGGCGATCCAATGGAATGGCTCCAGTTTAAGCAGGCGTATGAGGAGTCCACTGAGGTGTGTAATTTTACGGACAAGGAGAATTTATGGAGGCTACGTAAGTGCCTTAAAGGGTCGGCGAAGGAATCAGTTAGTGCTTTGTTTATCAGCGCCACGTCACCTGCGAAGGTTATGTCGACATTGGAGCTGCTGTATGGGAACCCTGACTGCATAATATCTCGTATTATAAACGACCTTAAAAAACTCCCGCCGCTGCACCAGGACTATCAAAAAGACTGTGTGACATTTGCAGTGAAAATTCAGAATTTTGTAGAGGCAGTTCAAGCTGTTGGACGTGAAGAATACCTGTTTGGGGTAAATATTGTATCCATTATTTTATCCAAGCTGCCTCCAATACTTATTTCAAAATGGTCAGATTACAGCTATAAATTTATAATAGAAGGAACTAAACCGCGGCTAATAATAATGTCTGAATTTTACAAGAAGAGGCCGTAAAATTATCAACAACCGCGAGCATCATCACCAACATTCGACATGTCCCTTCAAAATACCAAAGGGAAAATACAACCCGAGCTATATCACATACATTCGCAATTCAAGAAAACGAATCCCAATGCCGATTTTGTAAAAAGTCTGTTCACATACTAACCGAATGCAAAGAGTTTAAGAAAGCGCTACGTAATGTCAGATGGCAATTTGTCAAACGTCACGGAATTTGTTACAAATGTCTATTATCTCGCCATGAGCGCAATACATGCCTAGCGCCTTCCTGTGACAAAATAATTGCGGTCAACCCCATCATCGCCTTTTACACTACACCGTGAACGTGGTTAATCGAGAAAACGATCAACGTACGCATCGACCATCTATATCAATAGCTACGGATGCACGTCACGAGCCTGATCTGCGAGGTACTTCTCCTGCATCATAGTCGTCACCGTCACCAGGTACGGAAAATGTAACCTATATTAGTGCGAGTGATCGTAAAGTTTTGCTAAAAGTGGTTCCTGTTCGTATACACGGTCCCTCGGTGTAGTGAATTCGAGTGCGTTGTTAGATGACGGGGCAACTGTATCGTTCATAAGCGCTAGCCTCGCAGAACGTGCAGGACTACACGGGCGCCGGGAAACAATGCATGTGCGTGGTGCTTGGACTGATAACGAACTGGTTTGTGAAACAAAAATTGTTAATATGGACCTTAGTGGTATAGACAATAACATAAGAGCTCGTAGTATCAAGGAGTTAAACTTGCCTTTGCAAAATTCGATTTTGTTAAATGTTATAATTATAGCCACTTAAGCGATATAAAGAATGATTTATGTACCGTTAATTTAAAACCTGAAATGTTAATTGGACAGGATAATTACCATTTGCTATTGCCCTTAGAAGTAAGGTTGGGTAAATTAAATGAGCCGTCTGCTACACTCACCCCTCTAGGCTGGTGCATCCACGGTAGTCTACGTGTGCCGCAGAACGAGCGCAAATCGACAATCGCCACTGCTCTCACTGTATTTGAGAATGCAGAGGATTCTATGTCATACGAGGTCGGTTTGCAGCATCTTCATGAGGAAGTCAGATGTTCCTTTGCCTTAGATTCACTAGGAATTTCAGCCACTATGCCGCGTCAAAATGCTGATGACGTACGCGCTATCGCTGAGCTGGAACGTACTGCCCTTCTCAAGGACGGTCGTTGGTATGTTTCTCTACCGTGGAAGGATAAGGAGTGTAAGATGCCAGACTCTTACACTGCCGCTGTAAGAAGGTTCCGAGGTATTGAAAATAAAATGGAGAAGGATTTAGGTTTTGCTTACAGGTACAGAGAACGTATTCAACATCTACTGGAAAATGGATTTGCTAGAGTACTTGAGGACTCCGCGTCCACTCCCCGGACATGGTATTTACCTCACTTCGGAGTGGACAATCCGAATAAAAAGAAACTACGTCTGGTATTTGATGCTGCGGCGAAGGTGAAAGGTTCGTGTCTTAATGATTACTTACCACGGGCCCCGATTTGTTGTCATCTCTATTTGGTATAATGTTACGTTTTAGAGAGAATAAAGTAGCAGTAACAGGTGACATCAAAGATATGTTCTTACGCATAAAAATTCATGACGAAGACCAAGACGCATTTAGATTTATTTGGCGAAATAGTCCTAAAGAAAATATTAAGACGTATGTAATGACGTCACTAATTTTGGAGCTAATTGTTCCCCTTTATAGCTAAGTTTATAAAGAACAAAAATGCACAGCGCTATGTGTCAACCTTACCGGCCGCTGTTAAAGCAATAACGAATTCACACTATATGGATGACTATATAGATAGTTTACCTGATGACGAGTCAGCAATAAAAATGGTAAAAATATAACTAATATCCACTTATCAGGTGGTTTTGAGATTCGAAACTGGACTAGTAATAGCGAAGCTGTGTTGAACTCTATACCTGAAGCATCCTTAGGCACTGCAGCCATAAAGTTTAAAACTCATCAGCAGTTCGAAGGAGAGCGTATTTTGGGCCTGATATGGTATCCCAAAGATGACGTATGGGGTTTTGATGTGTCTTTGAAACGGATACCCGAAAGCATTATTCATGGTAAGGAGCGCCCTACGAAACGGTTAATGTTAAGAGTAGTAATGTCTATTTTGATGTTTTAGGTTTCCTATCGCCATTTACTATACAAGGAAAAATTATGCTACAGGATACGTGGCGTCTTAATATTGGATGGGACGAATATATATCAGATGATATTTACGGTAAATGGTGCAAATGGATTAATTTACTTAAGTCTATTCGTGACTTACGCATACCGAGGTACTATCAGGCGCCCATTAACAATAAGGCGAGATAGCCAGCCGGCCACGAACCTAACACCTTGCGATTCGCCAGTACTCATCGGACTCACTATGCCGCCGACACCTCCGCTCGCTACGACCGGTGAGGGAAACTCCGTGACAGAGTCCGCAGATGTTATGTCAATGAATATCGGCTATGACAACCTACAATTGCATGTGTTTAGCGACGCATCGAGTAAAGCAATGTGTGCGGTTGCATTTTGGCGCTGGAACATTATTGAAAATTATTTATGTCTCATTTATAGCAAGTAAGTGTAGAGTCTTACCTGTTAGGCCTATAACCATCCCGAAAGCTGAACTTGAAGCAGCTCGCCTGGCAGCTAGATTGGCGAATAATATAATAAGGGAGCATAGATTAACTCCAACCGTTAGATATTTTTGGTGTGATTCAACCACAGTTATCCATTGATTCGAAACAATACACGGAAGTATAAAACATTTGAAGCTAATCGCCTAGGTGAGATAGATAACTTGACCCGTATACATGAATGGAAATATGTTCCTACGAAGTTAAACGTTGCTGACTTAGGCACCCGAGAATCTTTTGATTGTTCTGTCTTTGAAAGCGAGTGGTTTACGGACCAGCTTTTTATACAATGACATGTCTCAGTGGCCTCAGGATCTACTCAATTATGAATTGGTTGATGATAATCTGGAACACGTAGCGGTTACACATATGGAATCGGAATCATCAGTAACGTTATATCACTTACCTGTACCTGATCCTCTACGGTTTTCTTCCTGGCTACGTTTGAAGAGGTCTGCAGCTGCACTGCTAAGATTTGTCGATAAATGCAAAAGACTTCCTGGACAGTTAGACTGCAAGATGATGGATCGAGCAGAATGCTTACTGTTGAAGAGTGCTCAAGCAAAATCATTCCCTATTGAGATAACCGCTTTGACACGAGGTAAACCTGTACCTAAAAATAGTAAATTACTTACCTTGTCACCCCTTTTGGATAATCACGGCGTAATGAGGGTTAATGGGCGGATCAACTCTGCTCTCGGCGTGGACCTAGAAACGAAAAATCCTGTAATATTAGACGGACGACACCCTGTGGCAAAATTAATTGTTCGGCATTTCCACGTAATGGCCGCTCATGGAAACCAAGAATCCGTGGTGAATGAGCTGAAACAAAGATATTGGCTTTTAAAACTTAGACCTACAGTAAAAACGTTGTGTCTCAATGTATGTTGTGCAGGATTCGCAAAGCTAGACCACAAGTACCCAGGATGGGAGATTTACCTTTCGCCCGAGTAGCCCATCACAATCGTCCATTTACCTTTTGTGGGTTAGACTTATTCGGTACTCTGAAGTTACAGAGGGAAGGCGACGAATGAAAAGATACGGAGTGATATTTACATGTTTGACGGTTCGAGCCGTACATATCGAATTAGTGGGATCGCTCACTGCGGACTCCTTAATTTTGGCCTTGCGACGTATGGCGTCGAGGCGCGGTTGGCCGCGACACATATATTCGGATAACGGAACAAATATGCGAGGTGCCGATAAGGAGCTGCAGAAATCTATTCAAGAAATAGATACAGGAGTTTTAAAAATGAGGGTGTTAATAATGGATTTGATTGGACCTTTATTCCTCCGGCGAGTCCCCATTGGGTGGGGGGCATGGGAAAGATTAATAAGAACCATCAAAACTTCACTGAGAATTATATTAAAAGAACGTGCTCCAAGGGAAGAAGTTTTAAACACCTTCATGACAGAGGTGGAAAATATTGTGAACAGCCGTCCCTTGATGCATGTTAGCGTCGAGGCAGGTGACGTAGAGTCACTCACGCCAAACCATTTCTTTTTGGAACGTCATCAAATCTGCCTATATTAGGAAGTTTTAATGACACGGATTTCTGTCTGCGCCAACAATGGCGTAAAGCTCAAAGGTTAGCTGACATGTACTGGCGTAGATGGGTAAGGAGATCCTTCCTGATCTCATACCAAGAGGAAAATGGTGTGGAGAGCAGAAACCCCTGCAAGTTGGCGATCTCGTTTTGGTTGTAGACCAAGATTTACCGCGTAACGTTTGGCCAAAGGGTCTTATTACCAAGTTATTTCCAGGAAAGGATGGTCGAGTACGGGTAGTAGAGGTCAAAACCAAGACGGGATTTTGGCGGCGTTCTGCGCGCGTCGCTCGTATTCCTCTAGATGTGGAATGCTGTACCAGCATTGGGGTGGGGAGTGTTGGCGACGCAAATCCTTTTGGTAAAAATATAGTTTAGTTTTAAATTTTGAATTTCGATTCGTCAATGTAATGTCTTTTATGTTCTTAGTTGTCAGTTGAGATTTTTATATTTTCGTCGTATGTGAGTAAATTATTTTATTATAACGCCTAGTTTTAACCTTAACTGGTTGAGTACTGGCTCATCTTTTAACAGTGGGTGTTTAGTGCTCAATATTACTGCAGAATGAGCTTTTGAAACATCGTGTTTAAAGAAACACTAGTTTCCGCTCGTTTTGTTT